>NC_057411.1:17471082-17843578 GCF_019320065.1 Cervus canadensis | reverse complement strand
GAGCACTTGTCTCATGCATCCCACCTGGGCTGGTGATCTGTTTCACCATAGATAGTATACATGCTGTTCTTTTGAAACATCCCACCCTCACCTTCTCCCACAGAGTTCAAAAGTCTGTTCTGTATTTCTGTGTCTCTTTTTCTGTTTTGCATATAGGGTTATCGTTACCATCTTTCTAAATTCCATATATATGTGTTAGTATGCTATAATGTTCTTTATCTTTCTGGCTTACTTCACTCTGTATAATGGGCTCCAATTTCATCCATCTCATTAGAACTGATTCAAATGAATTCTTTTTAATGGCTGAGTAATATTCCATGGTATGTATGTACCACAGCTTCCTTATCCATTCATCTGCTGATGGGCATCTAGGTTGCTTCCATGTCCTGGCTATTATAAACAGTGCTGCGATGAACATTGGGGTGCACGTGTCTCTTTCAGATCTGGTTTCCTCAGTGTTGTATGCCCAGAAGTGGGATTGCTGGGTCATATGGCAGTTCTATTTCCAGTTTTTTAAGAAGTCTCCACACTGTTTTCCATAGCGGCTGTACTAGTTTGCATTCCCACCCACAGTGTAAGAGGGTTCCCTTTTCTCCACACCCCCTCCAGCATTATGCTTTGTAAGACTTTTGGATAGCAGCCATCGCTGACTGGCGTGTAATGGTAACCTCATTGTGGTTTTGATTTGCATTTCTCTAATTAATGAGTGATGTTGAGCACCTTTCATGTGTTTGTTGGTCATCTGTATGTCTTCTTTGGAGAAATGTCTGTTTAGTTCTTTGGCCCATTTTTTGAATGGGTCATTTATTTTTTTGGAATTGAGCTGCAGGACTTGCTTGTATATTTTTGAGATTAATCCTTTGTCTGTTGCTTCATTTGCTATTATTTTCTCCCAATCTGAGGGCTGTCTTTTCACCTTACTTATAGTTCCCTTTGTTGTGCAAAAGCTTTTAAGTTTCATTAGGTCCCATTTGTTTAGTTTTGCTTTTATTTCCATTACTGTGGGAGGTGGGTCATGGAGAATCCTGCTGTGATTTATTTCAGAGAGTGTTTTGCCTATGTTTTCCTCTAGGAGTTTTATAGTTTCTGGTCTTATATTTAGATCTTTAATCCCTTTTGAGTTTATTTTTTGTGTTTGGTGATAGAAAGTGTTCCAGTTGCATTCTGTTACAAATGGTTGACCAGTTGTCCCAGCACCACTTGCTAAAGAGTTTGTCTTTTCCCCATTGTATATTTTTGACTTTTTTGTCAAAGATAAGGTGTCCATAGGTGCATGGTTTACCTCTGGGCTTTCTGTTTGTTCCATTGATTTACATTTCTGTCTTTGTGTCAGTACCATGCTGTCTTGATGACTGTAGCTTTGTAGTATAGCCTGAAGTCAGACAGGTTGATTCCTCCAGTTCCATTCTTCTTTCTCAAGATTGCTTTGGCTATTTGAGGTTTTTTTTATTCCCATACAAATTGTGAAATTAATTGCTCCTGCTCTGTGAAAAATACCATTAATAGCTTAATAGGGATTGCATTGAATCTATAGATTGCTTTGGCTAGTATACTCATTTTCACTATATTGATGCTTCCAATCCGTGCACATGGTATATTTCTCCATCTATTTGTGTCCTCTTTGATTTCTTTCATCAGTGTTTTATAGTTCTCTATATATAGGTCTTTTGTTTCTTTAGGTAGATTTATTTCTAAGTATTTTATTATTTTCATTGCAATGGTGAATGGGATTTTTCCCTTAATTTCTCTTTCTGTTTTCTCATTGCTAGTGTATAGGAATGCAAGAAATTTATGTGTGATAATTTTATATCCTGCAATTTTACTATATTCATTGATTAACTCTAGTGATTTTCTGGTGGTGTATTTAAGGTTTTCTATGTAGAGGATCATGTCATCTGCAAACAGTGAGATTTTTATTTCTTCTTTACAATCTGGATCCTTTTGTTTCCTTTTCTGTTCTGATTTATGTGTCTAGAACTTCCAAATCATTGTTCAATAGTTGTGGTAAGTGTGGACATGCTTGTCTTGTCCCTGACTTAAGGGGAAATTATTTCAGTTTTTCACCATTGAGGATAATGTTTGCTTGGGTTTGTCTTATATGACTTTTATTATATTGAGATATGTTCCTTCTATTCCTGCTTTCTGGAGAGTTTTTATCATAAATTGGTGTGGAATTTTGTCAAAGACTTTCTCTGCATTTATTAAGATAATCATATGGTTTTTAACTTTCAATTTGTTAATGTGGTATATCACATTGATTGATATGTGAATATTGAAGAATTCTCACATCCCTGGGATAAAACCCACTTGGTCATGATGTATGACCTTTTAATATGTTGTTGGATTCTGTTTGCTAGAATTTTGTTGAGGATTTTTGCATCTATGTTCATCAGTGATATTGGCCTGTAGTTTTCTTTTCTTGTGGCATCTTTGTCTGGTTTTGTTATTAGGGTGATGGTGGCCTCATGAAATGAGTTTGGGAATTTACCTTCCTCTGCAATTTTCTGGGAGAGTTTGAGTAGGATAGGTGTTAGCTCTTCTCTAAATATTTGGTAGAATTCACCTGTTAAGCAATCTGGTCCTGGGCTTTTGTTTGGTGGGAAATTTCTGATTACAGTTTTGATTTCCATGCTTGTGATGGGTCTGTTAATACTTTCTATTTCTTCCTGGTTCAGTTTTGGAAGGTTATACATTTCTAAGAATTTGTCCCTTTCTTCCAAATTGTCCATTTCATTGGCATATAGTTACTAATAGTAGTCTCTTTTGATCCTTTGTATTTCTGTGTTGTCTGCTGTGATTTCTCCATTTTCATTTCTAATTTTGTTAATTTGATTTTTCTCCCTTTTTTCCTTGATGAGTCTGGCTAATGGTTTGTCTATTTTATTTGTCTTTTCAAGGAACCAGATTTTAGTTTTGTTGATTTTTGCTATAGTCTCCTTTGTTTCTTTTTCATTTATTTCTGCCCTAATTTTTATCATTTCTTTCCTTCTACTAACCCTGGGTTTCTTCATTGTTTCTTTTTCTAGTTGCTTTAAGTGTAAAGTTAGGTTATTTATTTGATTTTTCTCTTGTTTCTTGAGGTAAGCTTGTATTGTTATGAAACTTCCCCTTAACACTGCTTTTATTATATCCCATAGGTTTGGGGTTGTCATGTTTTCATTTTCTATGCACATTTTGATTTCCTTTTTTTAAAATTTCTTCCATGATTTATTGGGTATTTAGAAGTGTGTTGTTTAGCCTCCATATGTTTGTATTTTGAATAGTTTTTTTTCCTGTAGTTGACATCTAATCTAACCACATTTTGATCAGAAAATATGCTTGAAATGATTTCAACTCTTTTGAATTTAGCAAGGCTATATTTATGGCCCAGGATGTGATCTATCCTGTAGAAGATTCCATGTGCACTTGAGAAAAAGGAGAAATTCATTGTTTTGGGCTGAAATGTCCTATAGATATCAATTAGGTCTAATTGATACATTGTATCATATAAAGTTTGTGTTTCCTTGCTAATTTTATGCTTGGTTGATCTATTCATAGGTGTGAGTGGGATGTTAAAGTCTCCTACTAATATTGTGCTACTGTTAATTTCCCCTTTCATACTCTTTAGCATTTGCCTTACATATTGTGGTGCTCCTGTGTTGGGTGCATATATATTTATAATTGTTATAGCTTCTTCTTGGATTGATCCTTTGATCATTATGTAGTGTCCTTCTTTGTCTCTTTTCATGCCCTTTATTTCAAAGTTTATTTTATCTGATATGAATATTGCTACTCCTGCATTCTTTTGGTCCCCATTTGTATGAAATATCTTTTCCTAGCCCTTCACTTTCAGTTTATATGTGTCCCGAGGTTTGAAGTGGGTCTCTTGTAGACAGCATATATAGGGGCCTTGTTTTTGTATTCATTTAGCTAGCCTTTGTCTTTTGGTTGGGGCATTCAACCCATTTGCATTTAAGGTCATTATTGATAAGTATGATCCTGTTGCCATTTACTTTGTTTTGGGTTTGAGTTTCTAAACCTTTTCTGTGTTTCCTGTCTAGAGAAGATCCTTTAGAATTTGTTGAAGAGCTGGTTTGGTGGTGCTAAATTCTCTCAGCTTTTGCTTGTCTGTAAAGCTTTTGATTTCTCTTTCATATTTGAATAAGATCCTTGCTGGTTATAGTAATCTGGGTTGTAGATTTTTCTCTATCATCACTTTAGTTATGTCCTGCCATTCTCTTCTGGCCTGAAAAGTTTCTGTTGAAAGATCAGCTGTCATCCTTATGGGGATCCCCTTGTGTGTGATTTGTTGCTTTTTCCTTGCTGCTTTTAATATTTGCTTTTTGTGTTTGATCTTTATTAGTTTAACATGTGTCTTGGGGTGTTTCACCTTGGGTTTTTCCTGTTTGGGACTCTCTGGGTTTCTTGGACTTGGGGAACTATGTCCTTCCCCATTTTAGGGAAATTTTCAACTATTATCTCCTCAAGTATTTTCTCATGTCCTTTCTTTCTGTCTTCTTCTTCTGGGACTTCTATGATTCAAACATTGGGGCATTTAACAGCTTCCCAGAGGTCTTTGAGGTTGTGCTAATTTTCTAAATTATTATTATTGTTTCTTTTTTTCTCTCTGCTTCATTTATTTCCACCATTCTATCTTCCACATATTTTATCCCATCTTCTGCCTTAGTTATTGTATTGTTGGTTCCCTCTATAGTGCCTTTGATCTCAGTTATTGCATTATTCATTACTGATTGACTTTTCTTTATTTCGTACAGCAAAAGTGTGAAAGTGAAGTCGCTCAGTCGTGTCCAACTTTTTGCAACCCCATGGACCATAACCTACCAGGCTCCTCTGTCCATGGGATTTTCCAGGCAAGAGTACTGGAGTGGGTTGTTAAACATTTCTTGCATCTTTTCAATCCTTGTCTCTAGTCTATTTATCTGTAACTCCATTTTGTTTTCAAGAGTTTGGATCACCTTTATTATCATTATTCTGAATTACTTTTCAGGTAGACTCCCTGTCTCCTCCCGTTTTGTTTGGTTTGGTGGGCATTTATCATTTTCGTTTACCTCCTGAATGTTTCTCTGCCTTTTCATTTTGTTTAGATTGTTGTGTTTGGGGTGCCCTTTCTGTAGGCTGGAAGTTTGTGATTCCTCTTTTTTTGTGGAGCCTGCTCTCTGTGGTGGGGCTGGACTAGTTGCTTGTCAAGATTTCCTGGTTAGGGGAGCTTGCATCTGTGTTCTTGTGGGTGGAGCTGGATCTCTTCTCTCTGAAGTGCAATGAAGTGTCCAATAGTGAGTGTTGGGATGTCTATGGGTTTGGCATGTCTTTGGTCAGCCTGTCTTTTAATGCTCATGGCTGTGTTCCAGCTTTGCTGGAGAATTAGCATGGTATGTCTTGCTCAGGAACTTTTTGGCTCTTGGGTGCAAATTGTTTTCAGTGTAGGTATAGAGGTTTTTGGATGAGCTCTTGTCAATTAATGTCCCCTGGAATCAGGAATTCTCTAATGTTCTCAAGTTTTGGAGTTAAGCCTCCTGCCTCTGGCTTTCAGTCTTATACTTACAGTAGCCTCAAGACTTCTCCATTCAAGCAGCACAGATGATAAAACATCTAGGTTAATGGTGAGACAGTTCTCCACAATGAGGGACGCCCAGAGAGGTTCACAGAGTTACATGGAGAAGAGAAGAGGGAGTAGGGAGATAGAGGTGACCAAGAGGAGAAGAGGGGGAGTCAAAAGGGGAGAGAGCAGTCTAGCCAGTAATCAATTTCCTATATGCTCTGCACAGTTTGGAACACCCAGAGAGATTCATGGAGCTACATAGAGAAGAGAAGAAGGAGGAGGGAGACGGAGGTGACCAGGAGTAGAAGAGGGGGAGTCAAAAGGGAGGAGACTGATATAGCCAGTAATCAGTTCCTTAAGTATTCTCCACAGCCCAGAACACCAAGTGAGAATCACAAAGCTGAGCAGAGAAGAGAAGGGGAAAGGGGGAGATAGAGGTGACCTGGGGGAAAAAGGGAGAGTCAAAAGGGGAGAGATAATCAAGTCAGTAATCACACCCCTAAGAGAAAATGGATACTGTAATTAGATTCTTAAAGGTACAAAATTGATAACAAATACCAAAAAGCAAAGATTGAAAATCTAGAGTAGAGGTTAGATGGTCAAAAATACAATAAAAATCAATCACAAAAGTTATTATGTGTGTGTGTGTGTGTGTGTGTGTGTGTGTGTATACACGACACTTGTTTTAAAAATAGGGATATTTTTTTTCTTTTTGAAAGGTAATAGTAAGTTATAAAAATGAAAATTAAAGGAGTAATAAAAGAATTTAAAAAAATAGAAAGTGAGAATAGTAAAAAGATTTCTTGGAATTTCTCTGGAGTTGTTGTGGGCAGTGTGGAGTCAGTTGAGTTTCAGATAGTTCCTTGTTACAGCTTATACTTGCTCTCAAGGTCTATAGGCCCCCTCCAATGCTTAGCCAATGTTAATAACAGGGTTTTAATCTGTTGCACGTGTCACTTCCAGAGCAGTTCCCTCTTCTTTGTTTATGTTGGCTTCCTCTGTTTCCAAGTCTCTTCAGTGTCTAATTTCTGCCCTGACACAAGGGGGCAAAGGTGGTCACTTATTTAGGCTCACTTGTTCAGTTGTTTTGTGGGGAGGGAGGACAATGCAAACAAATATCACTGGCGTGCTGGGGTCGTGCTCGCAGAGTATGGACCACACTGGGTTTTCTCAGCCCACGACATGTGCTTTCCAGGTCTACACTGCTCAGGCTCCAGGGTGCTCTGCAGGGGCACCGTCCAAAGCAGGCCCTGCATTTCATGTATTTCCCCAGATCTGAGCTACTCAAGTTCAGGTTCTTGGGTACTCCACAAGGGCATAGACTTGGCTGGGAGTGTATTTTATGCCCTTCCCAGGTCTGAGCAGATCAGGCGACCAGGTGCTTGGCAAGTGCACTGTCCCAGGTGTGCTGTGTCTCCTCTGGGGAGCTGATCTCAGGCTGTGACCTTCCTGGCATATGTCAGCCAGCCAGGATCCCAGGAAGATGTGGTTAGCAACTGGGAGCTTGCTCAAAGTTTGATGGAGGATGCCAGTCTCTGGGGCCAAGATTTCCTCTTGCCTTCTGGCTTTGGCTGTCGTGTAGTGCCTGCCTCTCTGCCTCTCTATGCAGCCAGTTAGCTCTCCTCTGATGCAGGCCAGGCCTTCGCAGGAAAGTTCTTTTTTTTTTTTCTCTCTCTGGCAGTCCCACAGTTTGGATTGCTATCTCACGTTAGCTCCTTCAGATTGTTCTCAGGGCATTCAGGCTTGGTCCCTTACCTTAAGCACCAATGATGCAGCCCACTCCTCCCTGTCCAGCCCCTGCTCACTGGTGGCAGATGTGAGCATCTGGGCTACCTTTCTGCTGGCAGTTGCTGTGAGGAGCATATTCTGTGTTTTGTTTTGTTTTTTTTCTTCTCCTAGTTATGTTGCCCTCTGAGATTCCCAACTCCCCACAGACCCGTCTGTGAGAGGGTTTCCTACTGTTTGGAAACTTCTCCTTCATGACTCCCTTCCCAGGATGGGTCTCCATCCCTAACTCTTTTGTCTCTCTTTTTGTCTTTTATATCTTGTCCTACTTCCTTTCGAAGAGAATGGGCTGCCTTTCTGGGTGCCTGGTGTCCTCCGCCAACATTCAGAAGTTGTTTTGTGGAAGTTGCTCAGCATTCAAATGATCTCTTGATGAATTTGTGGGGGAGAAAGTGGTCTTCCAGTCCTATTCCTCCACCAACTTGGGACCACTCCCAGTCTCCACTTCTCAGAATAGATGGAAAATAGATTTCCAATTATTTCCAACTCAGGATTGATTTAAATTTAATAATCATGAATGCCTCAAGAAATGTACCTAACTTTTGTAGGTAATAATGACCTATAAAAAGCTGTCAACAGGGGAACAGTGTGACTCCATTTGTTCTTAAAGCAAAATAAATGAATGATAAATGAAAGAATGAATGAATGAAACTGTATCATCTCATTTGTGATCTGAAGAATCATTTGGAGAAAGAGTAAGATGGAGATAGGAATTTTAAGGAATATAAACAAAATTGCAATGGAAAAATGGAACTATTTAGGGTTATGTCAGAGAGGTTGAAATGAATGTTTTAGGAGTCGTATTTTTCCTACTATTAGGAAATTTGATTAAAGATTGATTGAAGAGTTAAGAACAATTCAGATTTGGCATGTTAATAAATCTAAATTTTAAATCCTGTATTTTAGCTAAGAATACTGAGAAAAAGAGATGTTGAATCATATGTTTGTTTGTTTTTCCTGATAACAACATCTAACAAACAAAGCAAAAACTGGACTCAGGAAATCTGGCTTCAGCTTCTTAGATTGTAATTACTGTATTTTAGTGAATTTCAAGCAGTGAAATAATTTAGTTCCCAAGGAATAAGTAATTCAGTTTCAGTTATGCTAGCATGAGAAAACTGAACAATCTAGGCAAAGATATTCAGTTAGCACATTTAAAAAAACACTTAAGAACAGCTAAGATTTCAAATTTGATGTCAAATACATGAAAATAAATGTTACATGTATATGTATGTGACAAAGAGAGAGAAAGAGAGAAAGAATACTTAAACATACTAAGAAAAACCAATTGTCGTGAAATAGGTAGAGAATAAAGATCAAATGAAAGAGAATGACTAAGATTAAAATGAAATTAGAAGAATCAAAAAGAACAAAAGCCATTGCACAGGTTGACAGGACAGAAATTCAATAAAGATGATATCAAACTTGTTGAACAAAAGTGTTTTCAAGAAAAAAAAAAACATTAAATCTGGAAATAAAAAGGACTTTGATAACATCAGTGAATAGAGATTCAGCAAATTCAAGGATGTATGCAGTAGGCAGGATTCTAATATGTCCCCCAGCTTAATGACTCTTATTATCAGGTTATATTACAGCAGAGATAATTAAAAAAAAAAAATAGAGATTATCTGAGTGACCCTAACCTAATCCTCTGAACCCTTTCAAGAGAAGATTGTTTTCTCCAATTGGTTGCAGAAGGAAAGTCAAAATGTTTCAAAACACAAAAAGGATTTAGTTCTCTCTGCCATGTTATTATTGGTTTGAAGATGGAGAGTACACTAGTCACTTCTAGGAAATGAGATTAGCCCCTGGTTTACAGGGGGCTTCAGTTCTGTAGCCATGAAAAACTGTATCCTTCCAACAATATGAATAGGCTGGACTGAGACCCTTCCTTAGTCAAACACGGAGATGAGAACACAGCTGGCCAACACCTTGATTTCAGCCATGTTAAGATCCCGAACAGAGAACATAACAGAATTGTGACCAAATAAATGGGTGTTTTTAAAGCCACTAAATTTGTAGTGATTTGTTATAGAACAATAAAAAAGCAAATACAATGTGGAAACTATAATACATTGGAAAAGAGATAACACAAAGCTTAGTGAAATATAGATAGTCACGTTTTCATTCTCATGTGTCTGTGTCTGTGTGTGTGTTCAGTCATGTCTGACTCCTTGAGACCCTGTGGACTGTAGCCCATATGTGTGCAAGCATGCTAAGTTGCTTCCTGTGTGTGCTAAATCACTTCAGTCTTG
Organism: Cervus canadensis; assembly: GCF_019320065.1. Classification (NCBI taxonomy): domain Eukaryota; kingdom Metazoa; phylum Chordata; class Mammalia; order Artiodactyla; family Cervidae; genus Cervus; species Cervus canadensis. Next base: position 17,833,999 of record NC_057411.1, on the reverse strand, counting down.
TCCAACTTTGTGCAGCCCCATGGACTGTAACCTGCCAGGGTCTTTTGTCCATGGGATTCTCTAGCTAAGAATACTGGAGTGGATTACCATGCCCTTCTCCAGGGGATCTTCCCAACCCAGGGATCAAACTCATGTCTCTTACATCTCCTACACTGGCAGGCAGGTTCTTTACCACTAGTGCCACCTGGGAAGTCCATAACCCATATACCTGATTCTGAAATATTTTAGTTTCCTGAGGTTTCAAGAGGTAAGCTTGAATCTCTATAAACTTCCATCTTAGAACTGCTTTTGATGTGTCCCAAAGAAAAATCTAAAATAAACAATATAACCTTTCACATAAAGTAACTAGAGAAAAAACAAACAAAACCCAAAGTTAGTAGAAAGAAAGAAATCATAATGATCACAGCAGAAATAAATGAGAGACTAAAAACAAACAAACAAACAAACAAAAAAACAATAGAAAAGATCAGTGAAACTAAAAGCTGGTTACATGAAAAGATAAACAAAATTGATAAATCTTTAATCAGGATCATCAAAAATAAAATAGGAGGGAACCAAATCAATAAAATCAGAAATCAAAAAGGAGAAATTACAACTTATACCATAGTTACACAACCATAAGATGCTACCATGAAAAGCTATATGACAATAAAATGGAAAACCTAGAAGAAGTAGACAAATTCTTGGAGGTACAATCTCCCAAAACTGAACTAGGAAGAAACAAAAAATGTGGACAGACCAATTACCAGTAATGAAATTAAATCAGTAATAAAATTCTCCCAACTGCTGGTGCACTGGGAAGACCCAGAGGATGGGATGCGGAGGGAGGCGGGAGGGGGGATCGGTTTGGGGAACACATGTAAATCCATGGCTGATTCATGTCAATGTATGGCAAAAACCACTACTATATTGTAAAGTCATTAGCCTCCAACTAATAAAAATAAATGGAAAAATAAATAAATAAAAACTGTTTACAAAAAAAAAAAAAAAAAAAAACCTCCCAACAAACAGAACTCTAGACCAGATGGCTTCACAAGTGAATTCTACCAAACCAAACAATTTCAGAGAAGTTAACAGCTGCCTTCTTCACTTCAATTCAGTTCAGTCACTCAGTTGTGTCCAAGTCTTTGCGACCCCATGCACCGGAGCACGCCAGGCCTCCCTGTCCATCACCAACTCCCGGAGTCCACCCTAACCCGTGTCCATCGAGTCGGTGGTGCCATCCAACCATCTCATCCTCTGTTGTCCCCTTCTCCTCCTGCCCTCAACCTTTCCCAGCATCATTTCAAATGAGTCAGCTGTTCGCATCAGGTGGCCAAAGTATTGATGTTTCATCTTCAGCATCAGTCCTTCCAATGAACACCTAGGACTGATCTCCTTTAGGATGGGATGGTTGGATCTCTTTGCAGTTCAAGGGACTCTCAAGCATCTTCTCCAACACCACAGTTCAAAAGCATCAATTCTTCAGTGATCAGCTTTCTTTATAGTCCAATTCTCACATCCATACATGACCACTGGAAAAACCATAGCCTTGACTAGGTGGACCATTGTTGACAAATTGATGTCTCAGCTTTTTAATATGCTGTCTAGGTTGCTCATAACTTTCCTTCCAAGCAGTAAGCACATTTTAATTTCATGGTTGCAATCACCATCTGCAGTTATTTTGGAGCCCAGAAAAATAAAGTCAGCCACTGTTTCCAGTTTCCCCATCTATTTTCCATGAAGTGATGGGACCAGATGCCATGATCTTAGTTTTCTGAATGTTGAGTTTTAAGCCAACTTTTTCCCTCTCTTCTTTCACTTTCATCAAGAGGCCCTTTAGTTCTTCGCTTTCTGCTATAAAGTTGGTGTCCTCTGCATTTCTGAGGTTATTGATATTTCTCCTGGCAATCTTGATTCCAGCTTGTGCTTCCTCCAGCCCAGCATTTCTCATGAACTCTGCATATAAGTTCAATAAGCAGGGTGACAATAACAGCCTTGATGTACTCTTTTTCCTATTTGGAACCAGTCTGTTGCTCCATGTCCAGTTCTAACTTTTGCTTCCTGACCTGCATACAGATTTCTCAAGAGGCAGATCAGGTGATCTGGTCTTCCCATCTCTTTCAGAATTTTCCACAGTTTATTGTGATCCACACAGTCAAAGACTTTGGCTGAGTCAATAAAGCATAAATAAATGTTTTTCTGGAACTCTCTTGCTTTTTCAACGATACAGCAGATGTTGACAATTTGATTTTGGTTCCTCTGCTTTTTCTAAAACCAGTTTGAACATCTGGAAGTTCACGGTTCATATATTACTGAAGTCTGGCTTGGAGAATTTTGAGCATTACTTTACCAGTGTGTGAGATGAGTGCAATCGTGTGGTAGTTCGAGCATTCTTTGAGATTGCCTTTCTTTGGGATTGAAATGAAAACTGACCTTTTCCATTCCTGTGGCCACTGCAGTGTTTGCCACAATTGCTGATGTATTGAGTGCAGCACTTTCACAGCATCATCTTTCAGGATTTAAAATAGCTCAACTGGAATTCCATCACCTCCACTAGCTTTGTTCATAGTGATCCTTCCTAAGGCCCACTTGACTTCACATTCCAAGATGTTTGGCTCTAGATGAGTGACCATACCATCGTGATTATCTGGGTCATGAAGATTTTTTTTGTACAGTTGTTCTGTGTATTCTTGTCACCTCTTCTTAATATGTTCTGCTTCTGTTAGGTCCCTGTCATTTTTGTCCTTTATTGAGCCCATCTTTGCATGAAATGTTCCCTTGTCCTTCGTAAGCTATCCCAAATAAGTTGCTTCCTCCATGGCTCAAGTGGTAAAGAATCTGCCTGCAATACAGGATACAATAGGAGATGTAGGTTCAATCCCTGGCTTGGGAAGATCTCCTGGAGGTGGAAATGGCAATCAACTCCAGTAATACTTCCTGGAAAATCCCACAGACTGAGGAGTCTGGCAGGCTACAGACAATGGGGTCACAAAGAGTTGGACATTGAGCACATATGCAGAGATTCATTTCATAGAGAGATACTAAATTTCTGTTGAGTGTCAATATGCTAAACACAATAACCTTTGCAAATAGAGGCACAGTTTACTCTGAAGCTAATGACGTTTAAGTTCAGCCTCTTTTATTTTCACAGAATTTTGCTAAGCCTGAAAAAGGCTCTTGACAGCGTGTTTATAAAGCCACATGGTCTTATTAAATTTTCAAAACCAAGCTATTTTAACTGTAATCAGTTAAGACCTCTGTCACATTCCAATTTGGCTTTCCCTCCATCATGTTTCTTCTGTATATGTTTTTAAAGTGGCCTTGGGAATTTTGTGATCCAAAGGAGAAATTAAGTTTATGATACATTTAGTTTGGGTTTACTGAAAACTTTTTTTTTTTTTTTAAGTGAGAAGACTTTATACAATTCAAACCCACTTGGTACACGGGGTTATTGCTGACTGTTTTAGTGTAAAAATGGCTTCAGTGTAGATTCTTACCACTCACTGTGACAGTCCATCATTCTCATCAACCCACAGGTCAGATTGTAATATCAGCATGTCCAACAGCATCCTTGAAATCTGTGGGTAATGGAGGAGAAGCAAGGTTTGAGAAGAGATAGGAGATGGTTTGATGACAGTTCTCCCAGTAATTACATGTATATAACTGCTAGTATTAGATTCACATTAATACCTACTTTAAACAGAAATTCCCTTTTCTCAGAAATATACTTGATAATGTATATATTCAAGAAAAATACTTGATAATTTCTTTTCTCAGAAATACACTTGAGATAGTTGGATGGCATCACTGACTCAATGCACATGAGTTTAAGTAAGCTCTGGGAGTTGGTGATGGACAGGGTGGCCGGGTGTGCTGCAGTCTATGGGGTCACAAAGAGTCGGACACGACTGAGCAACTGAACTCATACTTGATAATGCATTTTTCGACAATTAGAAATGCATTATGCCATCTTTATTTAATTTTTGGCCTGGGCATCTCACAAACAGAAATTTTAGAATTTTAAAGTGCATACCAGTACATTACCACAAATAGTAAGCTTATATCTTTGTAAAATCACATGCATTATACAATATATTCCAACCAAAATAATAGAAAATAAATTCAAACCAACGACATAAAAAGAGAGGCTGGTTGTCATTCTTTTCCCTGTAGAAAGTATGACGAAATCATTGTCACTTAGAACATGGTCAAAAACTATGCTGCCAATAACATTGGAATCAAAAGTATCATAATTGACTATCAAGCAGTAAATTAATAAAAATATATTTTCTGGATATTTTGATATTTATGTGACTTGTCAGTTTTTAAATGTGTAATTTATTATTTCTTTATATGGATTTTTATATCTATTTTTGCTTTTATGATTTTGTATTGTTTTTCTTAAAGAGAATTCACAAAATTGTATAAATTGTGTGCCCTGAAAAATGGAATCTAGCTCTATTTGCAAATATGTAAAGAAAAAATATAAGTATATATACATATTTATATATATTATATCTACTTGGACAGTCATTTTGGAAAATAATTTTGAAGCATATAGAAGTAAAACTAATTTTAGGAATTGTTGCTATGATATGATATAAAATGATATGATATGATATAAGATAAACATGCATGTCTGTGAGTGGTAACAGTTTCCCAATGCCTCTTTAATTCCCCCAGCAAGCCAGCCTACCATTTCATTATTGATACAGCCTGGGTGGAGGGAAGAACATACCAGTCCACAAAGACTGACAGCCTAGGGTAATGTGCTTGGCATGTCATTAGTCTGGCAGGAGTGACATCAGCATGCGATGGTCTATGTCCTTCCTACCATCTGTATACAGACAAACTGTACCAAGCTTCCTGCTCTACTTCATCAGAAACACTACCCCTACATCATAGCTGACACTTTATAAAAATCTAAAATTGAAGATTGACTATTTTAATCTGATTTTTCATTATTATTATTATTTTAAAGGTAATCAATTGGTATTACCTACAACTATTTTACTCTGTGGCCATGTATATAAGTTTATATTATGATAAACTAAATAATTTTTATTCAGATTTTACTTTGAAAGACCATTTACATTCATTGAAGTATACATCAGTTAAAATTTAGATGATTAGGGAAATTATGTGGTTTTTAAAAATCAGTGAAATTACAGTAGTTATACTAAAATGAAACAGGTACTTGAAATTAACATGAAATTATCTCATCTTAAACTGCAAGTAATATGTGACATACAGTAGAAAAGGAATTTTTAAGGGAGAAAAGCTGAAACGTTCACAAGTAAATCACCGTAGTAGTCAAGAACTATATAACAGTTAATGGTGTGGAAATGGAAACAAGATACCCACACATCCTGGGGACCATAGGGTCACACAATGTAAAGGTTTCTTATCTGAGCCAATAAAAACTTTCTGTCTGCATCACTATGTGATACTTTCATTTGAGGCCAGTTTAGAAACTTTTGAGAGCATTAGGCCTTTGGTTTCTCAATTTCCACCCCTTTTCTTTGCTATGAAATAATTTGGCCTTTAGTGACTGTTCTGCCTACAGATTTTCAGTTTTGTAGTTTTCATTTTTGTGTTTTTAAAATTGATATTTATTGTTAATGCTTTCTTTCCAGAGCTTTGGTAGAATGATGCCTGCAGTATCTGAAATGTGTCTTTAGACAAAGGGATAAACAAACACTGTAACAAACCCTTACATATTCTAACGAATTCTCCTTCAAAATGGGGAATTTTTATACACTAATGTCTTTAGAACTATTGATTTCTTTATTAGCAGTCATACAAAAACATTTTCAAATGATCTCTGACCATGATAAAAATGAAATTTCTTCTGCAAAGAATATTAATAGTATTTATTCTGAGCATCAGGCATTAATCCATCAGAAGAAATACTCTTCTATTTGACACTTTTTGGAACTCTTTTTGATAAAGAACTAGAAAGCAGATTTCAATGACAATCTTATACCAACCCTCAGGGCTTGACAAGATGACTTAATAGGTGTTATGAAACCTCTATTTCTATGATTGATTGATTAATTTTCTTCATGTAAAATGTTATTACTATCCTATTTGCCTTGCTTTATTTGCCTTATCTCTTTTGAGAAATAACAGGTATGTTAGAAAGAAATGAAAGCAATCAGACTTCAAAATTATGTTCTTTGTTACCCATCGTGACTAAAGAATTTACAGGGTTCTGAATCTCACCGAAATGGCAGCACTTGAAGAGATTTAATTATAAGATTTTACATATCAAGTGTATGTATGTATTGAATATATATGTATCAGATTTGACCCAACTGAATGCATTATAGTGCTCATGTTGGTATATGAGACCAAAGCTAACAGTTAATCGGGAAAGAAATACAGGCTGGTTATAGGAAATTGTATAGAATTTTATCAATTTCTTGCCATATTTTGATCCATAAGGTTAGCAGTAGGCTTTTGGAATTTATTCAAAAATTAGAAAAATTAAATCATTTTTTACATGTAAAAATTTTATAATATTTGTGCAAATTTAGGCTCTCTGTGTTTTAAGAAGCTGGCTCTAATATCTGCCTTACTGAAATCAGCCATAAAACTACCAGATCTTTACTCTGCACCCAGAAGACTCACCTGTGTGGTGGGTTCCATCACTAAGGCCTAGCCAGAATTGCTAAATGGAGAATATGTGACAATGATGAGTAAAACAGGCAACTATGAAGCAGAAAATTTATCTGAAGACGTTTCATTACTCTGTGCTATATTTTGAAAGTAAATATTCTACACTTCTCATTAAATTATATATCAAACATTCTGATAATGGAATCATGAGTGAACTGGTATATTACAACAAGCAGATCTTCCTTAAGTTGCTGCCATTAAGATATTTTCCTCAAAATGGTGTACTTATTTGCAGAAGTACAGAGTATACACTTTCTGCAAGAAAAGCACTTTTAGATAATTTGAAGCACAAATTTACACCTGTCATTTTAGTCCATTGCTCTTATTATACATTTATTTGTATTCCTCTATTATTCGTAAGAGAAAAACCACAAATTCCAAACTATCAATATCTTATTATTGTTTTTCACACTTACAGAATAACATTTTATACAGAAAGATGATCTACTGTTACTAGAAAATGCTTATTCAAATTTGGGGTAGTAACATCACCTTTTGGCCTTCCAGTATCATTTCTTTCTGTTTATTGATAATTATTTTTATTTCATTAAGAGTAACAAATATAACACTAAGGTACAAAAACAACACTTCAGAAAAATAGAAGTGAGCTTTTTAAAGGAAGTCATTATTTTCCATGTATCATTTGCCAATGTGAGGCACAATTAGCATAGCAGCATTAGATATTCTTTAGGGGGAAGAGAGTCCTTGGTGTATTGAACTTTGTACATTCTACTATAATGAACAAAATTCATACTAATGCAGTAGAGACGCCATATATAAATATCTTAGGATAATTTAAATGATTTCATTGTTTGTGGATCTTCTCTCATACCAGTAAGATTAAATCTAAAATTGTTTTGTTTATCTGGATTTATTTCAGGAAAATTGGACTATGTTGACTGGTATGCAGAAAAAAAATTTATAACCTCATTGCTTGCCAATGAAGGACTTAACATATTGTTAATAAAATATATTTTGGGTCTTTATGCTTTACAAATCTTCTAACAGGGAAACTATGAATTGCTTATTATGAGACTGTAATTGGAGTTCTGATGAAATGTTCTACATTTTCTACTTGTTAGCTAAGTGAAATTAATCATATATTTAAGCATGTTAAGCAGTTCCCTTGTTTGTATAATATGAAAAAAATACCATGTAAAATTCCCTGCTGTATTAAAATTAATTGCATTTTGTATATATACATATGCACAATTATATATATGCACACACACAGTTTTATATACATATATGTGTATATTACACACATGAAGTATATATTACAGACTTAAGTGTATACACTTACACAGGGACATATAATTTTACAACAGCCTCTTATCACCCACTGCTAAATAATATATTCACTTTCTTTATAAATGCTGTTCATATATTATGCTTTGGGATAGTAAGGATAATAAGAAATTCTTATTTAAAATCTCAAGAAATTTATCTATAACAACACTGGATTGTAACCGTAAGCGTTTGACACATTGAAGGAGTCTACTGAAAACCCTAAGCCTGTTCTGTTGCTTGGAGGAGATGCTAGAAGATCTTAGTGTTTGATCTAAAGGGTTGACTCTTTCTCCTCATGAATTTCCCTAAAGCAAAAGTAACAGCCTTAACCACCCACTACTTAATTTAGAATACTTTAGGAAGATACATGTTCCTGTTGTTGTTAGTCGTTCAGCTGTACTCAACTCATTTGCGACTCCATGGACTATGGCCCGCTAGGCTCCTCTGTCCATGGGATTTCCCAGGCAAGAACGCTGGAAGGGTTCCCATTTCCTCCTCCAGGGGATCTTCCTGACCCAGAGATCGAGCCCCCTGTGTCTCCTGCATTCTTTACTGCTGAGCCACCGAGGAAGCCCAGAAGGACATATATTCAACCTAAGACACTATCTTCACAGTCCTGTAAGGGGGGCTATGGCCCCAGGGGCTAGAACTCCTATAGGAGATGGAGATTTCATCAGCAATTCTCCTTCCTGCCAGCATTGCACACTCCTATTTCAAAAGTACACCTATGGAAAGGAGCCCCACTGGGAAGACCACCTATCTACTGTTGTCCCGTACTTTACAATTCTTTGACATAATCTTTTATTTATTTATTTATTTTGAATTTATGTAAACCAAATATCCTTTTTGAAAGTCTGCTGTGTGCTTGGCAATGTGCTCAGGTACAAGGAATTAAGAGAAGGGTTCCTACTGTAATGGGTTACAATGTACCAGGAGAGAGAAGAAATCATTCATCAATAGGTAGATGAGTAAAACTCTATGACAGAAAACAAAACCTAAGATAGAAAACATTGGAGCAAAGAGGGATGCTGAGACAGATGTGGGTGAGGGCAATCAGATATTTTTAGATCCTTCATTTTTTTTTTCTACAGAACTGAAAGCTTTCAACTCAAAAAGGCTTAGTCACACACTCATTGGTCAGTTCAAGTATGAGACAGAATTGCTTTACCATATGCTAACAGGAGGCAAGAGGGGTGTCTCCCCAGCTATTGACTGGGCTTCAGGGGAAGTCTGAGATGTTCTTCTGCTGCAGCCTCTTGAATTCATGAGAACAAAGGACAGGACAGAGAACAAAGGACAGGACAGGTCACAGGGTGTCTTGATTGTCAGAGATACAAGGGTCGGGAAGTGGTCCTAAATGTTGGCTGCATATTAGAATCACTGACTTTTTTTTTTTTTTTTCCCAAGTGCCAGAACATAGTACAGGAAAATTATACAGGTATCTCTTAGGGCTTCCTTGGTGGCTCAGATGGTAAAGAATCTGCCTGCAGTGTGGGAGACCCAGGGTCAGTCCTTAAGTCAGGAAAATCCCCTGGAGAAGGGAATGGCTACCACTCCATTATTCTTGCCTGGAGAATTCCATGGAAAGAGGAGCCTGGCATGCTACAGTCCATGGGGTTGCAAAGAGTCAGACATGACTAGGCAACTAACATTTCATTTCATTTTTCTTGGGGTGGAATCTAGGATTCAGTATTTTTAAAAACCTCAGTTATTGACTGAGGAAAAGGCTGAGAACCATAGGATGAAGGAACAAGTCCCTTTTAACAATTTCTATTTGTTATTAAGGAATCTACCAAATATTTATTTGAACAAAAAATTGGTGGATTTCCATCCACCCATTACAAAATTCTCCACTTAACCAGATAGAATGGAGGTTGGGTCTCAGGCCTTAATAACGTTAAATGAAAATTGTGTATGCCTGTGTGTGTATATGTGCTTGTGTGTGTGTGTGTCCCGAAAAATTTTAGTGAGATTTGTAATTTAATTAATATATTTGGAATAGTCACATTAAAGCTCATTTTTGCAGCAAAATATTTCAAGAGGTAGCTGTACTGTAATGATGGTTGTTTATATACATGATGGTAAATATAAAGGACTTTTATTACTTCCAAAACTTTTGGGCAAAAAAGAATCTTCTTTGGAGAAGCACTGAAGATGCTTCAGTGTTTATTTAACTCCTCCTGAATTATATTCTGAATTGAACACAATATTTTCTAAGTCTATTGTATCTAAAACATTTGATTGTATTGAGTACTATAGTATTTTCAAGAAAATGTCTTTGTTAGTATACTGTATTGACAAAGACATTTTCTTGAAAATACTGTAGTACTCAATACAATCAAATGTTTTTGATATAATAGACTTAGAAAATATTGTGTTCAATTCAGATACATCTTCTTGGAATGTAAAGGGCACATTTCACAAATGTCCAAGCAAAATGCTGTCACTGAAGAGGAATGCCCCTCTGATGCCCAAGGCAAAGGAAGAGGCCAGGGCTGATTGCTGTTCATTCTTATTTCCTCTGACACATGCTAGCTTAGTCATTATATTATATCTTATGAATGGCTTCATTTATATTTGTCTGTTACAATTACCCCTTATTGCTTTGGGAAGAGGACAATATCCAATGAATTTGGCAAATGTCAAATTTTTGCTGTTATGACCAGAGCTCCCTTTAAAGTTTGTGCTATTTTTTTCAGTTTTTTTTTTTTTTATATAAAACATATGTTTTAAATAAGAGAATTTTAATCCATGGTAATTTGAAAGATGATATATAGTTACAAATATCATACTAAAGGCCTACAGTTATTCTGAATACTAATTCAGTGGATTAGACATCTTTTGAAATGCAGTTGCACATTTCAGTTCTTTTCAGAAGACTGTAAGCCTTTTTTTTCATACAATATTGCCTTATATGTGAGTGATAATGGTATCAAATCATCTCTTTTTCTGAATATATATGAAATATTTTATGCTTTTCCTGACAAGAAAAAAAGGGAAATGCATTACTGAGGAGAGACATCAATGAAACTGAGGTGTCCTGATTCAGGAATGGTCTTCAGCATCAGCAAATTTGCTATTTTCTTCAGTAACACCTGGATTGGGAAGATCCCCTGGAGAAGGGAAAGGCTACCCACTCCAGTATTCTGACTTGGAGAATTCCACGGACTGTGTAGTCCATGGGGTCACAAAGAGTCAAACACAACTGAGTGACTTTCACTTTCACTTTTCATTTTCAGTAACAAAAGAAAAACTCACCTGAAGACCTCTAGACAAAGATGAGGCTAAGTCAATGGGCATTATATGGTACTTCAGTTTTGAGATGCAACTTAAAGTTCTTGAAAATCTGTTTTAGAGATTTGATCTTTGAATAACACTTTCACACTCAGTTGTTTCAGTCATGTCCGACTCTTTGTGACCCCACGGGCTGCAGCCCACCACGCTCCTCTTTCCATGGAATTCTCCAGGCAAGAATATTGGAGTGGGTTGCCATGCCCTGCTTCAGGGGATCTCCCCAACCCAGGGATTGAACCCATGTCTCTTGCATCCTCTGTATTAGAAGACAGGTTCTTTACCACTAGAGCCACTTGGGAAATCCTTGAATAACATGTGTGCCTGTGTGTGTGTGTGTGTGTGTGTGTGTGTGTGTGTGTTCCTCAGTTGTGTCTGACTCTTTTCGACCCCAAGGACTATAGCTCACCAGCCTCTTTTGTCCATGGAATTCTCCAGGCAAGAATACTGGAGTGGGTAGCCATTCCTTTCTCCAGAGTATCATCCCAACCCAATGACTGAACCCAGGTCTCCTGCATTGCAGACAGATTCTTTACTGTCTGAGCACCAGGGAAGTCCTTGAATAATACACGTATGCATGTGTGTGAAGTCACTTCAGTTGTGTTCGACTCTGCAACCCCATGGACTGTAGCTCCCCAGGCTCCTCTGTCATGGGATCCCCCAGCCAAGAATACTGGAGTGGGTTGTCATGCCCTTCTCCAGGAGATCTTCCCAACTCAGGGAGCAAACTCTTGTCTATGGCATCTACCTGCATTGGCAGGCGGGTTATTTACCACTAGTGCCGCCTGGTAAACCGCTGAATAACACATGCTTCAGTCTAAATTCATACTCAGCACTAATGAGATGTATAAACTTTGACAAGTATTTAAGTTCTCAGTCTTTGTTTCCTCATTTGGACAATGGATATAACAGCATCAAACTCTCAGTCTTATTTCGAGGCTCTGACAGAGTCCTGACATATAGTTAGGACAAAGCAAACACTAGTTTCCTTCCCCACTTGCTTTTTCAATCCTCTGACTCTTGGTAAGAATAATAACTGGAGGATTTTACAGTGGCTTCCTCACCCTGCATTACTGCTGTCAGTGAGGCAAAGCTCTGTAAATCTCTGGTCATTAGCATCTATTTCTGGTTCTCTGAATCCACAGAATATCTTAGAATTGCTTTAACCACCTGCCTGATGTACCGTATTCCCATATCCCTTCTGTTCACTTTATTTTCTCTGCCTCCTTAGCCTTATACAGTAAGAAAAATGAGGAGAACAAAAAAGTAAGATTTCTAGTTTATAAAGAGGGGTCCATTCTACCCACGTGACGCTCAGATTCACCATCCTCCAGCCTCACAGGGACTGAGAGGTTCAGACTCTGTTCAGTTTTGTCTTTGGGAAAATTTAGAGGACAGACATTCTCTAATGAATAAAGCCAAGCTGTGTACTAAAAAGATAGCAAACCATTCTTCTCCAGAGGTAGTTAACATTTTGAAAATAATTTATTTGGCAACACTACTGTATATAATCATAAACCAAGTCAAACAAGATGAGCATATGCACATTGTTGATCTGACTGGGGGAATGGCTTTCCCAGCAGTAACACACCTGTGTGACAACATAATTTCCAGGTAAATAGCTCTTTTATTGCTAATTAGAATTGAGTTTGAGATACTGTTCTGAAGCTCCAGTCAAGAAGCCCAGCTAGTTGTACACCCATGACTGAAGAGTTATGTTCTCAGAGCTGAGAGAATCATTTTCTCATGTTTTGTTGATCTCACTCTTGCTGAAGATGAGGACAGGCCCTGAAACTATTGCCTTGATCCTCAGCAAATATGGGGTATTGGATATCACAGTGAGAGTCTCAGCATGCACTCAGTCTCTTTACCCAAGTTTTCCATAAGGAAAACTCCATTCCTTAGCATGCCAACTGTAGACAGTGAGAAATCTGCTCCACTCTGCTTACTATTATGCACAATTCTTGGGATGGGTTTTTTTGTGTGTGTATGCCAAGAAGAAAGCAGTTATTAAGCTCTCATTTTTACCTTTGATCTAAAGCCCTGATTCCTATGTCCTTTAAGGATTTGAGTAAGATGTTTAAGAAGCAGTGCAAAAAATAAACAAATAAGGTAATCCAACAGACTTTTAAATGCCACTGGTTTGAAATCAGTTGGCATTTAAATCTGCTCCACACAGAAACACCATCCTTATCAAAGCAATGCTAGAATAGACCTGAATCAAGTGTAGCATTAATTAACTCCTGCCCTTTATGATTTTCTTCACTGATAAAAGGACATATCAATGTTACAGGAAAGAAAGGGGGAAAATGTCAAGGAAACATGCCCAAGTATAGATATTCCAGCTCTTTGTTTTACAGATAAATCATCTGAGTTAATCAGTAAGAATACAATGGCTTCCATAAGTTTTACTACTTGGTTAATAAGTAATAGACCTGGGATTAGAATTCATGTCTCCTATTTTATTTGCAATCAAATTTCATACACTGACCTGTCCAAATTCAGAAATAACAGAAGGATAAATTTTTTTTTTTGGGGGGGGGGTTGGATCTTGGTAATATTTTCAGGCATTCACTTGAGTAGAATAAAAATCAAAAATAATTATGTAGCAAATTAATGGAAAATAAAAGAAAATGTGTAGGTTTCTCCTAAAGAGAAAAAAGGATAATTTACTCAAACTCATAGAATCCATGCTATGTATAATTTGAGAGTCTCTGCTTTTTCTTCACAAATTCTACAAATATAGGATTCTTTGAAAAATAGTTGCACTTGCGAAAGTGTTACTTGGTTAGACAGGAGACCCATACTACTAAAACCGGATATTATGGTTACTAATGTACCATGGTTGATCCCCATGTATTTCCTTTTATCTATATTATTCTTTAACAAAACAGCTTTTTTGTGATGTTAAAAACTGTAGGTCATAAATTGTATCTTCAGTCCTCACAGTCTCTAAAATTTGTATTTTAATAGGGTCAGGCTGTTTTAAGGAAAACAAAAACATTAAATTTTTTCTGGGGGAAGGCTACCCTCTTGTGCCTTGAATTGGTACTACAACTGCCTACCTTGTTTCAGATCTGGATTTCTAGAGGGGATTCGAATAGCTGTACTTCAGAGCTAAACATTACCTTAAAAATATTCTTAAAATTCTGCTAATCTAGAAAAGTAACATTATTTTAAAAGTTCAAACCAGAATTGGTATTCGGTAACATTTTATTATTAATATTTTGAGATTTAAGGCTTAAGAATTGAAACACTAGTTAATTATTTGATATTTAAAGATATTGATCATGTTCACAAACATATTACTAATTAATTTTTAATTTTAAAGCAATAAACTTATTTTGCGTGAAATTTTAAAATTCATGCCTCATACTAGCAGCCTCAAAACAACCAAGAATATTTAATGATAACAATTACTTATTCAACTATTAAGTGCACAAATTAAATCACATATTTTATGTTGTATGAAAATATCACATAAAGTCATGTATTTCTCCGTTCAATTCCAGTGAAATTTGTCAAACTAGAGTTACTTTATTACATATAAATGGAGGATAAGTAGTTAGAAAACTTCTCAGTACCACCTTAAAACTTATTAAAATTTGAAATTTTGAGGTTGCTTACTTAGTTCAGTTAGTTCAGCCTCTCAGTCGTGTCTGACTCTTTGTGACCCCATAGATTGCAGCATGCCAGGCTTCAATGTCCATCACCTCCCGGAGCTCATTCAAATTCATGTCCATTGACTCGGTGATGCCATGCAACCATCTCATCCTCTGTCATCCAGTCTTCAATCTTTCCCAGCATCAGGATATTTTCAAATGAGTCAGTTCTTCACATCAGGTGGCCAACGTATTAGAGTTTCAGCTTCAGTATCAGTACTTCCAATGAACAATCAGGACTGATTTCCTTTAGGAAGGACTGGTTGGATCTCTTTGCAGTCCAAGGGACTCTTAAAGTCTTCTCCAACACCATAGTTCAAAAGCTTCAATACTTCGGTGCTCAGCTTTCTTTATAGTCCAACTCTAACATCCATACATGACTATTGGAAAAACCATAGCTTTGACTAGATGGACCTTTGTTGGCAAAGTAATGTCTCTGCTTTTTAATATACGGTCTAGGTTGGTCATGACTTTTCTTCCAAGGAGCAAGTGTCTTTAATTTCATGGCTGCAGTCACCATCTTCAGTGATTTTGGAGCCCCCAAAAATAAAGTCTGAGACTGTTTCCACTGTTTTCCCATCTATTTGCCATGAAGTGATGGAACTGGATGCCATGATCTTAGTTTTCTGAATGTTGAGCTTTAAGACAACTTCTTCACTCTCCTCTTTCAGTCTCATCAAAAATCTCTTTAGTTCTACTTCACTTTCTCCCATAAGGGTGATGTCCTCTGCATATCTGAGGTTATTGATATTTCTCCCAGCAATCTTAATTCCAGCTTGTGCTTCAAGCCAGCCTGGCATTTTACATGATGTACTATGTATATGCGTTAAATAAGCAGGGTGAAAATATACAGCCTTGACATACTCTTTCCCAATTTGGATCTAGTCTGTTGTTCCATGTCCAGTTCTAACTTTTGCTTCCTGACCTGCATACAGATTTCTTAAAAGACAGGTCAGGTGATCCGGTATTCCCATCTCTTTCAGAATTTTCCTCAGTATGTTGTGATCCACAGAGTCAAAGGTTTTGGCATAGTCTATAAAACAGAAGTAGATGTTTTTCTGGAACTTTCTTGCTTTTTCAATGACCCAATAGACGTGGCCAAATTGATCTTTGGTTCTTCTGTGTTTTCTAAATCCAGCTTGAACATCTGGAAGTTCATGATTCATGTACTGTTGAAACCTGGCTTGGAGAATTTAGGGCATTACTTTACTAGCATGTGAGATGAGTGCAATTGTGTGATAGTTTGAACATTCTTTGAAATTGCCTTTCTTTGGGATTGGAATGAAAAACTTTGGCCACTGCTGAGTTTTCCAAATTTGCTGGCATATGGAGTGCAGCACTTTCACAGCATCATCTTTCAGGATTTGAAACAGCTCAACTGGAATTCCATCACCTCCACTAGCTTTGTTTGTAGTGATGTTTCCTAAGGACTATCTGAATTCACATTCCGGTATGTCTGGTTCTAGGTGAGTGATCACACCCTCAAGGTTATCTGGGTCATGAAGATCTTTTTTGTACAGTTCTTCTGTGTATTCTTGGCACCTCTTCTTAATATCTTCTGCCTCTGTTAGGTCCATACCATTTCTACCCTTTATTGTGCCCATCTTTGCATGAAATGTTCCCTTGATAGCTCTAGTTTTCTTGAAAAGCTCTCTAGTTTTTCCCATTCTTTGTTTCCTCTATTTCTTTGCATTGATCATTGAGGAAAGCTTTTTTATCTCTCCTGGCTATTCTTTGGAACTCTGCATTGAAATGGGTATATACTTCCTTTTCTCCTTTGCCTTTTCACCTTTTGTTTTCTCAGCTATTTGTAAGGCCTCCTCAGACAATCATTTTCCTTTTTTGCATTCTTTTCCTTGGGGATGGTCTTGATCACTGCCTCTTGTACAATATCATGAACCTTCATCCATAATTTTTCAGGCACTCTAACAGATTTAATCCTTTTAATCTATTTCTCACTTTCATTGTATAATCATAAGGGATTTGATTTAGGTCATACCTGAATGGTCTAGTGGTTTTCCCTACTTTCTTCAATTTATGTCTGAATTTGGCGATAAGGAGTTCCTGATCTAAGCCACAGTCATCTCCCAGTCTTGTTTTTGCTGACTGTAAAGAGCTTCTCCATCTTTGGCTGCAAAGAATATCATCAGTCTGATTTCTGTATTGACCATCTGGTGATGTCCATGTGTAGAGTCTTCTCATGTGTTGTTGGAAGAGCATATTTGCTATGACCAGTGTGTTCCCTTGGAAAATTCTGTAAGCCTTTGACCTGCTTCATTGTGTACTCCAAGGGCAAATTTGCCTGTTACTCCAGGTACCCCTAGACTTCCTACTTTTGCATTCCAGTCCCCTATAATGAAAATGACATATTTTTTGGGTGCTAGTTCTAGAAGGTCTTGTAGGTCTTCATAGAACTGTTCAATGTCGGTTTCCTCAGCATTACTGGTCAGGGCATAAACTTGGATTACTGTGACATGGAATGGTTTTTCTTGGAAATGAACAGAGATCATTCTGTTGTTTTTGAGATTGCATCCAAGTACTGCATTTTGGACTCTTTTGTTGACTATGATGGCTACTTCATTTCATTTAAGGGATTCTTGCCCACAGTAGTAGATATAATGGTCATCTGAGTTAAGATCACCCATTCCAGGCCATGTTTGTTTGCTGATTCCTAAAATGTTGATGTTCAATCTTGCCATCTGCTGTTTGACCACTTCCAATTTGCCTTGATTCACGGACCTAACATTCCAAATTCCTATTCAATATTGTTCTTTACAGCATCAGACTTTACTTCCATCACCAGTCACATGCACAACTGGGTGTTGTTTTTGCTTTGCCTCCATCTCTTCATTCTTTCCAGTTATTTCTCCACTGATCTCCAGTAGCACATTGTTCATCTTTCAGTGTCCTATCTTTTTGCCTTTTTATACTGTTCATGGGGTTCTCAAGGCAAGAATACTGAAGTGGTTTGCCCATTCCCTTCTCCAGTGGACCACATTTTGTCAGAACTCTCCACCATGACCTGCCCATCTTGGGCTGCCCTACAAGGCATGGCTCATAGTTTCACTGAGTTAGACAAGGCTGTGGTCCACGTGATCAGATTGATTAGTTTTCTGTGATTGTGGTTTTCATTCTCTCTGTCCTCTGATGGAGAAGGATAAAAGGCTTCTGAAAGCTTCCTGATGGGAAAGACTGACTGAGGGGGAAACTGTGTCTTGTTCTCATGGGTGGGGCCATGTTCAGCAAATCTTTATTTATTTACTTATTTTTATTAGTTGGAGGCTAATTACTTTACAATATTGTAATGGTTTTTGCCATACATTGACATGAATCAGCCATGGATTTACATGTATTCCCCATCCTGATCCCTCCTCCCGCCTCCCTCCCCACCCCATCCCTCTGGGTCTTCCCAGTGCACCAGCCCTGAGCACTTGTCTCAGGCATCCAACCTGGGCTGGCGATCTGTTTCACACTTGATAATATACATGTTTCAATGCTATTCTCTCAGATCACCCCACCCTCGCCTTCTCCTATAGAGTCCAAAAGTCTGTTCTATACATCTGTGTCTCCTTTTCTCAGTAAATCTTTAATCCGATTTTCTGCTGATGGGTGGAAAATTTCCGTGTTTCCTCCCTGTTGTTTGACCTGAGGCTAAACTATGGTGGAGGTAATGAAGATAATGATGACCTTCTTCAAAAGGTCCCACGCGTGCACTGCTGCACTCGGTGCCCCCAGCCCTGCAGCAGGCCACCACTGGCCTCACCTCCCCCAGAGATTCCTGGACACTCACGGGCAAGTGTGTGTCAGTCTCTTGTGAGGTCACTGCTCCCTTCTCCTGGATTCTGGTGCACACAAGGTTTTGTTTGTGCCCTCCAGGAGTCTGTTTCCCCAGTCCTGTGCAAGTTCTGGTGGCTCTATGGCGGGGTTTTTGGTGACCTTTTCTGAGAGAATTTATGCCATACCCAGGTCTACTGCACCCAGAGCCCCTGCCCCTGCACCAGTCCATTGTTGACCTGTACCTCTGCAGGAGACACTCAAACACAGTTCTGGTTCAGTCTCTGTGGGTTCTCTGGGTCCTGGTGCGCAGAAGTTTGTTTGAGCCCTCTGAGCATCTCTGGCTGGTAGGGTTGCTTAGAAATGCTAATTGGCTGAAGTCAGTTCTCTCAAAGATGAAAAAAAAGAAAAAATACCGTGATCTTGCAGTCTGTTTAGGACTGCGAACATGGGACAGCCCTATGTACCTACCCGCTAGCCATAGTGGTGCCATGGCTTTCTGTGGTTTACCCTTCTCATGAGGACATTCCCTTCATGCATTTACACCGTGTAGAAAATTAACAGTGAAATAGTAAAATCAGAACGGAAAGTACATAGGAATGCCTTTGAATGCTAAAAGATGCTCTAAGATTTTATCATTATTCTTACCTGGTAGCTTATTGTTTGGAAATAGTAACACCATTCGCTCACAGCCATGGGAGGGGTATATTTACTTGATCATGGACATTAAGCTTAAAATTGTGAGTGACATTGGGCAACTGGATGTCACCCCCATGGGATTGGACATGAGCTTGAAATGTACTTGTGAGTGTTTGCTCACTTGCTCCTCTCTCATGATAGTCATAAGAACCTACGTAGCTGCACTTGCTGCTCCCAGGGAGATGAGAGGCATGTGGAGCAAAGCCTGCCTTTTCTGAACAAGCCAAGCCTAGATCCTTTGACTCTTAACTGTCACAGATTTCCGGTTTAGGAAAAAAGCTTACTATTGCATGCTGCTGAGATTTTTCTGCTTTTCTGTTGCATTGTGTACTGTTGTCAAGTTTAATAGACACAACTTCATTATTCTATATGGAAAATATCTGATTTATAGTCATATAGAGGCTGTAGCCTGCCAGGCTTCTCTGTCCATGGAGTTCTCCAGGCAGGAATACTGGAGTGGGTAGCTGTTCCCTTCTCCAGGGGATCTTCCCAACCCAGGGGTCAAACCCAGGTCTCCTGCATTGCAGGTGCATTCTTTATGTCTGAGCTACCAGGGAAGCCCCATATAGAGGCAGTGTCTACATAATTGTTCCACCATTTTCTTCTTTGACATCTTTATGAAGCTCACTGTTTTGATCCTTGTGTGAATGTATGGATATTTAATCCTTGAAATCAAGTAAATGTCACCTCAGAGGGCAGTTTCTGACTACCATGTCTATAGAATATCTCTAATAAAATATCACTTTGTTTAATCATCTTGTTTTCTTCATAACCATATGATTTTAAATTTCAGTTTTCTTATTCATTAATTTATTTGTTAAGCCTAAAATATAAATTTTATGAAGGTAAAATCCCATCTTTTTGTTCCCTGCTGTCTCCAGTTTCTAGACCATATAATTCTCTCATGAAATACTTTTGAATGAACAAATGGATGATTCATTCAGCCCATTAATACATCAATCAGTTTCATTACCTGATCTGGTTAACTCCCGCTTCAAATATCACTTAAAAAATAAGTCCTCATTAGCTTTAATTACCTCCATAATTGTTTTTTCATTTCACCTGTTTGTAAGCTGTCAAGGAGACAGTAGTTGATACTAAATTATTCTCATGCTCTGAACCAGGCATATATACTCATATATATAACAAAATATTATAGATATTCACATGTATCTGGTTTCTCCTTCTCATTATATTAAGCAAATAAGATGAGAACTCTCCTTAAGATTTATGTCAAGTCTACATCCTGAAAATCAGATGTCCAAAACGATCCCCTTCCATTTCCTGGGTATAAGTTGGATCATATGTAGTAATTATATAAAATGTTTTATAATTATATAAAACATTATATATAATGTTTTAAAATTATATAAAATGTTTGAAAAAGTAAACAATTTTCAAATTGGTAAGTAATGTTTATGAATCCAGGAACCGAAAATATTTAGTGAAGAAAAACGGGGGACAGCAGCCCTACCCAGCAAGACCCAGTGCCTGCCCCCCCTGACATGAAGTAGAAATGGAAAAGGAAGGACAGGAGAAAGGAGTAAAGGAATGAAATAAAAATAGAGGAAGAGAAAAGGGAAGAGAGGGGAGGGAGGAAGCAATGTGCCATGGATTTTGGTAAATCATTTGTTACATTTTAGATTTCAACCCATATCTTTCTCATATGATATATAACATGAGTCAGGCCTTGAAATACAGGTAGAATATTGATAAGTGTATAGGAATGAGAAGATACGTGTGTGAATAAACAGAAGGTGTATTTGGGAAATGATTAATGTGCTACCTTAACGGAAAGGCAGGACCACATCTCATCTTATCAAATACCCAAATGTGATCCACAGAAGCCTTTGAAATGTGTATTTGTGTTAGTTACTGGCTGAAGAGAATACTCACCACAGTTCATATGCTAAAGTCCTAACCTCCAGTGCCTGAGAACAGAACTATATTTTGAGATAGGACCTTTCAAGAGGTAATTGAATAAAATGAGGTTGTTTGGGTGCTCTCCAGTCCAGTATGAGTTATAAGAAGAGGCAGAGGGAAAGCATCTGAAGATAGCAGGTAAAGATGACCAACTAAAGTCAAGAAGAGAGGCCTCAGAAGAAACCAGTCTGCCAGTACCCTAATGTTAGACCCCAGAATTGTGAGAAAATACATTTCATTTTTTTAAAGCCACTCAGTTCCATTTTCCTACTCTCCATTCATTATTCAGCAGCAGGTGTTTTGCTGTTGTTTTTGTTCTTGTTTCTGAATCAAAGAGCAGATCACTTTACCCTGTGTTTGGTGGTTCTCATGGCAAGCAACGAAATCCAAGCATCTTACCTTGAGTGCTAAGGCGCTACTGAACTGGCTGTTAGGATTTCTCCTCACTTCATCCACTTTATTCCTTCCAACACGTTCTGGACATACTGAATAACCGCCCCGCGCCACCCACCCCCCGCCCCCCCCCCCCGCCTTGTTTTTCAAAGTGCTACATGTCTGTTCTTTTTCCTTAAGTGCAGTGCACCAAATTTGTATTTGGTTGGGCCTTTTCTCCCCGGGCTTTTATAGGCACTTTTTCATTATTAAATTCTCCTTGTATTAGCTACATTGTTGGAGAATTCTTGTTTAAGCTAAAAAAGCAATCTGTCTCTATCTTCTGGTTACTATCCACCATGCTGTCCTATTTTAGTTTCTCCATGTTTATTGTTTATTTTCTGGGACATCCTCTTTGAAGACAAGGATTGTTTCTGTTCCATTTTCCGATTTATCATTAGTGTTTAAAGCTGTGCTGTCCCAAACTATAACTGCTTTTGAGCACTTAAAAAGACATTTACTCCTTATTAGGACGTGTTGTTAGTGTAAAATACACACTAAGTTTTGAATGTTTTGTACAAAAGCATGTCAAATGTCAATAGTTTTATACCAAATCAGACATTCTAATGAAATATTATGGATATATTTGTTTAAATAAAATATATTAATATGCTTATTTTTACCTGTTTCATTTCACTTGACCATGGCTAGCAAAAAGTTAAAATTATTTATGTTGCTTATAATTGTGGCTCAGATATTTACTTTTTAAAATAAAAGTATCGATTGGCATACAAAAAGCTGTACAAAATTAATATATATAATTTAATGAGTGTGGAGATGTGTGCATCCATGAAACGATCACCAAAATCTATACTATAATGTAAGCAATATCTCCAAAAGTTTGCTTCCACTCTCTTTGATTATTATTATTATTTTGTGTGTGATAAGAACACTTAATATAATATTTACCCTCTTAGTTAGTTAACTATAGGCACTAATCCATACAGTAGATCCCTGGAATATATATATGTATATATATATATATATATATATTACTTTTTCTTTATCCGTTCATCCGAAGATAGAAATTTTAGTCACTTTCATCTCTTCGCTATTGTGGATAATGTTGCACTGAACAAGAGACTGCATATATCTCTTTGAGATTTTCATTTAATTTCTTATGAACATATATACCTAGAAGTAAGATTGCTGGATTACATGAGAGCTATATTTTTAATTTTCAGAAGAGCTTCTGTAATGTTTTCTACTGTGGCTATACCAAACTACATTCCCACTCATAGTGTACAATGTTTTTTTCTTTTTTTCTCCACATCCTCATCAATGCTTTTCTTTTGTTCTTTTAGTAAGAGCCACCCTAACTGGTGTGAGATGCATTTCTCTGATGATTAGTGATGCTGAGTTTGTTGTTCATTCGTATGTCTTCTTTGGAGAAATGTCTATTCAGTTCCTTTGTCCATTTTTTTACTGGGTTTATGGTTATTTTTTGCTATTGTATGGTAGCAGATATATATATATAATATATATATTATATATATATATAATTTTAACCTTCCCTTAGCTATGGTTTATAAATATTTTCTCCAGTTCGATATGTTGCCTATTTAGTTTTTGTTTTTGTTTTTTTTTTTTTAGTTGATGATTTCCATTGTGATTAAAGCTTTTTAGTTCAATGTAGTCCTACATAACCTATTTTGGCTTTTGTTCCGTGTGCTTTTGGTATAATATCGAAGAAGTGATTAGAAAGATCAATTTTAAGAAGCTATTTCTCTGTTCCCCTCTAAGAGTTTTATGATTTCAGGGCTTATGTTTACATTTTTTTTGAATTTGGGGTTTTATTTTTTGTCCAATAAAGGTCCAACTTCATCGTTTTGCATGTGCCCATCTGGTTTTCTCAGCTACTTTTATGAAAGAGACTATCCTTTCCCCATTGTGCATTTTTGGGGAATTTTCAAAGATCAGTTGACCATATATGCATAGATTTATATTTAGGCTCTCTATTTCTTCCATTGTTCTATACATCTATTTTCAATCTAGTAGGATACTGCTTTGGTGGCTGAGGCATTGTAATGTATTATGAAATCAGAAAGTGTGATACCTCCAGTATTGTTCTTTCTCCAGACTGCTTTGGCTATTTGGGGTTTTGGGGGTTTCATGTGAATTTTAGGATTTTTAAATATTTTGTAAAAAAAAAAAATGTAGCGAAATTTCGATTGGGGTTGCATTGAATTTGGTGATCATTTTTGGTAGTGTGGGTATTTTAACCATACTAATTCTTTCAACCCATGAACATGACATGCTTTCCCATTTATTTGTTTATAATTTAATTTCTTTTATCAGCATATTTTTTAGTGTAAAATTCGTTTATATATTTAGTTAAATTTACTTTTTAAATGTTATTCTTTCTGATGCTGTTATAAAAGAGATAGTTTTCTTAAATTCCTGTTCAAATAATTCATTGTTGATATATAAAAATGCAACTATATTTTGATTTTGTATCTTGCAACTATACTTAAGTAGTGTTTTAGTACTAACACGTGTTTTTATTTGTTTTGTTTGTTTGTCAAACCTTTAGAGTTTTCTATAAATAAGATTATTTTAGCCATAAACAGATAATTTTACTTCTTTTCCAGTTGGTATACATTTTAACAATTTTTCTTGCCTAATTTCTCTGGCTCAGACTTCCAGTACCTTGTTGAGTAGAAGTGACAAGAATGGGCACCCATGACTTACAGATCCAAAAGTTTTCAGTTTTTTTCCCATTGACTATGATGTGAGATATGGGCTTTCCATATATGGCCTTTACTCTGTTGAGGTAACCTCCTTTTATAACTAATTTGTTGAACTTGTATCATGAAAGTGTGTTGAATATTGACAGACATTGTTTTGACATTTTTTGAGATGACCATGTTATATTTATCTTTCAATATGACAACATGGTGCGTCAGTTTTTGGTTTGCACATGTTAAAACTTTTTTAGCATTCCAGAGGTAACTTCCACTTGGTCATGGTGTATGACACTTTTCAGTTCAGTCACTCATTCAAGTCTGACTCCTTGAGACCCCATGGATTGCAGCACGCCAGGCTTCCCTGTCCATCACCAATTCCCAGGACTTTCTCAAACTCATGTCCATATAGTCAGTGATGCCATCCAATCATCTCATCCTCTGTCATTCCCTTCTCCTGCCTTAAATCTTTCCCAGCATCAGGGTCTTTTGAAATGAGTCAGTTCTCCACATCAGGTGGCCAAAGTATTGGACTTTCAGCTTCAACATCAGTCCTTCCAATGAATATTCAGGACTGATTTCCTTTAGGATGGACTGGTTGGATCTCCTTGCAGTCCAAAGGACTCTCGAGAGTCTTCTCCAACACCACAGTTCAAAAGTATTGATACTTCAGCGCTTAGCTTTCTTTATAGTCCAGCTCTCACAGCCATACATGACTTCTGGAAAAACCATGGTTTTGACTAGATGGACCTTTGTTGGCAAAGTAATGTCTCTGCTTTTTAACATGCTGTGTAAGTTGATCATACGTTTTATTCCAAGGAGCAAGTGTCTTTTAATTTCATGGCTGCAGTCACCATCTTCAGTGATTTTGGAGCACCAAAAAATAAAGTCTGAGACTGTTTCCACTGTTTTCCCATCTATTTGCCATGAAGTGATGGAACTGGATGCCATGATCTTAGTTTTCTGAATGTTGAGCTTTAAGACAACTTCTTCACTCTCCTCTTTCACTTTCATCAAAAATCTCTTTAGTTCTACTTCACTTTCTCCCATAAGGGTGATGTCCTCTGCATATCTGAGGTTATTGATATTTCTCTCAGCAATCTTGATTCCAGCTTGTGCTTCAAGCCAGCCTGGCATTTCACATGATGTAGTCTGCATATAAATTAACTAAGCAGGGTGACAATATACAGAATTGACATACTCTTTTCCCTATTTGGAACCGGTCTGTTGTTCCAAGTCCAGTTCTAACTGTTATGCCTTAACCTGCATACAGATTTCTCAGGAGGCAGGTCAGGTGATCTGGCATTCCCATCTCTTTCAGAGTTTTCCACAGTTTGTTGTGATCCACACAGTCAAAGGCTTTGGCATAGTCAATAAAGAACAAGTAGATGTTTTTCTGGAACTCTCTTGCTTTTTATTGATGATCCAACAGGTGCGGGAAATATGGTCTCTGGTTCCTCTGCTTTTTCGAAATCCAACTTGAACATCTGGAATTTCATGGTTCATGTACTGTTGAAATCTGGTCTGGAAAACTTTGAGCATTACTTTGCTAGCATGTGAGATGAGTGCAATTGTGTGGTAGTTTGAGCATTCTTTGGAGTTCCCTTTATTTGAGATTGGAATGAAAACTGACCTTTTCCAGTCCTGTGGCTACTGTTGAGCTTTCCAAGTTTGCTGGCACATTGAGTGCAGCACTTTCACAGCATCATCTTTTAAGATTTGAAATAGCTCAACTGGAATTCCATCACCTCCACTAGCTTCATTTGTAGTGATGCTTCCTAAGGAGCATTTGACTTCACATTCCAGGATGTCTGGCTCTAGGTGAGTGATCACACCATCAAGGTTGTCTGGGTTATGAAGATCTTTTTTGTATAGTTCTTCTGTGTATTCTTGGCACCTCTTCTTAATATCTGCTGCTTCTGTTACACCCATATCTTTTCTGTCCTTTTTTGTGCCCATCTTTGCATGAAATTTTCCCTTAATATCTCTAGTTTTCTTGAAAAGATATCTGTTCTTTCCTCTATTTCTTTGCATTGATCACTGAGGAAAGCTTTCTTATCTCTCCTTGCTATTCTTTGGAACTCTGGATTCAAATGGGTATATCCTTCATTTTCTCCTTTGCCTTTTGCATCTTTTCTTTTCTCAGCTATTTGTAAGGCCTCCTTAGATAACCATTTTCCTTTTTTGCATTCCTTTTTGGGGGGGATGGCCTTCATCGCTACCACTTCTACAATGTCATGAACCTTTGTCCATAGTTTTTCAGGCATTCTATCTATCAGATCTAGTCCCTTTAATCTATTTCTCACTTCTACTGTATAATCATATGGGATTTGATTTAGGTCATAACTGAATGGTCTAGTGATTTTCCCTACTTTCTTCAATTTATGTCTGAATTTGGCAATAAGGAGTTCATGATCTGAGGCACAGTCAGCTTCCAGCCTTGTTTTTGCTGACTGTATACAGCTTCTCCATCTTTGGCTGCAAAGAATACAATCAATCTGATTTCGGTGTTGACCATCTGGTGATGTCCGTGTGTAGAGTCTTCTTCTGTGTTGTTGGAAGAGGGTGTTTGCTATTGCCAGTGCATTCTCTTGGCAAAACTCTGTAAGCCTCTGACCTGCTTTGTTTTGTAGTTCAAGGCCAAATTTGCTTGTTAATCCAGGTATTTCTTGACTTCCTACTTTTTCATTCCAGTCCCCTATAATTAAAAGGACATCTTTTTGGGGTTTTAGTTCTAGAAGGTCTTGTAGGTCTTCGTAGAATCATTCAACCTCAGCTTCTTCAGAATTACTTGTTGGGGCATAGACCTGAATTACTCTGATATGGAATTTTTTTTCTTGGAAACGAACAGAGTTCATTCTGTCATTTTTGAGATTATATCAAAGTACTGCATTTTGAACTCTTTTGTTTAATATTATGGCCACTCCATTTCTTCTAAAGGATTCTTGCCCACAGTAGTAGCTATAATGGCCATCTGATAAATCTGAGTTAAATTCACCCATTCTAGTTCATTTTAGTTCACTGATCCTTTTAATGCACTTTTAAATATTGTTTGTAATATTTCATGAAGAATTTGCATCTATATTCATCAGAAATAATTACCTGTAGTTTTCTTTCCTGGAACTGTCTACTTTAGGCTTTGTTATTAGGATGATGCCAGCTATCTTCACAAGTTTTTCAATGAAGGCACTTTTTAACTCTACAGATAAAGAAACAGAGGAAATTGGATTATTTATGTGGAATTGAAATAATTGCTTAATTGAAGAAAATGAAAATGATAGCTGGTGAGATAAGAGACACATTTTAATAGTGATAATCTCTAGCTAAGCAGGTCAAACTTAGTTATTTTTAAAATGTTTACTTTTGGCATTTTTCCATGTTTTCTGCAAAAAGCATATATTTGTTAATGATATGTATGTGTTTATATATATGAAACAAAGTGATAACTAAATAAACTAAGTAATATTAGGAGCAGGAAGACAACAGCTTAAGAAGAAAACAATGCCTATAAAATTGTGGGATATTCTCCTAACTAGTCTCCTTTATTCTAGCTTCAATATTGTTAACCAATGCTAATAATGATAATTAGTATTTATCCTATCTTTATTATATACATATTAAAATTTTCACTCTTATCTGAAGCCAGTCTTCTTCCTTTTTACTTTTTAATCCTGTTATAGCTCTCATATACTTATCTTACATTACTTCCTCAGAGTTAACACTGTTTAGGATTTTGTTCCCCCACTTTAAATGAGAACAGCTAAGATAAAAAAAAGAAAGAAAGAAAGAAAGAAAAGAAACACCTCTGGCATCTGCAATTACATGGAGCAGCTTTAATTTCCTTTCGTTTCTCTCTCATTTTTAAAGTAAGCATGTGTGGTTTGTTCCCTAAGACATTCTATAGCTTGATAGAATTAGTCCTGTTTTG
Source organism: Cervus canadensis (assembly GCF_019320065.1). Classification (NCBI taxonomy): domain Eukaryota; kingdom Metazoa; phylum Chordata; class Mammalia; order Artiodactyla; family Cervidae; genus Cervus; species Cervus canadensis. Next base: position 17,805,653 of record NC_057411.1, on the reverse strand, counting down.
AAAGAAAGAATCCTCTTAACAATAAATGGAATGATTATCATCAGATAAAGGGCATCAAGTGGCATACCAGAAAATGTATTTAACAACTCTTTTGCCATATGCTGGAATTATCCTTTAAGAGTTTCTTCTTATATTGGACTTTCATCAATGTTGAGATTATATAAATCTCAATTAAAAATAATTATTTGTTTGAATTACCTTGATTTTTCATCTTTTCAAAATCAGTTCAAAGAGAGTTCTCTCTGCTGCCTCCCTTAAATGTACACATATTTGTGGGTGTGTAAACTAGGGCTTCTTTTGCATTTTCATTCACCTGTGAAGTAAAATACCAATATTAAATAAAAAAATAACAGTGAAATTATCCATTACTGGCTTTGAGATCCCATTCATTCTTCCTTCCTTAGTTTCTTCATTCCTATTAATAAATACACAAGCATTTATTTCCATATGTATTCTTTAATATATACAAACATTGTATGTATGTATACATATATGTGTAGAGAATTTTTCTTGAGGTAAAACTTTCATAAGTGGTGTTATATAAAAGTAAATATAATCTTAACAAAGGAATTTGATTCTACCTATACCTTCTCAGTATTAGTCACCATTTTCTTCCTTTACTGAGTAAAAGAATGACCTGCTGCAGCTTGCAACACATCAGTTTCCTGTCATGGAACTTATTAGAATAAGAACATGATGAATTTTCCCATTTCTGTACGTCCAATCAGTCTGTTCATTGTCTGAGAGCTCACCTGACGACTAAAGATGTCAGTTGTTTCTCCCCAGGTTTTCCCAATAGCTTTGTGCTTTATTCCAGCTGCTGGTTTGCATTTGAAAACTAAATCAGCCTTAAGATTTTTCATACTCTTTTTGATCTTGGGTTTTATGATAATGAGACTTTGGCTAAAGAAACCTCCATTCAGAGAATTCAAACAGATTTTAGCACCTGTTAGCAGGTTAAAAAAAAAAAAAAAAAAGTGTATCATTTAACTTCTACCATTCTTTTTAATTTGCTTATCTATAATGAAAACCGTTTTCTCCATCAAAAGTGCTCTAGAAAAAGAAGGCAATTCTTGTGCATTTTATTTCTGTTTTATTGTTGGATTTTCCTTGAATTTTTAGTTTCTTTTCTGTAGATCTGAATCTTTCCATCTATAAAATGGGGAGGGAGGATAGGAGAGTAGTGTTTTGTTGAGTTATATAATAGACATTTCTACAATAGCAAAAACAAACCACAAATCTGTTTATAGTACTATTTTCACAGTTGCAGAGAAAATAACAAAATTTGGATTCTAAGGAACAATGTGCAAGCCCAGTTTAGAACTTAGTTACTGGGGGGCACAGGACATTGCATTTTTCAGATTCTTGGGTTTGTTTTAACTTTTTGCAGGGAGGTGTTTACTTGTTCTACAATGTTTCAGTCATTTCAGTTCAGCCCCTCAGTCGTGGCCAGCTCTTTGCAACTCCATGGACTGAAGCACACCAGAACTCCTGGTCCATCAACAACTCCCAGAGTTTACTCAAATTCATGTATATCTAGTCGGTGATGCCATCCAACGATCTTATTCTTTATCATCCCCTTCTCCTGCCTTAAATCTTTCCTAGCATCAGGGTCTTTTCAAATGAGTCACTTCTTTGCATCAGGTGGCCAAAATATTAGATTCAGCTTCAGCATTAGTCCTTCCAATGAATATTCAGGAGTTATTTCCTTTAGGATGGACTGGTTGGATCTCCTTGCTGTCCAAAGGACTCTCAAGAGTCTTCTTCAACACCACAGTTCTAAAGCATCAATTCTTCACGCTCAGCTTTCTTTATAGTCCAACTCTCATATCCATACTTGACTAATGGAAAAACCATAGTTTTGACTAGACGGACCTTTATTGGCAAAGAAATGTGTCTGCTTTTTAGTATGCTGTCTAGGTTGATCATGACTTTTCTTCGAAGGAGCAAGTGTGTTTTTTAAGTTCATGGCTGCAGTCACCATCTGCAGTGATTTTGGAGCTCCAAAAAAATAAAGTTTGTCACTGCTTCTCCATCTATTTGCCAGGAAGTGGTGGGACTGGATGTCGTGATCTTAGTTTTCTGAATGTTGAGTTTTAAACCAACTTTTTCACTCTCCTCTTTCACTTTCATCAAGAGGCTCTTTAGTTCTTCTTCACTTTCTGCCATATTTGTGGTGTCATCTTCATATCTGAGGTTATTGATATTTCTCCCAATCTTGATTCCAGCTTGTGCTTCATCTAGCCCAGTGTTTCTCATGATGTACTCTGCATATTGGTTAAATAAGCAGGGTGACAATATACAACCTTGAGGCACTCCTTTCCCAATTTGGAACCAGTCTATTGTTCCATGTCCAGTTCTAACTGTTGCTTCCTGGCCTGCATACTGATTGCTCAAGAGGCAGGTCAGGTGGTCTGGTATTCCCATCTTTAAGAATTTTCCACAGTTTGTTGTGATTTACACAGTCAAAGGCTTTGTCATAGTCAATAAAGCATAAGTAGATGTTTTTCTGGAACTCTCTTGCTTTATTGATGATCCAACAGATGTGGGAAATATGATCTCTGGTTCCTCTGCCTTTTCTAAGTTCCACTTGAACATTTGGAAGTTCAGGGTTCACGTACTGTTGAAGCCTGGATTTGAGAATTTTGAGCATTACTTTGCTAGCATGTGAGATGAGTGCAATTGTGTTGTAGTTTGAGTCTTCTTTGGTATTGCCTTTCTTTGGGATTGAAATGAAAACTGACCTTTTCCAGTCCTGTGGCCACTGCTGAGTTTTCCAAATTTGCTGGCATATTACAATGTTTAGTTTCTGCTATACAACATCATGAATCAGCCATAAGTATACATATGTCCCCTCCCTCTTGAGCCTCCCTCCCTTCCTCTTCCATACCACCCATCCAGGTCCCCACAGAGCACTGAACTGAATTCCTTGTTCTATATGGCTTCTTTCAACTAGCTATCTATTTTACACATGGTAGTGTATATGTCAGAGCTACTGTCTTCGTTCTTCCCACCCTCTCCATCCCCCTCTGTGTTCACAAGGTCATTCTCTACACTGCCATCTCTACTCTTGCTCTGCAAATAGGTTCATCAGTATCATTTTTCTAGATTCCACACATATGTGTTAATATCCAATATTTGTTTATCTCTTTCTGACTTACTTCAGTCAGTTCATCCACATCACTACAAATGACTCAATGTCATTTCTTTTTATGGCTGAGTAATATTCCATTGTATATATGTACCACATTTATAGCTAAGGTTCTATATGCCTATGTAAGTAACTTGTTTTTAAAAGCTATTCATTTAGAAAAGTCCATGACATGTTATTGCTATTAATCCTAAAATAACCCCCAAATAAAATTTTAATAATGTTATTAACTATGTCAGTCTTGTCTGACTCTTTGAGACCCCATAGGTTGTAGCCCACCAGGTTCCTCTGTCCATAGAATTTTCCAGGCAAGAATACTGGAGTATGCTTCCATTTCCTTTTCCAGGGGATTTTTCCAACCCAGGGATGACCTCCCATCTTGTGCCTTGCCTGCACTGGCAGGTGGATTCTTTACCATTAGCTCCACCAGGGAAGCTCCTATTCCCCAAAATACTGGCCATAAATTATATATATTTTTTCTATCCAATTGGATAATAGAGGAGAAATTAACCTGTACTTAATGTTGTATGGGAAGAGGAAAATCTATAGAACATGCACTAGTGCGCTGATTTTGTCTTTATTGTTCACAATTTAGTCTTTGAAGACGAATAATAGAAAAGATATGTTGTAGAAGTGGTATTAGTGTCATAAATGTAAAGTCTTTCCAACATAGAGAATACATGATTACAGGCCTAAAGATTTGATCTCTCATTATTAAAAGTCCAACAGAAGACACTTCTTGTACTTTTTCCATTAAGCTTTTTTAAGTGCTTATTCAAAGGCTATACTTTGTGTTTGTCATTTTAATAATGAAAGAAAGGTGAACTATAGACTCTGCCTTCCAGGAATTTATCAAGAAGTTTGGTAGGAGGTAAGATGAATAGACGCTTACTCCTTGGAAGGAAAGTTATGACCAACCTAGATAGCATATTAAAAAGTAGAGACAGTACTTTGCCAACAAAGGTCCAGTCTACTCAAGGCTCTGGTTTTTCCAGTGGTCATGTATGGATGTGAGAGTTGGACTGTGAAGAAAGCTGAGGGCTGAAGAATTAATGCTTTTGAACTGTGGTGTTGGAGAAGACTCTTGAGAGTCCCTTGGACTGCAAGGAGATCCAACCAGTCCATCCTGAAGGAGATCAGTCCTGGGTGTTCATTGGAAGGACTGATGCTGAAACTGAAACTCCAATACTTTGGCCACCTCATGTGAAGAGTTGACTCAATGGGAAAGACCCTGATGCTGGGAAGGATTGGGGGAACGAGGAGAAGGGGCTGGCAGAGGATGAGATGGCTGGATGGCATCACCGACTCGATCGGCATGAGTTTGAGTAAACTCCGGGAGCTGGTGATGGACAGGGATGCCTGGCGTGCTGTGATTCATGGGGTCACAAAGAGTTGGATACGACTGAGCCACCGAACTGAACTGAAGGAGTGTGTGTGTGTGTGTGTGTGTGTGTGTGTGTGTGTGTGTGTGTAGGATCATAATGGATATACAGTTAAAATCTTAATAAAAAATTGTGTTGGGTTAGGATTGTATAGTATTTACTAAATCTATAGTTTTACTTCATTTTAGTTTATAAAAGTCTCTGTCCCTAATGAAAATTCATATGACAGTTAAACTCTAGTAATCTGGCTTGCCCTGAGAGTTATATTTTATTTTTCTGCAAACCTACAATTAGGTTTGCATGTATTATGAACCTGTGAGAAGACACAAACTGTTTTATGAGTATGAATAGAAGAATATATGAACAACAGAATTTTAAAAAATATGTGTGATGAATCCCATGGCATCTCCTGCATTAGCAGGTGGATTCCTTACCACTGTGCCACCTGGGAAGCCTAAGTTGTGTGTATTTTACCACAATAAAAAGTCTAGCTCTGAAATTGTTAGTAAAGTCATTGCATTGATACCATTCCAAGATCTGGGCTACTTGCAGGTTTACTCAGAGTTCCTGCAACAAAGGGTAAGCCATGGAGCTTGAAAAAGAACTACATGGTAAAATAATAATGTGGGCCACAAATCTTCCATTTAGTTATCTCTAAAGGGTCATCTGTCAGGTAGCTCATAAGTTACTGTACACTGCTTCTAATCTAAAACTAATGCTGGTGCTTTGAATCCAAACTACCATTGCAATAATAATTTATACTATTCATGGTGTTTTCATGGCAAGAATACTGGAGTGGTTTGCCATTCCCTCCTCCATTGGACCATTTGTCAGAACTCTCTATATGACCCATCTGTCTTGGATGATCCTGCGTGGCATGGCTCATAGCTTCACTGAATTACACAAGCCCCTTCAACATGACAAGGCAGTGATCATGAAGGGGCCTTGTATCACCAATTCATTGGACATGAACTTGGGCAAACTCTGGGAGATGGTGAGAGATAGGGAGGCCTGGCATGTTGCAGTCCATGGGATCACAAAGAGTTGGATATTACTTAGCAACTGAACAACAACCACTGCAATCCACTTACTGGTCAAAATGGATACTCACTGAATTTAGGTGATGAGTGGATTTTTTTTCCCAAGCCTGTAGTACAGTGGAACTAGTGGTCCACAGACCTATCCTGTTTCCATTTTCCCAGTTTCTTCATATGTAGTTAGTCAATTATACTCAGCAAATGAGGCATATCTACTTTGTGGCCTATTATTTGAAGTAAGGATTGTATAGTAGGAATAAATATTGAAAAAGCTTTGGAGTTCATTTGTTAATAAAAGTAGTCAGCCAAATGCAAAATTGCATCCCTTGTGATTTTGCAGTGATGACTGCCATCCTCAAAAGTTTGAAAATGCAAGGGTGAGGATTCCCATTATACTCTCATTTAAATTACCTTTTCAGTAAGACACATGGATCTTGGAAGAAGATAGTAGATTGGTGTACATTACACCAGGAGATATCTTCCACTGTAGCTGTTGCTCCAGATGTGATCAGTACAGCTCCTGTTATAGCTCCCGTACAGGTAGCTGTTATTCAGCTATTGCAATTGTTGATAAATTTTATGTGACAGATCATTATAGTAATGGCCCCTAATAAATCACCCTTCTCTTATCCATTCCCTTGTTTAATCCTTTCATTTGTTAACTCTGGTCTTTACCATTGTGACTTTCTTAGGTCAATGAGACAGTAACAAAAATGACTCAAGAGCTTGACAAAAGCTTGTGTATTAGAGTTTGCCCTCTCTCTCATGTTGCTTTTGGAAATTGGTCATAATGCAAAGATGCTTTAGTTAGCTTACTGGAGACATGTAGCCCAGACAAAGGCCAGAATCAATTTTCATACACAGGTATAACCTTAACAAAACTATATGAAATAATGATTTTCAGAAATTGAAAAAAAAAAGGTAATGCAGTACTATGATCATAGAAAGAATAGAATCAAGCTAGGTGAACCCCTATGATCTCACAAATTTCCAGTTTCTTGTATGTGCAAAGACACCTTCTCACACTGCAAAGCAAGGACAGTTTCCAAAGCAAGGTTGGTTTTGTGTTTCTCTTCGGTGGTAAGACAGAGATTGGAGTTCCTATAGAATTCTAGTAGGGTAGGGTGCCAGAGAGGACATGACTATCAGGAGAAGAGTTCAAGACAGCTTTATAAGAGTTTCTTTGATTTGATTTTTAATGAATTTTTGTCTAAAAAAGCGGAGTATACAATTCCATGAAGTCAGAAACAGAATAATTTTCAAGGAAAAAACAGGAAGCCATATGCTGAAACATGTGACCAAACTCAAGGCTCAGGAAAGTAGTAGATAGAACAATTATTAAAGCTCACACAGGGCTGGGGATGGTTTATACAAGTGCTGGTGGAAAGACCAAGTAACACATGGGCATATAACACATGATATAATTCTTCTGAATTATATCTGCTTTAGTAGAATATTTACTTACCTCTTGATAAGATCTACTTTGGTCCTGTTATAACAAACTAGAAAAATAAGCTTAGAAATGAATAAACTAAACACAAGAAATTTATCTGAACAAAAGAACAAAACCAAACATGATTTAAAGGACTCTACAAAATTGAACAAATGACAGTTCAAAATCTGAAAAGTACAACCTAAAATAAAGGATATAAAGAGACAGCAAACAAGCAAGTAGCAGGGAAAGCCATAAGAACAACAACAAAAATTCCATTTAAATCAACACAGATGAGAAGAGAGGATGAAAATAAAAGGACATTATATTCTTAAAATTTTTAAGAAGTCACAGGAAATACATAACTAATGAAGATAAAAATGGAAGATATATAAAAGACAAAACAGAATTTATAGAGATTAAAAATATATCTTCAAATTGCAAGTATGTTAGAATTACAGAGACTATAGAATAAGGCTATTGAAATTAAAAAAATAAAAATGATGAAAAGTCAAATATAGAAAGACAAATACAGAAAACAAGCGTTGCAAATGGTGAAATGATATTATTCAGACTAGCAATCAAAATTTCCAAAGAAGAAGAAAGTGTAGGAGATAAAATATATATTTGAAGAAATTATAGCCAAATAATTTCAGAACTTTATGAAAAATTTAAATCCACAGATCCAACAAGCTCAATAAAACCAAGCAGAATAAATATAAAGAAAACCACATCAAAGTACATAAAATCCTAATAATATACAAATAAGGAGAAAATCTTAAAAACCGGAAAAGTCACTAAACATTAAGTACTTAAGATCAAAGGTAAGAATGACTGCACAATTTATATCAGAATTATATAAGCCAGAGGACAAAAGAAAGATACATCTTTAACTTATGGAAGTAAAATATTTAATCTAGGATTTTTTAACCAGCAAAAACCACTTTCTTTTTTTTTTTTTTATTTTTATTTTTATTTTTTTTTTATTCTTTGAATCAGCCATGGGTTTACATGTATTCCCAATCCCGATCCCTACTCCCACCTCCCTCTCCACCCGATTCCTCTGGGTCTTCCCAGTGCACCAGGCCGGAGCACTTGTCTCATGCATCCCACCTGGGCTGGTGATCTGTTTCACCATAGATAGTATACATGCTGTTCTTTTGAAACATCCCACCCTCACCTTCTCCCACAGAGTTCAAAAGTCTGTTCTGTATTTCTGTGTCTCTTTTTCTGTTTTGCATATAGGGTTATTGTTACCATCTCTCTAAATTCCATATATATGTGTTAGTATGCTGTAATGTTCTTTATCTTTCTGGCTTACTTCACTCTGTATAATGGGCTCCAGCTTCATCCATTTCATTAGGACTGGTTCAAATGAATTCTTTTTAACGGCTGAGTAAATATTCCATGGTGTATATGTACCACAGCTTCCTTATCCATTCATCTGCTGATGGGCATCTAGGTTGCTCCATGTCCTGGCTATTATAAACAGTGCTGCGATGAACATTGGGGTGCATGTGTCTCTTTCAGATCTGGTTTTCCTCAGTGTGTATGCCCAGAAGTGGGATTGCTGGGTCATATGGCAGTTCTATTTCCAGTTTTTTAAGGAATCTCCACACTGTTCTCCATAGTGGCTGTACTAGTTTGCATTCCCACCAACAGTGTAAGAGGGTTCCCTTTTCTCCACACCCTCTCCAGCATTTATTGCTTGTAGACTTTTGCGATAGCAGCCATTCTGACTGGTGTGTAATGGTACCTCATTGTGGTTTTGATTTGCATTTCTCTAATAATGAGTGATGTTGAGCATCTTTTCATGTGTTTGTTAGCCATCTGTATGTCTTCTTTGGAGAAATGTCTGTTTAGTTCTTTGGCCCATTTTTTGATTGGGTCATTTATTTTTCTGGAATTGAGCTGCAGGAGTTGCTTGTATATTTTTGAGATTAATCCTTTGTCTGTTTCTTCATTTGCTATTATTTTCTCCCAATCTGAGGGCTGTCTTTTCACCTTACTTATAGTTTCCTTTGTAGTGCAAAAGCTTTTAAGTTTCATTAGGTCCCATTTGTTTAGTTTTGCTTTTATTTCCAATATTCTGGGAGGTGGGTCATAGAGGATCTTGCTGTGATTTATGTCGGAGAGTGTTTTGCCTATGTTCTCCTCTAGGAGATGTGAAAAGAGACAAAGAAGAACACTACATAATGATCAAAGGATCAATCAAAGAAGAAGATATAACAATTATAAATATATATGCACCCAACATAGGAGCACCGCAATATGTACGGCAAACGCTAACGAGTATGAAAGAGGAAATTAATAGTAACACAATAATAGTGGGAGACTTTAATACCCCACTCACAACTTTGGATAGATCAACTAAACAGAAAATTAACAAGGAAACACAAACCTTAAATGACACAATGGACCAGTAGACCTAATTGATATCTATAGGACATTTCACCCCAAAACAATTAACTTCACCTTTTTCTCAAGTGCACACGGAACGTTCTCCAGAATAGATCACATCCTGGGCCATAAATCTGGTCTTGGAAAATTCAAAAAAATTGAAATCATTCCAGTCATCTTTTCTGACCACAGTGCAGTAAGATTAGATCTCAATTACAGGAAAAAAATTGTTAAAAATTCAAACATATGGAGGCTAAATAACACGCTTCTGAATAACCAACAAATCATAGAAGAAATCAAAAAAGAAATCAAAATATGTATAGAAATGAATGAAAATGAAAACACAACAACCCAAAACCTGTGGGACACTGTAAAAGCAGTGCTAAGGGGAAGGTTCATAGCATTACAGGCTTACATCAAGAAACAAGAAAAAAACCAAATAAATAACCTAACTCTACACCTAAAGCAATTAGAGAAGGAAGAAATGAAGAACCCCAGAGTTAGCAGAAGGAAAGAAATCTTAAAAATCAGGGCAGAAATAAATGCAAAAGAAACTAAAGAGACCATAGCAAAAATCAACAAAGCTAAAAGCTGGTTTTTTTTTTTTTTATACAAAATTGACAAACCATTAGCAAGACTCATTAAGAAACAAAGGGAGAAGAACCAAATCAACAAAATTAGAAATGAAAATGGAGAGATCACAACAGACAACACTGAAATACAAAGGATCATAAGAGACTAACTACTACCAGCAGCTCTATGCCAATAAAATGGACAACTTGGATGAAATGGACAAATTCTTAGAAAAGTATAACTTTCCAAAACCACTTTCAATATTGAATGTGAAATAAGGACTTTTTCAGACAAATGCCAGCTGAAAGAATTAATCACCTGCAAAGTGATACTGCAAGAAATATGAAAGGAAGTACTTCAGGCAGAGAAAAATGATACCACATGTTAATTTAAATCTATGCGAGTGAATAATGAGTGCTGATAATGGAAAATATGTGGATATATTTTTCCTAATTTTTTACACTTAAAATAATAAATGACCAAATATAAAAGCAATGTATCATGAGGTTTATAATATTTATGGATATGATATATAAGACAAGAATAGCACAAAGGATGGAAGAGAATATAAAAATGTCCCACTGTAAGATTCTTTCACTATATATGAATTGATATAATATATTTTTAAAATAGACTTTAATAAACTAAATATATTATAAAACCTAGAAATACCTTTAAAATTTCTAAAAAATATATAAATAATACACAAATAGTGAAGATGAAATCATTCCAAAAATTCAATAGAAGTCCAGAAAAGAAGGGGAAAAAACCCCACAAAGATGGGAATGACAGAAAACAAAGAGCAAGATAGATTAAAAACCATAAATCTATGGGGTATTACATTAAATAATACTTTTCTAAACTTTACAGTTAAAGGCACAGATTGTGAGATATGATATAAATCAAGACATAACTATAAGCTGTTGACAAAAAAGCAACTTAGAAATATATAAATACACAGATTAAAAATAAATGTGAGTTTCAGCTTATAGTGAAAATGAAGTTACAGGAAATGAACCTACCCTTCCTCATAAAACAGGCAAAAAACAATATGGAACAAGTGAAATAATGGAACTAAAGAAACTGGACAGCAGGAGAATGTCTCTAAATGATGAGAAAGAAGAAAGGTAAGCTGTATGATTGCTACTTACCTCCTGGAGAATGTTTCTAGTGGAGGAAACCAGGCAGACTGTCTGTCTTTTTGACTTGAGTGGGGTTGGACTGGAATTCTGTGGCAGACAAAGTGGCAAGAGTATTTCACTGCTGGGCTGTGGTGAAAGTCCTGCCTTTTTCCATTAAGCCTGCTCTGACACCTCCTCAGTGCTGGGAGGAGCCCCTTGTTACTACCGGTGGAAGTGGAATTGCAGGCAAGCTATATATTTTTCACTGACCCTTGGAGAGAGGAATGCCTTGTCACTTGCCAGTGGGGATAAATATTTCCTCTTTACCTTTTTTCTTTTACATCACCATGTGTGATCAGTTGCTCAGTCATATCCGACTCTTTGTGACCACATGGACTCTAGCCTGCCAGGCTCCTCTGTCCATGGGATTTTTCCCAGGCGAGAATACAGAGTGGGTTACCATTTCCTACTCCAGGGCAGGGCCTCCTATCTAGCCCTTTAAATGTCTCCAACAGAAGACACTGCTTCAGGTATCATTATGCCTCTATGAGTCCCTTAGTCCCTGGGGTGGGTGAGGACAGGCCCACGGGCCAGGGGTTCCATGATCTATGTCATGGGACCTGAGACTCTGATCCCCTCATGGAGACCAGGCCAGAGCCGCCGACTGAGCCCAAAGAAGGGACTGGGTCCTGATGAGAATCCGGGTTGGCCAGTGGACACGGTGCATGGACAGAGAAAGTGGGGGTGATGAAGATGGAGGAGAAAAGTCCTTGACCCCAGAGAACACCAGCAACGCCTGGTGACCCTTCACCAGCGGCAGAACTCTGTGAGGAGGCTGGAGAGCAGACGGCTCCCAGCCTGGATTGAGACCACCTAGCCTCAGCGAGGAGAAGGCAATGGCACCCCACTCCAGTACTCTTGCCTGGAAAATCCCATGAACGGAGGAGCCTGGGAGGCTGCAGTCCATGTGGTCGCGAAGAGTCAGACTCGACTGAGCGACTTCACTTTCACTTTTCACTTTCATGTATTGGAGAAGGAAATGGCAACCCACTCCAGTGTTCTTGCCTGGAGAATCCCAGGGACCGGGGAGCCTGGTGGGCCGTCTATGGGGTCGCACAGAGTCGGACATGACTGAAGCGACTTAGCAGCAGCAGCAGCCTCAGCGAAGGCAGGCCTGGGTGGCGTCAGGACTTGGCAGAATGGAAGGTTATAGAGGGTCACGAAGAAGGGCTCCCCAAGGAACCGAGCTGCCTCTCAAAGCCAAGGAGACACAAAACGAAAAGGTGTGTTCCCTTGTCATTTTCACAGACGGTTGGGTCCGCCATACTCTTTTAGGCTTTTCCTGGGACTCTGCTATCCATTCTCCAGCACTGCACAAGCCGGTGGGCAGAAGGGAGACCCCATCATCTCCCCGGGGTGGCCGATTCTTCCTCGCTGCCTGGGGGAATGGCAGGCGGGATTTAGAGAATGCCCGGGTATTCAGGGTCTGTCCCGAGCAGCCCTAAGCTACAAATTACTTCTTCTCTTTAGCATCTTCTTGGATTTCTCGCCATCACCAATTTCATTTTTCTGCTGGCTCTGCCTTTTGCTGCTAAGCTATCCTGATGTGGGGACCCCTGAGGCAGGGTCATCGTCCTTAGGACCCCCAGTGTATCCCCTCTCTCGGGGTGCTGGCTTCTTCCTTTTGGTCCTCAGGGGCTTCTCTGACAGCCCACACTTATTGGAAAATAGTTTGCTTTTGGCAAGAGGCACCCAGGCCAGTGCTGCCAGCTCTGAGATGAAGTTCTGTTCAGCTTCCTGTAGCTGGGTCTCAAGCTGGGCTTCCAGATGGTCCAGGACCCTCGCCTTCCGCTTTTGTGCGTCCTGACGAGTCTGCTGGTCCTGTCCGACTCTTTGTGACCCCATGGACTATAGCCTACCAGGATCCTCTGTCCATGGGATTTTCTAGGCAAGAGTACTAGAGTGGGTTGCCATTTCCTTCTCGAGGGGATCTTCCCGACCCAGGGATCGAACCCAGGTCTCCTGCATTGCAGGCAGACGCTTTACGGTCTGAGCCACCAGGGAAGGCCTTACATCACTATAACAGGTTCTTATGAGGCTGTAAGAATGTCTCCCACTTGACCTTAGCTGGAGTGAGTAGGGATGGGACCAGTTTTGGCTGCAATAGAGTGGGTACATTCTAAAAGACTTACATCTGTTAGGCTGATTATGGCCCTTTACCAGAGACTTAATATCTTTTTTGTTCTTGTTGTTGCTGGTTTTTTTTTTTTATTTAATGTACCTATTACATTGCTAGATATCCTTCTTCAGTTCCAAATCTGGGACATGAGAAGCAATACTCCATCTTTCATAGTCTTCTGTTTGTTTTATATGTAATATTCATGGGTTTTAGTTGTGTTTAATGGAAGTAATAAGGGAAAGTCAACTACTCTGTCTTCCCAGAAGCAGCAGTCTATTTTATAATAGTATGATAATAAAATAATGAGTGAGTCTACATAAACATTTGACCACATGTCCTCCTCAGAACTTGTTTCCTAATCCACAATAAATTTTAGAAGAGCTATTTTGTAATATTTTAAACTCAGATCTGGTGAATCATACCTGTTGGGTGATTTAAAGCTGTGGTTATAACAAGGGGTAGATATGGAATTCCCTCTAAGAATTCAGTGATATTTGCAATAAAACTATGACTTGTGGCATTAAATCTGCTTGATCTATATGTTTTTAAAGTTTTAGATTTAATAATTAAAAGAGATGACTTAGAAATAGTTGTGAATCTGAAAGTATTGTGGGAGAAAGGAGTAGATTAAGTACACTTTGTTTGAGCTTCAGTACTGTCTCCATTTTTCTTAGCTTTGTGAAAAGTGAAAATGAGTCATTCAGTTATGTCCACAATTCTTTGGGAGCCCATGGACTATAAAATCCATGGAATTCTCCAGGCCAGAATACTGGAGTGGGTAGTCTGTCACTTCTTCAGGGGATTTTCCCAACCCAGGGATCAAACCGAGTTCTCCAGAATTGCAGGCAGATTCTTTACCAGATGCGCCACAAGGGAAGCTCAGCTCTGTGAAGTGAAAACAATTATTAAACCTTTCAATTCCATTTCTATATCTCTAAAAGAACAATTATGTTTTCCATTGTTACCTCACAGGTATTATTTTATCCCTAATTTAAAATTTTATGAAAACCATTACTCATCAACAAAATAATTTGAATATTTCCTATTAAAACCACATATTTATGAGGTAACATTGGTCTAAGTTGAGTCATTTACATTTTTTAGAAAGAAAAAAAACTTGATGCACTTGCAAGCTACCTGATCAATAAGATTTAATTCTTAAGACACCAAACAAACCTAATGATAATAATAACATAAATTTAGATATTCATAGTTCTTGAGGTTCTCACAGCAAGTGTACTGGGGTGGTTTGCTATTCCATCCTCCAGTGGATCACATTTTGTCAGAACTCTCCACTATGACCTGTCTACCTTGGGTGGCCCTACGTGGCAGGGCTTGCAGCTTTACTGAGTTATTCAAGCCCCTTTGCCACTACAAGGAAGTGATCCATGAAGGGATTAGATTCAAGGGACTAGAACTTGTAAACAGTGTGCCTGAAAAACTATGGACAGAGGTCCATAATATTGTACAGGAAGCAGCGAATAAAACCATCCTCCCAAAAAAGAAAAGTGAGAAGGCAAAGTTGTTATCTGAGGAGGATTTACAAATACCTAAATAGAGAAGAGAAGCAAAAAGCAAGGGAGAAAGGGAAAGGTATATCCAACTAAATGCAGATTTCCAAAGAACAGCACAGAGGTACAAGAAGCCCTTCTTCAATGAACAGTGTATAAAACTAGAAGAAAACAACAGAAGTGGAAAGACTAGAGATCTCTTCAGGAATATTGGAGATATCAAGGGAACATTCTGCCCAAGAGAGAGGGAAAGTTGCTCAATCGTGTCCAACTCTTTGCGATCCCATGGAATTCTCCAGGCCAGAATACTGGAGTGGGTAGCCGTTTCCTTCTCAAGGAGATCTTCCCAACCCAGAGATCGAACCCAGGTCTCCTGCATTGCAGGCGGATTCTTTACCAGCTAGGCCACAAGGGAAGCCCATTCTGCTCAAAGATGGGCACAATAAAGGCCATAAACAATAGAGACCTAGTAAATGTTGAAGTGATCAAGAAAAGCTGGAAAGAATGCATGGAAGAACTGTACAAAAAAAGATCCAAATGAACCATATCTCTACCATGGTGTGGTCAGCCACTCAGAGCCAGATGTTCTGGAAAGTGAAGTAAAGTGGACCTTAGGAAGCACTGCAGTTAATAAAGCTAGTGGATGTAACAGGATTCTAGTAGATATATTCAAAACCCTAAAGGATGATTCCTTCAAGCTGTTGCATTCAATATTTCAGCAAATCTGGAAGACTCAGCGGTGGCCCCAGGATTGGAAAAGGTCAATCTTCATCTCAATTCCCAAGAAGGTTAGTACTAAAGAATGTGCTAATCATCAGACAATTGCATTCATCTCCCAAGCCTCTAAGGTCATGCTTAAAAATCTTTCATGCTAGGTTTCAGCATTATGTGAACCAAGAACTTCCAGATGTCTGAGCTGGGTTTAGAAAATGAAGAGGAACCAGAGATCATATTGTCAACATTCGCTTGATCATGGAGAAAGCTAGGGGATTCCAGAAAAACATTTACTTCTGTTTCATCGACTATGCCAAAGCCTTTGACTGTGTGGTTCATAACAAACTGTGGAAAGCTCTTAAAGAAATGGGAATACCAGACCATCTTACCTGTCTCCTGAGAAACCTGTATGTGGGTCAAGAAGCAACAGTTAGAGCCCTGCATGGAACAACTGATTGGTTCAAGATTAAGAAAGGAGTGCAACAGGGCTGTTAGATGTTACCCTGCTTATTTAATCTATATGCTAAGCACCTTATGAGAAATGCCCAGACTGGGTGAGTTACAAACTGGAATCAACATAGGTGGGAGAAACATCACAACCTCAGATATACAGATAATACCATTCTTAATAGCAGAGAGCAAAGAGGATCTAAAAAACATGTTGATGAGAGTGAAGGAGGAGAGTGAAAGAGCTGGCTTAAAACTAAATATTAAAAAATTATATTAAAGTATTAAAAAAAAACTAAGATCATGGCATCTGACCCCATTACTTCATGGCAAATAAAGGGGGTAAAGGTGGAAATAGTGACAGATTTCTTCTTCTTGGGTTCTAAAATCACTGGATGGTGATTGCAGCCATTAAATCTGAAGACATCTGCTTCTTGGCAGGAAAGCCATGACAAACCTAGACAGTGTGTTGAAAAGAGGAGATATTACTCTGCTGACAAAGACCCATATAGTCAAGGCTATGGTCATCCCAGTGGTCACTTATGGTTGTGAGAGCTGGACCATAAAGAAGGCAGAGCACTGGAGACCTGATGCCTTCAAACTGTGGTGCTGGAAAAGACTCTTGGGAGTCCCTTGGACAGTAAGGAGAACAAACCAGACAAGCTTAAGAGAAATCAACCCTGAATAGCCATTGGAAGGAATGATGCTGAAGCTCCAGTGTTTTGGTCATCTGATGAGAACAACTGGCTCATTGGAAAAGTCCCTGATGGTGGGGAAGATTGAGGGCAGAAGGAGAAGAGGACATCAGAGGATGAGATGGCTGGATGGCATCACTGATGCAATGGACATGAACTTGGGCAAACTTCAGGAGATGGTGAGGGACAGGGAGGCCTGGCATGCTGCAGTCATGAGGTCTCAAAGATTCGGACATGACTGAGTGACTGAACAACAACAGAGATTCAAAAAGTTCAATGAAGAACAATCAGGATAAAAGCAAGGAAAGTGAAGCCTACAAACTTACTAAAGAAATAGTTACAATGTGATTTTAGGAGTTATGCATACATGTAACTAAGTCAGTAAAGAATCTGCCTGCAATGCAGGAGATCCGGGTTTTATTCCTGGGTTGGGAAGATCCCCTGGAGAAGGAAATGGCAACCCACTCCAATATTCTTGTCTAGAGAATCCCATGGATGGAGGAACCTGGAGGGCTATAGTCCATGGGGTCACAAGTGTTGGACATGACTTAGCAACTAAAGTACCACTATCTATATATATATATATATATATAGATGTGTGTATATATATATATGTGTGTGTGTGTGTGTGTGTGTATAATATAAACTACATATATATATATATATAATGTAAACTCTGAATGCCTTGAGTCTCCTGTAGAAATACACTACAAAAAAACAACAGCAAAGAATCTACTCAAATGCTCTGGAGCATAAACAAGGCCAGGTACATTTTTAAGATCAGCTGCCAAATAGAAGAGAAGACAATCAACATGATTTGTTGTTCTTCAGTTGCCAGTTCCTGTCTCTTTGTGACCCCATGGACTGCAGTACACCAAGCCTCCCTATCCTTTACTATTTCCCAGAGTTTGCTCAAACTCATGTTCAGTGAGTCGATAATGCCATCCAGCCATCTCATCCTCTGTCTTCCCCTTCATTTCCTGCTTTCAGTCTTTGCCAACATCAGGGTCTTTTCCAATGAGCTGGCTCTGTGCATCAGGTGGCCAATGTATTGGAGCTTCAGGATCAGTCCGTCCAATGAATACTGAATATTCAGTATTCAGTATTCAATATTCAGCATTCAGTATTCAATATTCAGCAACCCTGAAGGTTGCTTTCCTTTAGGATTGACTGGTTTGATCTCCTTACTGTCCAAGGGACTTTGGAGAGTCTTTTCCAGCACCACAGTTCAAAAGCATCAGTTCTTTGTTACTCAGCCTTCTTTGTGGTCCAACTCTTACATCCATAAATGACTACTGGAAAAACCATAGCTTTGACTAGATGGACCCTTGTTGGCAAAGTGATGTCTCTGCTTTTAAATATGCTGTCTAGGTTTGTCATAGCTTTCCTTCCAAGGAGCAAGGGTCTTTTAATTTTATGGCTGAAGTCACTGTCTGCACTGATTTTTGAGACCAAGCCAGGCTCCTCTGTCCATGGAATTTTACAGGCAAGAATACTGGAGTGGGTTGCCATTTCTGGCTCCAGGGGGTCTTCCTAACCCAGGGATGCAACCTGTGTTTCTTCTTGCATCTCCTGTATTGACAGGTGTATTCTTTAACATTTCACCACCTGGGAAGCCCTAGATAGGTTTACAAGGATGTGTTGTGCAGCACGGGGAATATAACCAATATTTTTTAATAACTATAAATGTAGTATAAGCTTGCAAAATTGTATAAAAGAGAATAAAAGTGAAATAAAGACATTTTCAGACAAAACTTACTGCCACTAGAATGTAATACAAGAACTGCTTAAAAAAAAATGTAGTATTTTAGGTTGAAAGGAAATTACACTAGAGGGTTTTCAGGAAGGAATGAAGAGGGCCACAAATGATAAAATTTTCATTAATGTAAAAGACTGTGTTTTCTTGTTGTCTTTAAAGTACACATATGGTTAAAAGCAGCATTATAACATTATCTTACAAAAATATTATAGACTTTGGTATTATATTATTAAGGCTGGGAAATGTTCCAACATGGTTCAATGTTTCTACATTTTACATATAGCAGTGCAATATTAAACATAAGTATAATACTTTGAGAACATATATAATTACAGTAATAATTGCTATTTGTCTTGAGTTAGATAATTACATTTGTGTGATCAAAAAGAATGAGATTGGAACAAATTATGTGATACACCTGCATATTGTCAGTGGTAGAAATGTCAAAACTGAGAAAGGTTTTCAAGAGGAATACGCATGAAATGAAATCTCTTTATAGGCAGAATTGCCAAATAACAGACCATATACGATTATGCTGAAAAGCTGTGTAAAATTCCTGGACTCCAGTACACCAGATGCTTTAGTCCTGTCTGACTCTTTGTGACCCTATGGGCTATAGTCTACCAAGCCCCTCTGTCCATAGGATTATCCAGGCAAGAACACTGGGGTAGGTTCCCATGCCCTTCTTAGGGGATCTCAGGGATTGAACCCCCATCTCCTGCATCTCCTGAATTGCAGGTAGATTCTTTATACTGAGCCACCTGGGAGGCCCAAAAATATATCAGGACATCTCATCAAAGAAACAAACCAATAAGAAAGCCTACTTAAAGAGCATCACACTAAGTCCATAGAAACCTAGTTCATGCACATTCTTTTGTGCATTAAGATACATGTAAATTAAATTGCTTGAAACATTTTATGATCTACCCACTTTCTCTACATTTGTTTACATATGATCATATCAATTATAACTTTGTGATGAATATATGAATTATATAATTAGATATAAATCTTTGTGATAAATAAAGCTGTAAAAAAGATATAGGAATACTACCAATAATCATAGAATATTGTAGAAACATAAATATACATAGAATAAACATATATAGGTGTGTATACATATAGTTACACATAGTTAACATGTATATGGTTATATATTAGACTATGTAAAACAGTTAACACAAATAGATATTTTATCATAATATATACATATTATAGTAAATATGTATTATATTAAATGTATATGCATATTTATTTATATATATTTCCTATAATATGTATACATTATACATAATGTGTGCATGCATATAAAGTATACTATAGTATGCATCTGTATATAAATAGTATACATGAATAATACATATGTATATAAATATACATTTATTTACTATACTATGTATATAAATATATATTTACTATAATATGTACATATTATTATGTAGTAAATATAAACTATATGTAATATGTAATACATATACTTAGCATTTGAGTCTGGTGAGGCAAAAAAAACATTCACATTCACAACCACATCTCATTCACATTTAAATAAGGCCGATGTTGCAGATGCTAAGGTTAGGAGGGCACACCAATCAACGCAGCTGCCATGTTTTACTCTAATTTCCATTGCTGTTGCTCTTTTATAAGGAGTCCACATGCTGTAAGAAAGAAATAGATGATTTCAAATCTACTAATTATTATCATGATGTTATTAATTTAGACCAAGATAATAATAAGATGGTGTTTGTGAAGAAAGACTTCATTATGGAATTAATTGCTTTGATTAGGGTCAACACAGGAGAAAAGATTTGCATACCATTTAAGAAACAATTACTTTGATGGCTATTCAGGAACCAAAGACATGCAAATTTAAAGAAACCATTTTACAATTTCTCCTTTTACATTCAGATGCTAAGTTCTCTGATAAACCTCACTTGTTCAACAGAAAATTAAAATCACTGAATTGAAGAAGATCTTGTTAATGATGTATTATTGATGTATTCTGTAAATGTTCAAATTATTCTTGGCTTCAATTTTGAATTTATTTCAAGGAAACAAAAAAATGGCATTACAAAGTCAATTTTAATCTTAGTGTTGATATTGTGGTTGTTTTCCCCTAATAGATATCCATAGAAGTAAATTATAGTTATCTTTATAAATTTACTGTTACTCTTTTTATTCTCATAGTTCTTGACTCGAAGACACATATGGAACAAGGAACGTCTCTGTGTTTAACACCTGCTTCCAATTCATTGACTAAAAATGCAACTTAATTCTTTTGTTTTGCTGTTACTCAGTATTTTTATTGCATTTTCCCCTTTGTTGAGTGTTTCAACTCAATTTGAAAGGAAGCATGTCTCAGCTATAATCTCATATAAAAATATATTCTTCATGAGAAATGAAAAATACCAGAAATTTGGTATGAATGTGTGTGTATGCTGTCACGCCTTGACTCTTTGCAGCCCTATAGACTATAGTCCACCAGGCTCCTCTGTACCCAGAATTTTTCCAGTCAAGAATCCTGGAGCAGGTTGCCATTTTCTACTCCAGGGTATGTGTAAGTAACCTAATTTTGTTTTCCCTTTTCTCATTCTCATGTATCTTCTTGGTTACTTTCACTACAGCGTCCCTTTCAAGTAATTGACCAGAACCAAACTGAGTCCCATTTGACCATTAAGCTTTAGAGAGAGTCATGAGGCTACAATAAACATTAAGACATGTTGTTAGGAGAAACACTGACTGAAACTGCCCATCTTGGCCAGGCACCATAATGACCATTTATAAATATTTTATGATGGGAGGGCCTGGTAAGGCACATAGAACTAACAAGCCACCACCAGCCGGAAGAACTCAGGAAAGGTCAAAAGGATATGAGGGTGAAAAATGAGAGTGGAAAAAAAAAAAAGTAAGAGAGAATCGTTAAGTGGAATTATGAGATATTCCATTTTAACATTTATTCCTTAAATCAGTTGCTTCCATGAAGTGTAGAGAAAGCTTCATTTTACACTGTAGTAGTAGTATTATAATCAAAGTCTTTCTTCTCTGTATCTGTGGGAGGATCATAGCCTCGTCTAATGGAAACTCAAATCTAGCTTCTTTTTATCATATCTTAACCTGATATTGTTATTGTATAGTTTATGTGAGGCTTCTAAAGTAGGTTGTCAATCATTTTCCGTTCAAGGGATCCCATGATATCTGAAGTTCAAATCATGATTCCTCTCAAACTAGCCAGATAGTCTTTGATGTTAGTCATGCTCAGTTTTTATCAAATTATATTTGACCCTTGAACAACAAAGGTTTGAACTTTGTGGATACACTTACACCTGGATTTCTCTCAAGAGTAAATACAGTAGTACCTGACCTGTAGTTGATTGAATCTGCAGATGTAGAACCATGGATAAGAAGGGTGTAGTATGGGGCTTGGGTATAAAGGTGTTGCGGGAGTGTGTGATTTCCTCAATTCTGTCTTGTCACAACAAAAATTTGAAGCAACGGACGTTAAAGCCCTTGGCGTGTCACAGCTCTCAGAGAGACTGTGTCTCAACTCTCAGACAGACTGTGCTACAGCTCTCGGACAGATCAGTGTTACAGCTAATTTCTATTTAGAAAATAAAGGAAAATACATCCTTGAGGCGTGAGGGCATGCCGACCCAAAAGACGCGAAGAGAGAGTGAGAGAGAGAGTGCGCACACACGTGAGAGAGATCTCCTGGCCCTTTGGCTCCTCTTTTTATGTTTTTTTTCTTTTTCTCCCCTTGGGCCTGCCCTTATGTAAATTGGGCTAGCCAGGAGTACTGTTTGTTCTACCTGAGGTCCTCACTCCAGTCCTCAGACCTTCCTTTGTTCTATTCTCCAGGGGTTTTTCTTTCCTTGTCTTTTAGCCACTATCATCCTGTACTCCTTTTTCCTATTCTAATTACCTAACAGAGGGATTTGTGTATATGTAGGGATTTCCACAACCAATCCCCTGTGGAGACTGAGGAATGACTAAGTTTCACTATTTGGTCTTTGCTTCTCTGGGATGAGATGTAATGTTGTGTGACAAATGCAGATTATTGATTCACACAACATGGATTTAAATTCTACCTTCATCCCTTAATTGTTGTGACCCTGAGCAAGTTTCTTAATCTCTCTGATTTATTTTCCTTATATATTAAATTGGAACTGTTTGGAAGGAATTCTGATATAACAATTAAACCTAAAATTTATTTTTATATGTGTACTGTGCAACTTGAAAGGTATAGTCTCTAAAAAGAGATCAATGTAACATAATTGCTGACAAAAATTTGATATGCAAATTGTATAGGAATATGAGAAGGTTATAGGAACAAAGAACCAACTCATTGGAAAAGAGCCTGATGCTGAGAAAGATTGAGGGCAAGAGGAGAAGGAGGTGACAGAAGATGAGATAGTTGGATGGCATCACTGACTCAATGGACATGAGTTTGAGCAAACTCCAGGAGATAGTGAAGCACAAGTAAGCCTCACATGCTGCAGTGCATGGTATTGCAAAGAGTTGTTAACAACTGAACAACAACAGTTGGAACTCAAGGGCTTCCCAGGTGACTCAGTGAGTAAATAATCTGCCTGCAGTGCAGGAAATGCAGGAGGAGTGGGTTTGCTCCCTGGGTGGGGAAAATACCCTAGAGGAGGGCATGGTGACCCACTCCAGTATTCTTGCCCAAAGAATCCCATGGACAGAATTACCTGGTAGGCTACAGTCCATGGGGTCACAAAGAGAAGGATGTGACTGACTTGACTGAACACTCAGGCACACGTAGGAATGGAGAGTCGGATATAAAAACAAAGCTGTATGAATGCAAAATAAAATATGTAAGCTATGTCATAAGTTTTATATTTAGAGGGAAAAGATACAATGTGTGAAAAGTTAATGGAGTTCAACTATGCAGTTTTTAGAATGTTGAATACTGCAGGGCAATGCCATGTGTGATAATAGAAATTATACACATGAAGGTTCCAGTCTGTCTGCACTCTGATGCCCTCTCTCAGTGCCTACCATCTTACTTGGGTTTCTCTTACCTTGGATGTGGGGTATCTCTTCACAGCTGCTCCAGCAAAACTTTCCTCCTTGGAAGGAAAGGTATGACCAACCTAGACAGCATATTGAAAAGCAGAGACATTACTTTGCCAACAAAGGTCCATCTAGTCAAGGCTATGGTTTTTCCAGTGGTCATGCACGGGTGTGAGAATTGGACTATAAAGAAAGCTGAATGCAGAATAATTGATGCTTTTGATTTGGGGTGTTGGAGAAGACTCTTGAGAGTCCCTTGGACTGCAAGGAGATCCAACCAGTCCATCCTAAAGGAGATCAGTCCTGGGTGTTCATTGGAAGGACTGATGTTGAAGCTGAAACTCCAGTACTTTGGCCACCTGATGCGAAGAGCTGACTCATTGGAAAAGACCTTGATGCTGGGAAAGGTTGAGGGCAGGAAGAGAAGGGGACGACAGAGGATGAGATGGTTGGATGGCATCACTGACTCAATGGACATGGGTTTGGGTGAACTCCAGGAGTTGGTGATAGACAGGGAGATCTGGCATGCTGCGGTTCATGGGGTTGCAAAGAGTTGGACATGACTGAGTGACTGAACTGAACTGAACTCTACTGACACATGAAGGTTTGGGCAACATACTCAGTGGATAAGTAATAGCAAGGGAAGAAGTAATTATCTGGTTTAGTAAGAATTAAAGAAAGCACATGGGTCACTAGAGAATCTTCATATGCCAAAAATTCCTTGGAGAGTGAAAGCCACAATCTCACACAAAGGAATGTGAGTCTTTTGGATTGGCCATGTTTAGTCAGAAGTCTAAAGTCCTAATTGGGCTGAATAAAGAGATTCATATAAACTGAATGGGATGGGTTCAAAGAAGTACGGCAAACATTTATTCATTTTTCAGGCTGCCAAAGTAATGGTTACAGTAGGAAAATTAATAATGAAGTGTTTGGAGTTCTAGCTTTGGAAGGTTTCACTATATCACTACTAATATGGCTTTTTTTTTTTTTTTTTTTTGCCTTTTCATACTGGGGACAACAGAGGATGAGATGGTTGGATGGCATCCCCAACTCGATGGACATGAATTTGGGCAAGCTTTGGGAGCTTTTGATGGACAGGGAAGCCTAGTGTGCTGCAGTCCATGAGGTCTCAAAGAGTCAGCCACGACTGAGCGACTGAAGTGACTGAATATGGCATTTGACCTTGTTGTATTGTCTGACTATATTTTATGGACTGTTTGCCATGTTGTATTGTCTCCAGTGTATTGTGCAATTGCACTGTCCAGAGCCCCATGCCAATCATTGTAAAGATCTTAGTAGGATGAAATTTTGAATACAAAGAACATATATCAATAAACTAAAAATCCATGAAAATGAGCATTTAAACTAAAAAAAAAAAAATCCTAAAAGGAAAATAAATGGTTAATCAACTCATAATAGCACAATCATTCCAAAGAAATACAAATTGAATAATAATGAGATGTTTATTTTAATCTACCAAATAACAAGTGCCATTTTTACTACTTAGGAAGGGTGGAAATGGTGGGATTTTGAGGCAGAATAGCAAGCTAATCATTTTGAATTCAATTATATCCACTAGAAATGGAGTACCGATTAAACTAATTGGCACTGAAAAATCAATACTTTGAATCCTCTTAAACTTTAGCTTTAAACAAATACTAAAAAGAGTAAATTTCTTTAAAATGTCACAAAGAAAATTATTGTATTTACAAAGGGTTTTTCAAAATCCTAGTCTGTTACATGTGAGATTCATGAGATTTCAGTTGTTTTTAGCCCCTCCCCTATCCTAAAAAGTACATGCCTTTTAACTCTCAGAACTTAACAGAGTGTCTGGCAGACACAAGTCACCAAGTAAGTATTGATTGAGGGAATAAATTAGTGATTTTTCATTTAACTTCTTTTTGATTAGAATTTGAAAAAAAAATTAATCCAGACTGTTTACCTTAAAAGTTTCCCTCAGGAATCAGATACAAATACATTTTTGCATTTAATATTTAAGATAAAAATTAATGTTTTATATATATATGGATACAATTAGAAATTAATATTTTATTTATAGGAATAAGATTCAATATTAAAATTTAATATTTAATTTTATAAATAATATAAAAGACTATATACTATTAAATAAATAAAGCAAATAATGTAAACTTAGTTTTAATATTAGGTACAGAAAGATGAAAATAGAAATGTGTCTTCTTAAAAACAACAACTGAGTACAAACCCCAAATATCATCTAGACTATGATGTATACTGTGAAAATATGTGCAGCTTTATTTCTGGGATTGTAATAGATAACCTTTTCATTCACTGGATATATATCTATTGAGAATCTACTCTCTGCCAAAATGTCTACTAGGCATTGTGTCTATGTTGTGATCCAAACAAGTCCTCCCATTCACCCTTTCCCATTCAAAGGCTAAGAGAGTGTTCGCATATAGGTGTTGATATTTTGGGGGAATATATATGACTCAGATGGGAAAGAATCTGCCTGCAATGCAGAGTCCTGGGTTTGATCCTTGGATTGGGAAGATCTCCCGGAGGACGGCCTGGCAACCCACTCCAGTATTCTTGCCTGGAGAATCCCATGGACAGAGGAGTCTGGCAGGCTACAGTCCATGGGGTTGCACAGAGTTAGATTCAACTGAGTGACTTAAGTATTTATATCTAAGAGTGGAATTTCTATGTCTGATGATAACTCAATAGTTGTTTGTGGAACTGATAGGCTGTTTTTTGTTGGTGTTTTTTTTTTTTTTTGCAAAGGTACTGTATCATTTTACATTCCCAACAGCAATGTGGAAGGATTCCATTTTTTCATATCCTAATACTTATTATCATACTTTTTGATTCTAGCCATCCTGGTGGGTGTGAAGTCTTACCTACTTGTGGTTTTGATTTACATTTTCTTGGTGGCTGATTACATGAATTATCTTTTTATGTGCTTATTAGTCATTTCTATAATGTCCTTGGATACAAAAGAATATTCAGATGATTCCCCCATCTTAAAAATTAGGCTATTTTTCCTTTGATGATTGAGTTGTGTGAGATTTATATATTTAAGATAGAAATCTCTTATCAGATATGTCTTATAAATATTTTCTCCCATTCTGACGTTACCTTTTCATTTTTTTAAAAAAAGACTTTGTACTTTTTGATGGTGTCCTTTGAAGCATAAAAGTTTTACTTTACATGACATTTAACTTAGCTATTTTTTTTCTTTTTTGTTCTTTGATGTCATATTTAAGAATCATTTGCCAAATCTGAGGTTATTAGGATTTACACCTATGGACTTCCCTGATAGCTCAGTTGGTAAAGAATCTGCCTGCAATGCAGGAAACCTGGGTTCGATCCCTGGGTTGGGAAGATCCCCTGGAGAAGGGAAAGGCTACCCACTCCAGTATTCTGGCCTAGAAAATTCCATGGACTGTATAGTCCATGGGATTGCAAACAATCGGATCCGACTGAGTGACTTTCATTCACACTTCTAACAGTTTTATAATTTTAGTTCTTACAGTAAGCTCTTTGACTCATTTTTAGTTAATTTTTATATGGGACATCAGATAAGGGTCTAAATTCATTCTTTTGCATGTGGCTATTTAGTTATCCTAGCACCTTTTGTGAGAAAGACTATTCATTTCCTCGTTGAAAAGTCTTGGAACCCTTGTCAAAAATCAGTTGACTATAGGTGTATGGGTTTGTTTCTGGGCTTGCGATTCTATTCCATTAGTTCATATGCATATCCTGTACCACAAACTCTTGATTGCTATTACTTTATAGTAGTTTTGAAATTGGGAAGCACGTGTCCTACTCTATCATTCTTTTTCAGAATTGTTTTGGCTATTCAATGTTCTTTGCAATTTCATATGAATTTTTCTTTTAAATCTTTTGGCACACCTCATGGCATGCAGGATCCTAATTCCATGACTGGGACCCCTGCATCGGTAGCATATAATTTCACCACTGGGCTACCAGGGGAGTCCTATGATATGGATTTTAGAATCAACTTGTCAATTTCAGTAGAGAAGTCAACTGGGATTCTGACAGGTATTGCTTTGAATGTATAGTTTAATTTGGGGATTATGGCCATCTTCACTACATAAATTTTCTCTTTATTGAAAATGGCGTGATTTTCTATTTATTTGGATTTTATTTGATTTTTCCGAAAATGTTTTGTAGTTTTCACATTATAAGCTTTGCACATTTTTGTTAAATTTATCCCCAAGTATTTTATTCTTGTTGATGCTACTGTGAATATATTTGTTTTCTTAAGTTCATTTCAGATAATTCATTTCAAGTGTATACAAATATAATTGATTTCTGTCCAGAGATCTTGTAGGTTGCAATCTTGCTGAACTTGCTTACTAGTTCTTATAGTTTTTTAGTTGATTCCATAGGGCTTTTTATATATAAAATTATGTCATTTGCTAATATTGCTTATTTTACTTTATTCTTCCCAATCTGAACATCCTTTTTTCTCTCTCAGCCTCTCCCTCCTTTCCTTCCTTTATTCCTTCCCTCATTCCTTCTTTCCTCTCATCCTTCCTTTTCTCTCCTACTCTCTCTCGCTCTCTTTTTAACTCCCCTGCTTAGAACCACTAGAACAAAGTTGATAGAAGTGGTAAGTAGACATCCTTGTCTGATTCCTCATCTTAGGAGGTGTTTACTCTTTCATTATTGAGTGAGATAATAGCTGGGGGGCAGGGGCCTTACATTGCTGTTCAGTGCTCAGTCATGTCCAACTCTGGGACCCCGTGGACTGCAGCACACTGGGCTTCCCTGTTCTTCACTGTCTTCGGAGTTGGTTCAAACTCATGTCCATTGAGTCAATGATGCCGTCTGACCATATAATCCTCTGTTGCCCCCTTTACCTCCTGCCCTCAATCTTTCCCAGCATCAGGATCTTTTCCAGTGAGACGGCTCTTCACATCAGGTGGCCACAGAATTGGAACTTTAACTTCAGCATCAGGGCTTCTAATGATTATTCAGGGTTGATTCCCTTTAGGATTGACTGGTTTGATCTCCTTGATGTCCAAAACACTCTCAAGAGCCTTTTGCTGCACCAGAGTTCGAAAGCATCAATTCTTTGGGGCTCAGCCTTCTTTATGGCCCAACTCTCATGTCCATACATGACTACTGGAAAAAAAAGATAGCTTTGACTATACAGACCTTTGTTGGCAAAGTGATGTCTCATCAGGTTGAGGATGCTCATTTTTATTCCTAATTTTTTGAATATTTTCATCATGAAAGTATGTTCCAAGGCTTTACTTTTATGATCCTCCAAGGGATATCTCATACTGGCCTTTTGCTGCTGATGTGGCCATCATACTGGCTTCTTTCCAACCAAAAGTTAAGAGTTTACTGAGGCTATGCCATGGTATTGCTGCCTCAGCATTCATTTTGTTTGGCCAAATGGCCTAAAAGAGCTTTAAAGTAACACTAAGCCCCCTCATTCAAGTGCTTGCCCTAGTCACATCACAGAGTCACAAGCAAATATAAGTTCTTGATGTGACTTTCCAACAGCCTTTGTGATTAATAGGCTTTCCTGTCTCCCACTGCCTTTTCCTTGTGTGCCTTTTATATAAGGCATCTTTGGACCTTAACAAAACCATGTGTTTTTTTTTTTGTTTTTTGGTTTTTTTTTTTGGTATGAATTGACCAATTCAGCCTTTGCCCAACACTCTGCCCACAGTCTTTAATAAAGGTGTGTGCCCCAGGTCTTGTCTTTGCCTGTCTGCACTCTGCCTTCAGCTCCCCATGTGGCCCCTAAGCCTACAATGTACTTCCTCCAGGACCTGTAAAGGATAAATTTGTCTATTTCAGTTTCCTTTGTGGTTAGCTATTGCACCTCAGTTCATTACCTGGTGTCCTGTGTTCCACTTACCAAGTGTGAATTTCACAGTTATAACACCAAGGCTCTTTTGCTCCCTCAGGTAATTGTAGACACATTAAACCTACTTGCAGTATCTGCTGAGATGAGGATCTGGCACTAATGTGCAGATTCATGCAATCCACTCTATTTACACAAGGCTCAATCTTCATAGTACTGACTGCTTACATTCTGTTGTAAAGTGAGAGATGTGTCAACTCATTTGGGGCTTATGCTGTTTTAGGAATCCTACAGAACTTAGTGAGACAACTCCTTTAGTTAACTCAAATCTTTTCTCTTTCCTCTAAGATATATTCTGCTACTGGGTCAAGCATCGAATACTCTACTTTCCTTTGGTTTTCAGGCTTTTAAATCACCCACACCTTAATATCACTTCATCAGATCATATTGAGACGAATTATCTCTAAAAAGCTGCCTCTCCAAAGCATCTTTCATTTTGACTTCATAATCCAGTGCCACACTTTTGCTCTCAGCCTTATCATTGCACTATATATTATTGCTTTTATTTGTTTATATTCCCCAATATAAATCTCTGAATACAATTAGATGATTATGATGGTTTAAATCTCTCTGCTTCTTGCAGTCAACATATTGCATTAAATACTGCACTGCTTACATTATTTTCCTGTTTAAAAACATTTATACCTAATACCCATAAGATATTATTTGAACTAAGTATATTCGCTACTAGAATCAGACAGAGTACTTCAAAGCAGGGAACTGACAAATACAGCATCTCCTGGTAAGCAAAAGTCCAGCCTATGGTTGAGTAAACAATGTGAGATGGGAGGGCTGTACATGAATACAATCTTATCAGCTCTCCTCCTGATGTGTTTACTTCCCCAAAAGAATGCTGTATGTCATGTCTCCAGCAGGAGGCCAGATTGCAGATCAACCCTCTTGCCACAGGGTTGGGAACTGGGTATTCAGAGCTTCTAGTGTGTGCAGGGCGAGAAGGGTAAACAGAAGTGTGAGGTGGGTTAGAAATAGAGGATCAGGAGAAAGAGAAAAGATGAGATTCAAAATAGACTTTCTTCTAAAGGGATTAGATAATCAAAGAAAATGGAATGTTGAACTTGTAGATGAAGGATACTTAGCTGAGCTACCATGGGGAAAGCTGAAATACCAGACTCTCTCAGACAAGCAGAACACCCAAGTCTGATGACCTTTCATTAGTCTCTTAGGAGGAGAGAGCATATGGGTATCAGGGGAAAAGCACATATAAAATATTTCTCCACTCCTTTATATGTTGGTAACAAAATTATGACCAACTTAGACTGCATATTAAAAAGCAGAGACATGGCTTTGTCAACAAAGTTTCATCTAGTCAAGGCTATAGTTTTTCCAGTAGTCATATATGGATGTGAGTTGGACTATGAAGAAAGCTGAGTGCCGAAGAATTGATGCTTTTGAACTGTGGTGTTGGAGAAGACTCTTGAGAGTCCCTTGGACTGCAAGGAGATCCAACCAGTCCATCCTAAAGGAGATCAGTCCTGGGTGTTCATGGGAAGGACTGATGCTGAAGCTGAAATGCCAATACTTTGACCACCTGATATGAAGAGCTGACTCATTTGAAAAGACCCTGGTGCTGGGAAAGATTGAGGGCAGGAGGAGAAGGGGACGACGGAGAATGAGACGGTTGGATGGCATCACCGACTCAATGGACATGAGTTTGGGTAAACTCTGGGAGTCGCTGATGGACAGGGAGGCCTGGAGTGCTGTGGCTCATGGGGTCAAAAAGAATCAGACATGACTGAGCTGCTGAACTGAACTGAATTGAACAGAGTATTTAAAGGTGATGTTTTTTAGTAGAATTTATATTTTTGTTAATAGACATTATCATTTTAAGTTCTCTAAGAGAGGGAAATTATTATCTAGGAATTAGGTCTATTCTATCCATATGAATATCACAATAAATTTTTAAAAGACTAAGTTAATGAAGAACTTGGCATCTTTCAATTTTATGAGGTTATTCAAGGGATTCTATATACTAAAGTAAATTTTACCTAGGATCCTGTTGAATTTTGCAGTTCTTTATTATTGTTCCTGATATAAATATTCATTTCAAGTGTTATATTTCTTCTTCCTCTCTGTTAATTCTACAAAGAAGAATTATTTTAAAGCACACTATAAGTCCATAGGCCAGAAACATGCTACTTGTTTCATAGGGTTCTTATTGATACAGTTCACTAATTTTCTTTTAAAATGAGAAAAAAGAGGTGAACACAGCAAGGCAGTTCTTTGCTTGATGCTACTACACAGCATCAGATACTTTGTTTTTAATTATTCAATTTAGATTTGTCTTCTGTTAGTTTGAGGAAGAAAATCCAGCAGCAGCTCCCATTAAAACCACCATTCCAGGGGGTTATCAGTCATCAGGCACAATTACAGCTTCAGTTAGATATGTCTCAACTTGTTAAGGAATTGGAAAGCAATGCTAAGACCAAATCAGGAGATACTTATCATAAATAAGAGAATTAGTTAGAATAGAAAATTATTGTTATATAGAAGATTATTATTAATATAGATTAAGCTTATTTGTGTCCACTTAAGACACAATGAAGAAACCATATTTTAAAGCCACCTGGATAAATGAAAAGGCATGCTTGGGAAATTCCACATGGTGCTCAATTAAAGTAATATACTCAAAAATAAAGATTTTTAAATAGTTGCTCTCATATCCTGATAGTGGGCACAGTGAGCACTGAACTAAAGCTTATTTGCAACAAATTCTGAGAGGAAGATTAATATGTACAAGTCAGTCTAGCAATTTTTTCATTCTAATAAAAGAGTTTGGTAGTGTCACTTACCAGATAAATTGAGAAAAAGAAAATCATTTGCCCTGTTATGTGAGACATTTCCTATATTCTAATCTGCTTTTTAACTGCATTCAAATATGCAAACAAGACTTTGAAAGAGTAAGTTTACCCTCCACTGGTAAAATCAAAATAAGACAGAGCTAACATATTTTGAAAATTAAAACAAGTGAAGACAAATTTTCTAAGAACTAAGGAAAAATCATGTTTATCATTAATAGTTCTCTTCTTACTAGGTTCAATGTATTTTGTGTGTGTGTACTTTATATTAATACTGGAGAAACTGCTTGCCAGTATATTTTAGTTTCTTGGACAGATGTATGAAAATACACTTTTTCACACTATGCATTCAGGTCACTATATACCACACAATTGTGCATGCGTGCTAAGTTGTTTCAATTGTGTCTGACTCTTTGTGACCCTATGGACTGTAGCCTGCCAGTCTCATCTGTCCATAGGATTTTCCCGGCAGGTGGGTTACCATGCCCTCCTCCAGGGGATCTTCCCAATCCAGGGATTGAACCTGCGTCTCTTATGTCTCCTGCATTGGCAGGCAGATTCTTTGCCACTAGCGCCACCTGGAAAGCCCCACTACAGAATCAACCATGGAGCTATAAACTAGCTTTCTCTGATAATCGTTAATACTCTGCTTTGTGAAATCATGCTTTTAAGGAAAATGATAAGCGGCAGTAAGTCTCTTCAATCCTTTACCTTCTGAGACACGAGGGAAGCCAGGTCTCTTCAGTTCCTGATTGTAAAATTTCAAGTGTTGCATATAGCTATAATTTGAGTCTGAAAAACTCAGAGATGAGTGGATACAATACTTAGTTTGTTTACATTGTATATAAGATGATTTAATTGACACATAAAGATTTGAGTATGCATGAAGTATAAAATCTCGACAAAAGTATCTTAAGACTATAGAGAAAGGTGCGTAACAATGGTGACAATAGGTTTTAACTTATATTAAATAAATAGATGGCTTCTTAATGACTGAAGAGAAGTGATAATGAGAAATTTAGTAAAAGAAGCATATTTATTTTTATCAAAATTGTTTTCACATTTTTTCATTTAGTAATCTATAGTGAGGAAATATGAATAAATATATGAGCAAAAATTCATATACTTTGATATACTGTGTAGATCATGTTGCATCAAAAATTTAGAACCAACCAAAAGTTTAATTATAGAGTAATTATAAAAAATAAATATAAATTGACATGATATGGTATTAGTAGTCCTTGTTTGATTAATTTTTAACAAATGAGACAATGGTTCTGATAATTGTAGACAATTGATAAAAATCAGTATATATTATCTAACAAGATAGTGTATACTATCTATCAAGAATTTTGTAAGTTATATATACATATGAAAATAAAATACTACAAAAATGTCACCATGATAACATTGTTCTTTAAATAGTGGGATTATTTACCTTTTGCTGTACTTTCCAAATTATCTACAGTGAGATATAGTATGTTTTAAAATCAAGTAAGAAAAAGGATCAAAAATTTTCCGAAAATGTTGACATAATGACATCTATGAGAAATAGCTAATTTTAATGTGAGAAAATTAGAAAGTAAAACAAAATAAATCTTGTTCCACCTTTACCATAGCAACATGTTATTATATGTGGATAAAACTAATGTGATAAGAAATATATTTATCTTTCACTCAAAGTAAAGGCCATAAGAAGATTCTAAAATGGTGTAAAATTATTAATGAAATTATTTTATCCTACAATTTCATAAAACTAATTATCATGTTATATTTACTTTTAAGAATTTATTTATTTGTGTTTGTTTATTTTTAGGAATTGAGATCCCATTAAATTCCTAAGATCATCTTTGCCTTTTACATTTTGAAAATGTGGTCTCTGGGTGAAGGGTAATTTCCCATTATTTCTCTATTTGTCTTTTAAGAGTTTGCTTGCTAAATTCTTAGAGTTTTTGCTCAATTTAGGTAGAAATCGGGCTTAAAGACAAGAATCCAGCATTATCTTAAGTGAAAAGATTTAGCAAATATGAAACCATATTTATGCCAGCATGGATTAGCAAGTGACTTACATATACATTCCAGAAGAAAAGAAACTCAGCTAATAACTGCAATTACTTCATTGAGATATAATACCACAGATATTTGGTATTAAAATATTTCTGTACAGTATTCAATAGAAATAGACAAGGTTAATCAATTACTTTGATTATAACAATATGTTGAAACAGCAGTCTAATACCAAGATAATAAAAACCAATAAACTGATCAATAGACAAATCTTCTATCAAGATTTTGAAGTACTTCTGTGAGGCTTTCTGCTCCAGTAGTCTGTTGATGAACCTAACATGTTTAATGACTGTGAAATTGTATTTCTACTGAGACAGTGCACATCTGGAATAACAGCATGCAATTCAGCTGCCTCCTGAGCACCACGCCATTGAGCACAAGACTTCAAATAGAGTCCTCACAGTGAAAATGAAGCTTATTCTTTGACATGCTAATGTCTGTCTTGGCTGGGTCTCATTTTAGACTTGCCAGTATAGCAGATGACTTCAAAGTGTCAGGGGGGTACTTTAAAGTTACTGTAGCATTTGCTTATTTTGAGGAATACACACTCTTACTATTAGATGAACAGTTTGGACCTTCTCTGTCTCTCTTTCACCTTATCATCTTTAATTAGTGCAAAACCCATGAGTACCAGCCTGTGAGATCAAATGGAAATGCCTGTTTGATGATCCAAATGCCTTAAGAGGCAAATGGAAGAGCAGCTGTTTTGTTTAAAATCAAGGAAAACAGAGGTAGCATGGAAGAAAAGTGTATGAAAACTTAATCATCTCCCAGTGCTAAATGGCCTTGTCATAGCCATAAGATATGAAGGGTAATAACTGGAAATGTTTTCTACTGAGAGTTCTTGCTCTACAAACATCCTTCCCCTCTTAATCCTGGTACTGGGGGCTTAGTTCAGATATGCAAATTATCCCTTGAGCTAGTATGTGGCACTGTCAGCCTAAGGAATGTTCTGTGAGTGCAATTTCCCAGTTTGAGCTTGAGTTCTCACCCATGGAGGAAAATCTCTGAAGCCTGGATGACATTATGAGAGTTTGCGAGTTTGAAGTTCTATGCCAGTAACTGAGAGCTGATTCTCATAAAACATGTTATGTCTTATACTCAAGCTAATTACACAAAATAAAATAAGTCACTGGTATCAGCCTTTCAAAAATGCTAGAAATATATAGTATAAAATGTTCAGTTTGGGGTCGGACTGTATTTCTGGACATAAGGAAACAAAACTTTAATATTTGCTTTGTTTAGTCATAGGATCTATAACTGGTGCTGGAGAGGACTCTTAAGAGTCCTTTGGACAGCAAGGAGATCAAACTAGTCAATTCTAAAGGAAATCAACCCTGAGTATTCACTGGAAAGACTATGCTGAAGCTGAAACTCCAATACTTTGGCCACATGACGCGAACAGCCTACTCTTTGGAAAAGACCCTGATTCTGGGAAAGACTGAGGGTTAGAGGAGAAGTGGGCATCAGAGGATGAGATGGTTGGATGGTATCAGTGACACAATGGACATGAATTTGAACAAACTCTGGGAGATAGTGAAGGACAAGGAAGTCTAGCATTCTGCATCCCATGGGATCACAAAGAATCAGACACAATTTAACCACTGGAACAATAACAACAAGGATCTATAAAATAAGATATTTTATCAAAACCACCATAGCATGACTAGAAATATATGCATTGACCAAAGCATCATCAACTAGTAGAGACAGACATAAGGCTTTTATTTGTTTCATGCATGTTATCTGGAGAACCATATCAAAGTAAGATAAAACTGAAGGAAATAAGAAATGAACAAAGTTGTTCCAGTGTTTAGCTGTGTAGAGTGCTGGACTTTAAGTATTATTTAACACCACATCACACTGATTTGATTAATCATATTTTCATACTTAGTTTATATCATTAGATAACATAATACTTCATGCCATTGATATGTTAAATTGAATTGACTCAACAGCTGAGAGAAATGATACTACAGTTGAAAATTTCTCTTCTGGCAAGAGCCTTATCTCTAATATAGCCCTCAATGATGTTATGGGTATTTCTTCCCTCCTTGAGCCCCAGAGAATAGATGTATCTAATATTATCTCATACCCTTTTAGAAACAGAGTGCCAGGTAATGCACTGTTTCTGAATAGACTCTATGGATTTTCATGTGCTTAAAACAAGGGCTATTAGTTTTAGTGCTCTTGAGTAAAATGATTAAGCATAAGTATTGGCATGCATTTTGTGAGGAAGCATGTAACAAGCAGTGCGGTAATCCTGATAAGGCACCAGACACATCAGAGAGTGTCTGTCTTCCTCTGAGCTCGATGCGAGGGCAATGCAAGAGCTTCTGCTGAGAATGTGGTCCATTAAAGAGTGATGACCTAATTCACATTCATTCAGTAATTGGGTCAGGATGCAGTAACTTTTTATAAAATCATACCCTTTTTTTATCTAAAAGAGCAAAGATGCCATTATGTACATTCTTATTTTGCTGAAGGGCTAAAATGTCTCTTCTCCATGCCCCCCATTTTACAGTTGTGGTAAAACAAAGCTTAGAGAATAAATAGCACACTTGTGATCACATTTTAGGTTATGGCATTGAAATTACACATTATATATTCCTGTTCATAGGATTCTCCAGGCAAGAATGGGTTGACATACCCTCCTCCAGGGGATCTTCCTGACCCAGGGATCAAACCTCCCTCTCTTAAATTTCCTGTATTGGCAGGCGGATTCTTTACCACTAGTGCACCTGGGAAGCCCCAATATATATTCCTACAGACAACTTTAAGCCATTAATGTCACAGTCTCTGGAATTGGATTGTCATGACACAATTTCTGGATCTCCTAATATCTATATCTGTGATTTTTAAAATGTTAATTAAGGTGTGTGTGTTTGCCTTCATTTTTTCACTTAGGAATTAGGAATAAAAAGAGTATATATTTATTATATATATCTATATCCTCATTTCTCCTGAGGATGAAATTAACTGATGCATATTAACCTGTTTTTTTTTTTTTTTTTTCTATGTGGGTGTGTGTGTATTTGTACATATGGGGAACATCATTGGGTAATATCTTACAGATGTGATATTTCCTTCCTTTGTAAACTGTGGTCCATAGGCCAAATCTGGCCCACCAGCTATATTTGTAAATAACTTTATTTGTATTTGTAAATAACTTTATTGTTTGTGCTTGCTTTCATGTTATAACAGCAGACTTGAATAGTTGTACTTAAGACCTGCAAAATTACAAATATTAACTATCAGGCCATTTCCAGAAAAGATTGAAGACCTCTTCCTTAGAACAAGGAAAAGGTATTATTTTACATAATAACATTAACATCATCATCACAAAGGAATTTAACATTGATATAATATTGACTAGCATGTAGTCCATTTTCAGATTATTTCATTGTCTGCAATGTATTTTTCCACCTATTTTCCCATGCTCTTTCAAAACCTTTTCTTTTAGTTACCAGTAGTTAGTTCTCTGATTCAAAAGGTTTATGCCAGTATGTAGTCACTCAGAATGGGCCTTCCTTTGATAGGGATTGATTTTGTCACATCCTTTAGGGATCTGCTACTTTATTTCCACATGACCCCCAGTTGATACCCCACTCCTGGTGGGCCTTACTCTTATGAAACTGAAGTTTGCAATTTCCTCCATTTATGTTATTAGCAAGGGTTTTGCTAATCTGTAATCGTAGATATGGATTTAAGTAGTTGGCATTAACATAAAAAATGCAAAGGCTCCTCTTTTCTCTTTATTCTGTTCCTTATCCTTTTGTGTCTTCATATAATTGCCATCATGATCATCACCTTTATCCTCATCATCTCCAACCAATGTTTTATAATGAATGCAACAATCAATACTACAGAGATACTTCTGGAATAGATGAGAATCTACTGGGAGGGGCTGTTTGCAAACAGAATAGTTCAAATAAAATTGGGATGAACTTACATATTTTTATCCTACTACCTATTTACCTTATTTTCTTTCCTGGCTTTCTTCCTTGTAATGTGTTTCCCTTATATTCCTAGATAGTGACCATTTTTCCCCTGTTTTCTTTTTTGTTTTTTTTTTACTAGAGAGGAAAATCATTGATTAATTTAGATTTGGAAGAAATCTTAGAGATTTAATCTGAAGATTTATATTTAATGGCTCCTTGAAAGGGAAAATGCTCTGAGCTTCAAAAATAGCTCTTCTTTTCTTTTTTTTTTCCTTTTCTTTTTTTTTTAATATACAATTCAATAATACATGTTAATGTTCTCATTCAAGTTCCAGAAAGGTTTGATTAAGGAAAATTACCCAGAGAATAAAGGTTCCTTCATGCAATCTCATTTCAGGTTTTTCCTATGTTATACACAAAGGCAGAAATGAGATTATTAATGGGGCCAGGGTATTCTCAGTCCATCTACTTGTGAGAAATTAACTTCTTTATCCAATGCTGCTTTATCCCAAGCAACTTGGATTTCTCAAGTGAATAATCTCACAAATATATCTTCCTAGCTGCAACTGCCTCATACTATGTTTTTAATTTCCTCCACAGGTTAACTTGGTGATGTTGCCAGTTGCTTTATACTTAAGAATTGCATCTATGCTGCTGATGTTAGGCAAAGATATTGCTATGTGCTAAAATATCAATTTTGTTATCAGTGCCTTCTAATATCAAGATTAAGAGCTTTTGCTGCCTTTAAAATAAATACTATCCAGAAGGCTATAATGGTTTTACTTTTGATTTTTCAACTTTATGATGGTGTAAAAGTGATATACATTCAGTAGAAGTCATACTTGGAATTTTGAATTTTGGTCTTTTCCCAAGCTAGAGACATGCAGTGATGCTGTCTCACGATGCTGGGCAGTGGCGGTGAGCTGCAGGTCCCAGTCAGCCACGCAGTGTGAACAGTGGATACACCTGCAACCATTCTGTACAAACAGCTTTTCTGCTTTTCATTTACAGTATTTGATAAAGTACATGAGATAATCAATATTTATTATAAAATTGGCTTTGTATTAGATGATTTTGTTTACTTATAACTTTATGTAAGTGTTCTGAGAACATTTATGGTAGACTAAGCTAGTCTATGATGTTTGGTAGGTCAGGTGTATTAAATGGGCTTTTGATTTAATGATATTTTCAGCTTAGGAAGGGTTTATGATCATAATCCCATCATAAGTCAAGCAAGATCTGTCATCTTTCTTAGTTTGCTGAAATAGTGCTGTAGTTCTTTCAATAGAAATAGTCATATAAGAGGCCTTTTAATTTATCTTGTATTTTTCTTCTGCAGTCTCTAGCCCTTGATATTAGATATCAGTTCATGGATATGTGATTATTCATTTACAAGTATTATTTAGTTAAACATAATATTCTTTCACTATTTATTGATATTTGCAATAATGAAACCACAGGATAATATAACACAGGCATACCTCAGAGATAGTTCAGGTATAGTTTTAGACCTTAATGATAGAGTGAATACTGCCATAAAGTGAATCACACTGGTGGCTTAGACAGTAAAGAATCCACTTGCAAGACCTGGGTTCAATCCCTGGGCTGGGAAGATACCCTGAAGGAGGGCATGGCAACCCACTCCAGTATTCTTGCCTGGAGAATCCCCCTGGACAGAGGAGCAAGAGGGCACAGTTCATGGGTCACAAAGAGTCAGACATAACTGAGCGACTCAGAATACCACAGCACAGTGCAAAAAAAAAGAGTTATGTTTACACCATACTGTAGATCATTGTGCAATATTATGTCTAAAAAGGCAATCCACATACATTAATTAGGAAATACTTTATTGCTAAAAATTGTTAACTATTATATGAGCCTTCAGTAGTCATAATCTTTTCACAATAGTAACATCAAAGATCATTGAACACAGATCCCCATAACAAAATTAATAATAATGAAAAAGTTTGAAATATTGCTGGAATTACCAAAACATGACATAGACATACTAAGTGAGCAATGCTGTTAGAAAAAATTGTGTCAATAGATTTGTTTGATGCAAGGTTGCCACAAACTTTCAATTTGTAAAAAGTGATATGTTCAAAGCGCAAATAAAACAAGATATGCCTATATATATGTGGAAGGCTAAACTCTTGTCAAGGTCATCAAGGTCTTTT
Source organism: Cervus canadensis (assembly GCF_019320065.1). Taxonomy (NCBI): domain Eukaryota; kingdom Metazoa; phylum Chordata; class Mammalia; order Artiodactyla; family Cervidae; genus Cervus; species Cervus canadensis. The sequence continues at coordinate 17,765,336 of NC_057411.1, read as the reverse complement.
GGGGAAGTGATATTTAAGAATTTGAGATGTGGAAGAAGGATGAGATTTAGGCAGGTCAAAAGAGTACAGTGAGAAAAGTATGTTTTTCAGAAAGAAGAAACAGCTCTGGTGAGAGCAATTTGAGAAACCAGAAGATATACAGTATTACTCAAGACAGCCCATTTAGGATGGTGTAGAAAAATTGTGTAGAGGCAGAAATGATTGCAGGGGTCAAATTTTGGAAGACCCAATAAGCTGTATTAAGGAACTTATATTTTCCCCAAATGATATAAATTGCTAAATGGTTTGTGTTTGTCAATAACATGATCTGATTTATGTGTAAAAGAAAATTACACTGAGAGAGAAAGAGAGAGGATAGAGACATAGAGAGAGAAGGCTGCCATTTGCAACAATGTGGATGGACCCTGAGGGCATTCTATTAAATACGTCAGACAGAGGAGGGCAAATACTGCATGATACCATTTATACATATAATTAAAAAAAACAAAACAAAAAACCTGAACTTGTAAAACAGAGTGGAATGGTAATTACCAAGAGCTAGTGGGTGAGGGAATTTGAAAGATGTTGTTTAAGGGTGTGCTCCACCAAGTCGCTTCAGCTGTGTCTGATTCTGTGTGACCCTGGGGCCTGTAGCCTGCCAGACTCTTCTGTCCGTGGGATTCTCCAGGCAAGGACACTGGAGTGGGTTGCCATGCCCTACACCGGGGGTTCTTCCCTACCCCAGGATCGAACCCATGTCTCTTACATCTCTTGTATTGGCAGGCAGGTTCTTTACAACTGGCACCATCTGGGAAGCCATTGCTTAAGGGCACACATTTGCAACTGATAAAAAAGTCCTGGAGGTCTAATGCTGCTGCTGCTGCTGCTGCTAAGTCGCTCAGTCGTGTCCGACTCTGTGCGACCCCATAGACGGCAGCCCACCAGGCTCCCCCGTCCCTGGGATTCTCCAGGCAAGGACCCTGGAGTGGGTTGCCATTTCCTTCTCCAATGCATGAAAGTGAAAAGTGAAAGTGAAGTGGCTCAGTCGTGTCCGACTTCTAGCGACCCCATGGACCGCAGCGTACCAAGCTCCTCCATCCATGGGATTTTCCAGGCAAGAAGGTCTAATGCACCAGTGATTATAGTCAACAGTGCTGTATTATAAACTTTAACATAACACACAAAAATGATAATTATGTGATATAATAAAGATGTTAGCTAATGTTAAAATGGTAATTATAATGAAATATATAAATGTGTGAAATCATGTCCCTCACCTGAAACTTACACAATATCATCTGTTAATTATATCCAATAAGATACAGAATGAAACAGACAAAAAAATAAAAAATAAATAAATAGCTCTGGCTTTACAGTAAAGAGTAGACTGTAGAGAAGAACTTCTGACAGCAGGAATACAAATCAGCAGTTGTTTCTGCTTCTTTGTGGGAGGTGCGCCTGGCCTGGAACAGAGGCATTGTGATGGTCACAGAATTGAATTAAAGAGACACTAAAGATGTTGAACCACTTATGTTAAATGGTTAAATGTTGTAAAACAAGAAGATATAGGAATAACAAATGGTTTTTTTAGTTTTATGTTTGAGGAAGTAGGTTGGACGTTGTTTCCATGTGATTTGATGGGCCTAGGGAGTAAGTCATAGGTTTTGGAGTGAGCTGGAAGTCAGCATGAGAGGCAGTGATACCACAGAAACAGGATGTTTAGAACAGAAAAAAAAAAAAAAAAAGCCTAGGTTAGAGGTCTTACATTAACAAAAACTAAAGATTCTACAGAGAAGAGAGAGTTTCAAAACAAAAAGAGAATAGGATCCAGAGAGATGGGATAAAAATGGGAGAATTACTTGATCATGAAAACCATATGCATATAATGATGGGAAAGGTGCAAGATATATGATGCTTCACATGGGGAACGCAATTTAAAATGGAGGAGAATTTAAGAGACGGAAGTGGGTTTCCAAGCAGAGTTCAAGGCCTAGCTGAGATAAATGGAGATTATAAATGTAATGTGGACTCAATCTATATTTGTTTCTCTATAAAACATTTTAGTAAAGTAAAAATCCCAGGGCTTCCCTGGTGCCTCAGTGGTAAAGAATCTGCCTGCCAATGCAAGAGACACAGGTTTGATCCAGGATGATCCCACATGCTGCAGAACAACCAAGTCCACGCACCACTGCTGAGCCTATGCTCCAGAGCCCAGAAGCCGCAACTGTTGAGGGCTTGTGCCACAGCTACTGGGCTCCCCCAGGTCTCAGACGGTAAAGAATCTGCCTGCAATGCCGGAGATCAGGGTTTGATCCCTGGGTCTGGAAGATCCCCTGGAGAAGGAAATTGCAACCCACTCCAGTATTCTTGCCTGGGAAATTCCATGAACAGAGGAACCTGGTGGGCCACAGTCCATGGGGTCTCAGAGAGTCGGGCACAACTGAGCAACTTGCATATGGATATATGGCCACACCACTGAAGCCCACACTCATACAGTCCATGCTCCACAACAAGAGAAGCCACCACGATGAGAAGTCTATGCAACAAAACTAGAGCGTAGCCCCCACTTACTGCAACTAGAGGAAAAAACCGTGTAGCAACAAAGACCCAGCCCAACCAAACATAAGCAATGAAAAAATGTGTAAGCAATGAAAAATCAGGCCTATAGCAAATGAAAGTGCTTTAAGGCCTGGGTTCAAATTTGAGAACTGCTGCTTATTATTAGGTTGTTTCCTTGGGCAAGTTGCTTGATTTCTCTAAACCTAATTTTCTTCTGATTCCTACATCACATTCAGTTTTGTGAGTATCACATTACATCCTGATTCAGAGTGATGAGCTCTTGGTAACTGCTAGCTGCTTTTATATGTTCAAAATATAAGTCTGCATGGCCTCACATTTTTTTTTTTATGGCCTCACATTTTAAGAACACCATTCAACAAAGTAAATTTTAAAATAATTTTAATACTTTCATCCACCTTAAAAATTGTCCTATAAAGCCCACAGTAATATATTTTTAAAGTAATTTTAAAACTATTTTCTCATCAATATAATTTCACCTTCAATCTGCTTTGTAACATCTAATATTTTATGCAGAAAGAGCCAGATTATCTCTGACAACTCTGATTAGCAGGGTGGTTTCTCCATAGAAATGCATTACTTGCCTCACTTACTGTAATAATGTTTTATTTCTCACTTACTCTATAGCTTTGCTCCATGTGTCTTTCCATTCTAAGGCTCAGGCTGAGGAACAGTCTTACATTGGAACCCCCTTTTTTTTGGCAAAATTAAAGAGCAAAATCATTGCTGGAAGTGTGTGAATATAGTTAAACCTTCTACTTAGAACTTCTACTCACATGTTATTGACCAAAACAAGGCACATGGCTAAATCTGACGGTTGGGTGAGAAGATACTCTTCCCTTTGGAAAACACAAATTGCATGGCAATGGGTAGACATGCATAATCATCTTACAGGGAGGTAAATAACTGGGAACAGTTAAATAATCAACCACAATAGGCGGCAAAATTTATATGTGATTTAGTCAGCATTTTCATCCATCTTCAAATAATCAATCTCAGGTAAACAAAGGTAAAATCACCTTATGCTGGAGGGGTGTAAAATGGGAAGGGAAGAACTTGGGGACACTCATGTTAATAAATTTTGATCCTAATATATTATCATTACTAAAACAAGAGCAACTTGTGAGCAATCTAGGAATCTAGGACATTTTTAAATCAGAAAGTTTACAATTGAAATTTTAGAAGTTGTAAACTTTCTCGGTAGTAATAATGTTTAAGGTAAAAGCATGCAAATATGTGGCTAAAATGGGATGTTGCTGTTGTTCAATCACTAAGTTGTATCCAACTATTTGCAACCAAATGGACTGCAGCACTCCAGGCTTCCCTGTCCTTCAGTATCTCCTAGAGTTTGCTCAAACTCATGTCCATTGAGTCAGTGATGCTATCCAACCATTTTATCCTCTGCTGCCCACTTCTCCTCCTGCCCTCAAGCTTTCCCAGCATCAAGGCCATTTCCAATGGGTTGGCTCTTCGAATCAGGTGGCCGAAGTATAGGAGCTTCAGCTTCAGCGTAGTCCTTCCAATGAATATTCAGGGTTGATTTCCTTTAGGACTGACTATTGTCCTTCTTTGCAGTCCAAGGGACTCTCAGGAGTCTTCTCCAGCACCAGAATTTGAAAGCATCAAGATTACTAGGGTTGAGGAGGTGAAGAACTTCCAAGGCTAAATTATTGAGTAAATTTGTAAAATGCTAGCAGGGTACAGAGTAGAGAGGAAGACTATAGCCCAGATGCAAAAGCTTTAATTGATTGAAGGGACTGATGCACAGCAGTGATAAGGAGAAATGGAACTGATAGGTAAGGATCAGATTTAACTGGTACTGGAGAGAGAAATATTTGGATATATTATTGGCCAACATTATCATCCCTGAGTGTCTAATGTTTTCCAAAAGTTGGATGAGGTGGTTAAAACTAGCAGAAAGTGTGGCTTAAGATTTTAGTGAGCAGGCTGCTATAATTTCCTACTATGCTCTTTAGTCTCTCAGTCATGTCCGACTCTTTTGAGACCCCCCATGGGACTTTCTGGGCAAGACTACAGGAGCGGGTTGCCATTTCTTCCTCCAGGGGATCTTCCCAATCCAGGATTCTATCCCAAATCTCGGAGTCTCTTGCATTGCAGGCAGATTCTTTACCACTGAGCCACCAGGGAAGCCCATATACTCTGGTTTAGGTACACTGTAAGGGTTTCCCTGGTAGCTCAGACGGTAAAGCGTCTGCCTACAATGCGGGAGACCCAGGTTCGACCCCTGGGTCGGGAAGATCCCCCGGAGAAGGAAATGGCAACCCACTCCAGTAGTCAGTACTCTTGCCTGGAAAATCGTATGGACTGAGGGTCCTGGTAGGTGCTACAGTCCATGGACTCGTAAAGAGTCGGACACGACTGAGCGACTTCACTTTCACTTTCAAGGGCTTCCCAGCTGGCTCAGTGGTAGAGTCTGCCTGTGAATGTAGTAGATGCAGGTGATGTGACTCCGATCCCGATAGGAGTGGATTTGAAATTAGATCTGAATTTAAGCATGGCTTATCCATGTCATGAAATCTAAGGACTAGATAATTTCTTACTCTTTCCAGGTCTACAATTCTTATGCCCTTAGCATCAAGCCCTTACTTAATTTCATAGTGCTTTGATTAACTTCCTCTGCAAAGTTCTTACATTTTTAAAGAACTTTTGGCTATGGATCTTCAACTGAATGAGATCCTGTTATAGTTTCTTATCTATTTATGATGGATGAGTATTTTCAGTTCCACTATCTTCCAAAAGTAAGGGAAAAAAAGAGTATTAAGTTTCTGCTGCTTTGTATTTGAAACATCTTACAATTAGTCTTCTGTAAACTTTATGCAGTTCTATTCATCCTTTAGCAATCAAACTTTATTATTTCACCAAATAGCAATGATAGAGTTTGAACCTGAACCATGTTGAATTACAATTCATGAAAATATCTATCATTATAACAAAACAAATGTTTAATACTAGTGTATTAACATCCAATATGTTCTAGGAATCATTGAACTTTTGTCATGAAAACTTTATTCCATAAATTAGTAGCAATAAATTTTTTCTAAGAGGAAAATTTATTGTCATATGTCAGTGAGAAAAAAAGAGAAAGATCTTTTGATAAGAAAAAGTTAAAATGCACTATGAATTAAAGTAAAAAAAAATATTAAGAAATTTGAATGACATTGTATTTGACTTCTCTATTCTAATAAAATGCTATGTAGAATAATACAAAGGGAAAATGTTTTGTCAGATCTAAGTATAATGAAAAAAAACTAATAGAAATGAATGTATTATTTAAAATTTATCAGCATTTGCATGTATACTATGCCATATTGATATTAAGGAAAAAGGTGAAGGAGTGTTTGTTTCTATTGTGTGATAACAGACATTAATATCAATGGGAAAAATAAGCACACCTCCTATGGAATCAATAACATAGAGAAAATTTTCTCTTGGGACTTTGTATTTGTGTAATAATTATATAAATGTACAACCTTGAATACACATGTACAAATGGGGATATAGAAACACAGTTACTTTGGAAAATATAACTTTAAGCAATGTGCCAAGCCTAATGGAAAGCCTGTTTAAGGTAATCATCAGACTTATGTGACTGAAAGTTTTCTTTCCTGATCCAATTCTGTTTTCATGACCTATAACAAAACTCTATGCATTAGAGCACTACTCACAATTAATGCTGAAGGTAATTTTCTTTTTTTATGAAGGTTTTCATATTTTCACAGCTACCTTTAAAGTTTGTAAATTCATTGCTCATGTTTAAAAAATATTTTGACAGGCTTGGTCTTTTATTTCATATCATTAAAAAATTAAAGCTCTTCACTGGCATTGAGGTGACAATCAGGGTTACTGTATCTTGCATAGCTCTATATTAGCTGAAATAACTATAGATATTTTTTAAAAGTTGAAACATGATTTTCATGGCATTTTTTGATAGATGTTTTATACAAGTCTGTTTTTTCTTTATTCTTTATTTCCAGTTGTTCAGGCTTCCTTTTACACCACTACACAATGGGAAACTGTTCCTTTGATTGGCAAAGAACACACACTGATGAATACCTCTATGCCATACATTATGCAAAGCCAAGCTCCCTGAAATATCCCTGTAATGTGTTATTGTTCTCCTTGACAAAGAAGTAAAACTAATGGTGAATGCTGTTTGATTTTCACAATATTTAACAAGGTCTTGGACTTTTTTTTTTTTTTAACCTGTGTCTGATTTTAGATTTTCTTTGTTACCACAAAGGTTGTGTTTTAAATTTTTCCATATTTTATGGAATAATCAAGTAAATAGTTTTAATTTATACCAAGGTTATATTTTACCTAGTACTGTCAGTATGCTGTCCAGTAGTATGTAATCTTTGAGACTTTGTGGTCTTTTAAAGTCTGTACATTCGCCCTCTGTGTTCTATATATGATACAGTTCTTTAAGATACATGGGCTTAATTTTAAAGTTTCATGGATGTGGTTATTTGATAATTATGTGACACTGAATCAGGTAATTCTTATTAATGCTAACTCAGGGTTTTGGGTTTTTTTTTTTTACTGTCTGCATGTCTTAAATATACCATGAAAATAAATTCAATGAAATGCCCGTATCACCCCAAATACTTTTGGAGAAATCTGGCCAAATAAAGTTAAATATTCTGTTTGTTTAAGGGTTTCATTTTTGCTTTTATTGTTCATAAAATATCGCTTGGGACCCTTCAGGACTGTTGTTTTACAAAACATATTTGGTGAAGTGTTTCTTTATCCTCCTCTTATTAGCCATAATGCTTGTACTTCTTAGTTTCTTTTATAAATGAATACTAGTACTGTAATTCATGTTTCAATAGAGATTTCTCAGTGCCTAGTAATGGCAGAGGAAAAAATACACTATAAAATGCATATTAATCTAAGCTATCTTCCATTTAATTTTTTCTCTCAAGCGTAATGGGCACATTTGTTAGTTAGTCCATCCCACACACTAGCCATGTACAGCTAAGCTTATTCTTTTTATAGATAAAAAGCTGATTTCAGTACTAGTGATGTCAAAGAAGTTTAAATATTATTATCAATATTTGAAAGTCATTATGCTTAAAAAGTGCATTTTTTTTGTATTTTAAGTGCCAGCACCTAGCTATAGTATGATACAAATTTAAATTAAGGATTTACCATGAATGTCATGATCCTAAAACTGAATGGAAGAAAAAGGTAAAAATTAAGAAAAAAAAAAAGCAGTTAAGCTTTTCACAGTCTAAATAAATCTTCATTGTTTTAGCTTGGAATAAATGTAGGGATGATTTGGTTAAAATAACACCAACCATAGATGTGGCAAGGAAATTTTTCTAAATACTTTTCAAGACTTAGATAAAAGGATAAATGTTTACATTGACTTCACTATGAGGAAAAAAGAATTTAGGTAAATGAGTGAATACTGTTTAGAATCAAATTCTCTATGAAACTAGAGAAAAACCAGACTTTTATTTATACTCTATTCTCTTTTCAAGTTGTTCTTAATATAAGACAATAATAGAAAAATAATTTGTCTTTGAATAAATTGGAAAATATGAGCTATTTAAAATTAATTGGTAGGTCTTTCTCATTTTGATACCTAACATATTTACAGCTGATTTACTGATTGATTCACCCTGGTTTGAGGTAGTTGTAGTTTTCTATAAACAACCATAAACTAAAGCTAAAAGTAGCTATAGATAAAATTTAGTTAGCGATTTTTACTTTTCATTTACTTTTTAAAGATTTACTATACATTAAGAGAAAAACTAATTATAATTCTATAAATTAGTTGTCAGATTTGCTTCTGGGATATGATAAGAATAGAATCATGTCAAGTGAAGCAAACTTACTAGTAGATTTATCCTAATGATTGCATATCAAAATTTCAGTTTTCACATACAACAAAACATAGAGCTGTAATCCATTTGTTTCTAGTGGAGTGTATTTTTTTTATCAGATATATGATCTGTTTAGGTGATAAAATTAAAGTAGGCTTGACTCAAAGTATTTGGGAACTTACTTAACATTTTTTCTTTTATTTTGATGCTGTGAATAACTTACTGAACAATTCTGGCCAATTTGTAATTCATATAGGGTTCATCTTGGAAAATTCATCAGCTCTCATAATCATTTACTTTCTTTATATACAGAAGTGATAGAGAGGCATAGCTAAATGTTTAATGTACAGTATCAGACACCAGACTATGGCTGACACTCTAAAGAACAGGATTCCTTAGGAAGGTCAACATGAATGAAACTGATGTTTTTTGAGCACTGCCAGGACCATCATGTATATGTGCTGGATATATTCATATATGTTGTCATGACTAACTCATTAGGCTCAATTACTGAATTCACTTTTTGAAGGTAGAAAAAGTGATTTAGCTCAGAGAAATCGGACAATTTTCCAAGGCTGATTATTAGTGGTAAGAAATCCAATCTAGGCCTCCCGGATTCCAATCTTCTCCTCATTCTACTACAACAATGTCTTCACTTATTTCCCTGTCACTTTGAGATATTCACTGTTATTACAGAGTAGTTCTATAGTCCCTAAGGCTTGTTCTGACAGCCCTATCATTTTAAACTGCCTAGGTTGGGTGTGTTTTAGATCTAAAACTTTATTAGCTTCAGAAGATTCCTGACATTTATTTTATAGAAAATTTCTAGCAGAAGAGACTTCCATCTCTTGCATAATGTAGAATTACAGAAATTCTCTGATCAGACAGGCTGCATGACATAGAACAAGATTATAGATGCATTGAAAATGGCAATCTGTTCAGAAACTCCACACCTGAGTTTAAGACACTAAGCTAGTTGCTCTTCAGAGAAAAGCAGTACTTACATGTGAGAGAACATTTGCATGCCAACTGGATTTAGAGACAACACCAGATGCATTTCAAGAATCAATTTCAAAATTTGAAATTGTACAGTATTTTTTATAACAGGGTTGATTTCCCATAACTTAATACAAAAAGCTAAGCCTAAGGGTAATAGCTTTTCCTCTAACCATCCTTGTTTCCCTTCTGGGGACCTTCTATTTATACAGACAAAAGACAGATTAACAAATTATTGTTAATTTATTAACAATTTACTAACACATGCAGAGCATGTATATGTAGGAGAAACTCAGTAATAACACAGAGGCGCTTAGAATTTGGATTTATGTGGCATCTTAATAAAGAACAATGCAGCCTGTAATAAGTGAAAAGGCAAAGAAAAAGATTAAGCCTTTAAGGGTAGCAATCTGAGGGGGTAAGCATATGGGGAAAACTAATGGACGATAGGAGTTGTTTTAGTAAGATTTGTTATGTATATTCCTTTCAGTGTCATCTCCAAACTAAGATTCTCCTGCTTTTAGGCAAATGGAGGAGAGGCAGAGAGCTTTTTAAGGTGTCTTCTGTTTCTCAATAGTCTCTAGTTCAAAATAACCCTTGTGCCAAAGTGACTTATTTGGGGGAGGTGAAAAAGCAGTCTTAAAACTCAATATTATAAAAACTAAGATCATGGCATCCAGTCCCTTCATTTCATGGCAGATAGAAGGGGGAAAAGTGAAAACAGTGACATATTTTATTTTCTTGGGCTCCAAAATCACTGCTGAGGGTGACTGAAGCCATAAAATTAAAAGCTGCTTGCTCCTTGGAAGGAAAGCTATGACAGAGTATTAAACCTAGGCAGAGTATTAACAGGCTGAGACATCACTTTGCCTGCAAAGGTCCAGATAGTCAAAGCAATGGTTTTTCCAGTAGTTATGTTGGATGTGAGACATAGACCACAAAGAAGGCTGAGCACCAAAGAATGAATCTTTTGAATTGTGGAGGAGAAGACTCTTGAGAGTCCCTTGGACTCCAAGAAGATCAAATCAGTCAATACTAAAGGAATTCAGTCCTGATTATTCATTGAAAAGACTGATGCTGAAACTGAAGATCCTGTATTTTGGCCACCTGGTGAGAAGTGCCAACTCATTGGAAAAGGCTCAGATGCTGGAAAGATTGAAAGCAAAAGGAAAAGGAGCAACAGAGGATGAGATGATTATATAGCATCACTGACTCAATGGACATGAATCTGAGCAAACTCCAGGAGATACTAAAGGACAGGGAAGCCTGGTGTGCTGTAGTCCATGGGGTTGCAAAGAGTTGGACATGACATAGTGACTGAACGAAAGTAACATTCTCGTGTGCTATACCTACAACTTTAAGTAGGTCACAGGGCTTTGATAATTGTTAGACCATTTGTGTAGTTTGTTCCCAAAACAGAACAAAATGAAAATAATTAATGAGTCACTAACTTAACTCTTTTGATTTAGTTTTCCAATTTTTTTTTTTTTTTTTCAGAAGAAATGCCATGGCATATGGTGCTTCCTCAGTGGCTCAAATGGTAAAGAATCCACCGGCAATTCAGGAGACACAAGAGATAACAGGTTCAATCCCTGGGTCAGGAAGATATCCTGGAGGAGGAAATGACAACCCACTCCAGCATACTTTCTTGGAAAATCCCAAGAATAGAGGAACCTGGCAGGCTATGGTCCATAGGGCTGCAAAGAGTCAGACACGACTAAAGCAACTTAGCATGCACACACGACAAATGTTTTATAGTTGCAAATATCTTTATTCTCAGTATAGGATATACACATTTCATTAGCATTTGCTTCTGTATACTGGCGGTCTTGGAAAAGAAGTGAGTAACATATTAATATTTTAACAATAAAGACACAAAATAAACACTCTATAATGATGGAAACAGCATGTAAAATTAATCATCATGGCCAGTTTTATTCAACCACGTACTAGTAGACTACCAGCACAAACATGGGTCAACTAATTTGCTGCTAGGAATATAGTAATATGTGATAGTAATACAGTAATACTACTATCAATATAGTGACAGACTTTATTTTTGGGGGGGCTCCAAAATCACTGCAGATGGTGACTACAGTCATGAAATTAAAAGACACTTACTCCTTAGAAGAAAAGTTATGGCCAACCTAGCCAGCATATTAAAAAGCAGAGACATTACTATGCCAATAAAGGTCTGTCTAGTCAAGGCTATGGTTTTTCTAGTAGTCATGTATGGATGTGAGAGTTGGACTGTGAAGAAAGCTGAGTGGCAAAGAATTGATGTTTTTGAACTGTGGTATTGGAGAAGACTCTTGAGAGTCCCTTGGACTGCAAGGAGATCCAACCAGTCCATCCCAAAGGAGGTCAGTCCTGGGAGTTCATTGGAAGGACTGATGCTGAAGCTGAAACTCCAATACTTTGGCCACCTGATGCGAAGAGGTGACTCATTTGAAAAGCCCCTGATGTTGAGAAAGATTGAAGGCGGGAGGAGAAGGGGATGACAGAGGTTGAGATGGTTGGGTGGCATCACCAACTCAATGGACATGAGTTTGAGTAAACTCCAGGAGTTCGTGATGTACACGGATGCTTGGCGTGCTGCAGTCCATGAGGTCGCAGACAGTCGGACCAGACTGAGTGACTGAACTGAATATAAGTCTATTTCAAAAAATGTAAAATCTATTTCAAAGTTTTCACTGAAAAGACAAAGGAATCAAAGTACAAACAGTGCTTTTCTATGGCTTCATAAGTACATCTCATTTAGAGACAGAACTAAGCCTGGAAACTAGGCTCCTGTTTCCTGCTCTGAGGTTCTTTCCACTAATCAACAAGTGGCTATTATCCTCACAGCAAACACTTAACACAGAGTTTAATCCTTTTTAGACAGTTTTCTAAATGCTTCAGATCTTTTAACTCATTTAAGTCTCACAATAACCCTATGGAGTAGGTATGCATAAATTAATTATTTCTCTTTTTACACATGAAGATTACAAGGACAAATAATTAAAGAGTAGAGTGATTAAACTTCCCAAGATTACTTGTCTAGTACTTGTCTGAGCTGTGATTTCAATCTAAACCATTCCCAGAGTATTTTCTCTTAAATTTTCTCTTATTCCTCATTGTCTTCATCATTTTCATAGCATGTTCTAATCTGATTTTTTTATTGTCATACAAAATGTTAGATAATAATTCATTCAAAATACCACTGAGTACATCATAAGTAGATAATTTAACCAAAAATTATGACCATTATTTAGTGTATTTCATGAAACACTTTTTACTAGACTTTTTTTAAAAAGGTGGCTATTATTCAAGACTATAATAGAGGTGTTAATCCTCAAAATGGTAATTTAAAATATTTTAGTATTCACATTGACTAAATTTAAAGTGTTAGTATTCATATATTGTCACAGAGTTTAATTACATTTTATCTGATATTCTATTCTATTTGATATTTATCTTGCCAGTTTCTATGCATCTTCTGGCCAGGGGAATTATGACTTCAGACACTTGGCTGCATTCAAAGTTATTCTTAAGAATACAATTGTATAAATAAATGATCAAAAATTCTTTCTGTATTTACTGAATTATTAGTAAAATTGCTTAGGCCAACAAAATCTTTGCTTAATCAACCGGGCATAACCCATTGTAAATCAAAAGTGAGTAGTTTAATGACAGAACTAGTAAAGGAATGGGATATCAAGAGCAGAAAGTTACCCTAGGAAGATGATTTTATAAAATATTCTGCTTAAAGAAATTATGAAATATTGATATTTATGAATGTTTTCAAATTTTATATGTGACAAATTAGGCAGTAAATACTGGATAGTCTCATTTAGCTGATAAGAAATTTTTCAGTACATGTACCTTTACTATGTTAAAAGAGACTGATTTCAGAGTATCTTAGTAGTGCATATTTGAATGTATCTTATCACCAGGTAACAGAAAACACTAGAGAGTTCAGAGTTTTGACATGTAAATTCAAATTGAGAAAATGGATATTTTATAATAGATATTTTAAACATACACTTAATGTTTTAGTTCATAAACTGGAGGTATCATTAATTGCTATATTGATATATTTTTAACTTAGGGATAATAATAGTGAGTATTTTTAAAATTCTTTCTTGTATATCCTAGAATGCCATATCTGTATAAATAAAGAAACAGATAGATAGATACATAGATATCTCCTGGAAATAAAGCATTAAACTATATATATATATATTATATATATATATATGAATAGAAGCTGTTTATTATTTTTACAGAAAAGTTAATAACATAATTTTGCAGTTTTGTTTCTATTTGTTAGTGATGCTTAATTGCAAGGTTTTTAAGGTTTTAATGACTCTTTTTGGGACTTAAACTACTGTCCCCTTTCCCTGGGTCATGGTAATTATCCCCTGGGAAAACAAAGTGAAAAAATGCTGGCCAAATGCCAGTTCTAATTGTTAGAGTGTGCATCTACCATGCAATTTTTCTAATTTATCATGAAGATGCAAATGGACTTCAGAATTGATTTTATTTTTGATTAAACCCTTTATGCAAATTATTATGCAAATTAATGCCCTTGAGTTCAAGACAATTTGTCAATACAGTACCACTGAAACAGGCAAAAGAAGCATAGCATATTGAAGCCAATCTACAGAGGTATTATGAATATGGCCACTGGCAGCTCTCTGTTAGATTTATCTTATGCATAGAGCCAATAAGAAATTTAAAGCCCAAAAATAACAGTAAAATAGAGACTAAGATTATTATCCAGGTAATCTCAGTTGAGTAAAACACAATTATTTTTAGAAATGTACTTTTAGTCTTTCTTTTCTAAATTGACTTGCTTGATGATTTGATTGATTAAACATACTAGATAACTGGTCCATCTCTATTAACTTGAAGAATATATATATTACATAGATGAAGAATATACATCAGAGTAACTTAATAGGAATCAGCTTACCATTTTTAAGTTAGCATCTTGAAATAATTCAAAATTATGAACAGAAAAGTAGTTCCTTTAAATCTTCATAATTCTTCAATCTGATAGGATAAGGGTAGAATTGCAAATAAGGAAAGTAGAAAGAGTTGGGACAATCACTTGAAATAATTTAGGTTAAAATACTTTGTAAACTTATGGCAATAAAACTCTTAGTTTTGACAGGGATTGTCTTATTTTTAAGTCTCACTGAGCTGCCTCATTCTGGTGTACCAATAAAAAAGAAAGCAATTTAGAAACACAAATCTGACTTTTAATGAATTACTTTAACTTGTGTATCTGTTAATCTGAATTGATATTCTCTGCTCTCTCTTCTAATGTTAGAAGATATATATCAGTTAAGCCAATCAATATTTTAACAATATCCTCTGTGCTAGTTACATCATAGTAGTATTCTAATATCCTACATAACACAATTAATTTGAATTCCTTAGTCTTTAATAGCAACTATGCAAGAAATGTTTAATGTCACAAACTCAATTAAAGTAGAAAGGCTTTGCAGCTTTAAAATATTTGAGACTCAACGGGGTTTATTTTGATCCTACTCTAAACTTAGGCTATGAATAAGCTCTCACAAAGTTGCTGTTCTTAAACAAATAACTGTGCATACCCCAAGTTTAAAATCATTGTTCTTTTCTTCAAGGTTTTGTATATTAAAAATACACTTTACTTAAACATACTCTCAAAACATTGGAGTAGGAAATGGCAACCCACTCCAGCATTCTTGCCTAGAAAATTCCCTGAGCAGAGGAGCCTGAAGGACTATAGTCCATGAAACCACAAAGATTCAGACATGACTGAACTGCTGAGTGTGCATTCTCAAAGCATATATTTAGCAGAATTCAGAACATTCCATATAGAAATTTAAAATATAATTTTTTGTCTTTATGCTATCCAACTCATTCCCAAAAAGCTTTCACTCCCTAGTTTATGTAATATGATCAAGTTCATAAAATCAAAACATATTGATACTCAATAAACTTTCAATGAATCTATACGCTTATTCAGTTTTTGTTCAGTTTATGAATAAAATTTGATATGAATTATTTTGCTCTAATATATTGATTAAATTCCTAAATATGAAAGGTTAAAAAATATGTATATGAAATAGATGCACAGGCTGTTATAGCACTACACTTCTCTCCAACTATGCTTAAAATATAAATTTAACATTAAAAAGTGATGGAAAAGTAAGTTTTAGTTTCATATTATCACAGAATTCTCATTATTGAATTTGTAAGACTCAGGGTTCTAACTTGGTTTTTAAAACCACCTTCTGACCAAACTTGGACAAGAACATTGGCAATGATTTCTTATCATTTCTACATAGTTATTTAAATAAGTAAATTAATTTCTGTAAATTAAGCAAGTTGAAATGTATTTATCATGTTCCTTCTAAAATATTGTTACTTTGTCACCCTTTGTCAAGGCTGGAAATGTATACTTAGGTTATCTCCATCCCTGTGATCATGCTCATGTTATTTTGGGGATTTGATTTATTGGCTTCGATTTATGTTATTTTGAAAATTTGATTTATTTGCTTTATTTTTTGGGACTTCCCTGGTGGCTCAGACTGTAAAGAATCTTCCTACAATGCAGGGGACCGAGGTTCAATCCCCAGGCTGAGAAGATTCTCTGAAAAAGGTAATGTCAACCCGCTCTAGTATTCTTGCCTGGAAAACCCCATGGACAAAAGAACCTGGTGGGTTCCAGTCCAAGGAGTCGCAAAGAGTCAGACACGACTGAATGACTAACACTTTGATTATTTCTGGTTTCAGCAAAATAGTTGGAATGGAAAACAGACTGTGTTCTGCTAAAGAAAAATGCAAACTGAAGAAGTGGAATCAACTTTGAAGGATACTTTCAATCAGTTTGCCATTTGAGATTTTGCATATTCACTGTGTTAATCACTGACATCATCATCTTTCTCTTAAAAGTCACACCTCTTGTTTTATCTGTGTTATATTTACCTAAGCCAAAAAAACGAGTTCATTCTACACTGTAGCCCCTCTCTGTCTTCTCATATCTGGGCAATCAAAAAAAATATATATCCTAACTTCTTAAATATATCTGAATTTCAATGTATGTTCTCCATTTCCATAAAAAATATTCCAGTTTTCTGAGGTAAGTCTTGGGTAGCCAACTTTAGTCAACCCGGCTACCCCAGTATTAGTGATCTCCTTCACTTCGTTTCCAATCCACTGGTCATATACACACACACACACACACAATGATATAAAACACACTTACACAAAATGATACACTATGTACATATGCTGTTCAATTTCTTGAATGATCTAGGTTTTCTCAAGCCTCCATGCTTAAATGATCTCTCCTAATTCTGGCAAATTCTGGAAGATTTGAAGCTTTCATCAAGTACTATGTTCCTGTGGAAGCTTCTATAATCACCTTAGGCTAAATTTTGAGCCCATGTCTTCTTTGGAGACAGCAGAGAATAATGCTAATATAGATGACACAGTTAAGAGTCGAACAGGAACATTTAAAGTAATCCAGTCTGGTAAAATTTTTGTTATTTCCTTCCTTGTTTTTAACTACATAACCAAGTTAGTCTGGAAGTATGAAAAAGTGAGAGTGAAAATCAGACTTTAGGTGAGGGGGGCTCTTTTAGAATAGAAACTATGGAAATTACATAACAGAGTTGAGTTGAGTGGAGTTAAGTGAAATGATTTGTGAGTAACACTGGGGCTCAGTGGTGAAGAATCCACTTGCTAATGCAGGAAGCACAAGAGACATGGGTTTGACCAATGAGTTGGGAAGATCCCCTGGAGAAGGAAATGGCAATGCACTGCAGTATTCTTGCCTGGAAAATCCCATGGACAGATGAGCCTGGCAGTCTATAGTCCATGGGGTCACAAGAGTCGGACATACCAATCCACTAAATGCTTAATAATGGTTGGAAATAAAAATGGTGTGTTTTTCTTCAGAAGTGAGTTTAGTACCTTCACCTGTCAGTCTGGGAGTGGTAAAAAGGGGAAACAAGAATTAATCCAGGTGTAAGGATTAGTCAAAAATCAGTGAGAATTTAAGGATGATTAAAATAGTATTATAAAAATGAATTAAGAAGAATCTAGACTGAGTTAGGTGGCAAAGATAACATGTAAAAATAAACTGTAAAAAGCTCACGGCTTGGCAATTTCAAGAAGCAGCAGAAGCAACTGAGTATAAATTCTAGTGGCAAAGTAAACTTTTTCGGAATTTTTAACAAGTGTGTCACATATATATTTAGTAGTATAATAACCCTGATTAACATTTTGGGACAAGCATAATAGATGCATTCTTAAACATATCTATACTTTTCCCCTCTGCAACCAGCAAAATACCTATCAATATACATTGTTCTTACAAAGTTACAGAGATTAGGGTAGTATATAATTGAAAGGATTTGTTAAGCCTTCATCTGGTACTATAAATGCTGCAACATTGAGTTTCTATTAAATAAAATATTTATCTTTAAATACAGAATTCTATGCATTTTTAAAACATATATTTGATGCCTAAATTAGCATTACTATGTGGTTGCATAATCATGGAGTTAAATGATAATTTATGTAATAAATTAATATTTCATTAAGAATAACAGATACTTTCAAAACAAGGTAAATAAAATTATTTAATATAGAGTAGCAAATTGATGTCTTTTGCTAGTATAATTTAACAAGTTAAGAACTTTGGAGAATGCCTCTTGCATTTTTAATGAATACAATTTAAGAAAATTAAAAGAAAGATTTTGAAATTCTAGGATTATCCCTGTAAGAAAAACTCATTTTGAAAAATTATCAAATGCAAAATTAAATGATTTAAATTCAATGGATTGATATATTTTTACTCTAGCTTTTAAAAATTCAGATGAGCTTAAACTAGCATTGGACTTTCAAAGATGCATTAAAAACCTTGTAAATTTAAGGCATATTTTTTTCTGATAATTTTGGGCTTTTCCCTTGAGACTGTATTGTCTTTGGTACTTATAAGAGTTCTTTATGTTATATCGACAATAAAAATTCAAAGCAGCAAACATTTATAGAAGTCATGATGAGGATATTTGAGCTACATGAAAGTACCTCTGACTTCACTAATAAATTTACAGGGGTACTATGAAGTAAGTTTCTGAAATAAACAAACTGTTTGTTTAGAGTATAGGATACAGTTGTTCAAATTTTATTTTTCTTCTGCATGAGTAAAATAAGTTTTTCGAAGTTTAATTTATAAAATAGACGCTCTGGGTTACTTAAGAAGCTTTAGCTCTCTTAGCAGATTGTTGTCTCAATAGCTCTGAAACTAACTGAATATTTTCATTTATTTTCTGTCTTTGTTCTAGTGATTTTAGAATTCTTATCTCTTAGTAATTTCCACATTTGTTTGTGTTAATGATTGTATTATTTTTTCTAAATGAATTCTTAATATAGATTAAAGGTCATAAATTATATTTTGTTTACCAAAATACATTTTAGAAAACTTTTTTTTTCAGTAGCAGTTTCAGATTTACAGCAAAATTGAGAGGAAATTGCAAAGATTTCCAATTTAATCTTTGTCCTCACACATGCACGGACTCTTGCATTACCAACATCTCTTACTAGAAAGGTACTTTTTTTTTTTTTTTTTTTTTTACCAAGGAAGAGTCTACACTGATATATCATAATTACGAAAAGTCCATAGTTTACCTTAGGGTTCATTCTTGGTGTTATATATTCTATAGATTTAGAAAAGTGCATAATGACATTGTAATTAAAATATCATGCAGAGTGTCTTTACTGCCTTAAAATCCTTCATGCTCTGCCTGTTTATCTCTCTTGTCACCTACACATTTAGCAGGGACTGATCTTTTCATTGTCTCCATAATTGTACATTTTCCAGAATGTCATACAATTCAAATCATATAGTTTGTAGCCTTTCAAATTGTCACTTAGTAATATGCACTTGATTTCTCCATGTCTTTTCATGGATCGATAGCTCATTTCTTTTTACTGATGTATAATACTGTCTTGATACACCACAGTTTATCAGTTCATGTATTGGAAGACATTTTGGCTGCTTCCAAGTTTGGACAATTATGAAAAAAGCTACTGTAAACTTCCATGTGCAAGTTTCTGAGTAGACCTAAGTTTTCAACTCCTCTGGGTAAATACCCAGTACCAAAACAGCTGAATCTTGCGGTAAAAATTTGTTTAGTTGAAGAAATTGCCAACCTGTCTTTCAAAGTGGCTGTATCATTTTGTATACCCACCAGTGATGGATGGGAAATTTTGTTTGCCCATATCCTTGCCAGCATTGGGAGTTGGTGGTTTCATACAGGCAATACCAAAGTGACATTGTATAAGAATGCATATTTAGGTAGCTGAAGAAAGTTATTACCAAAAAGTAATGATTATCTCTATCAGGTAAAGCAAGTTTTGAGATCTGTCAGGGACAGTGGAAAAAATGTGGAATTCTGATAATATTTTATATTGTAACCTGAAAAGTTATCACCTGAGTGTTTGCTTTAACACAACTTAACCTGCATATTTATGTTTTAATACCTTTTTTTTATGCCTGTTCATTGAAACAACTAAGTGTTAAAAAAACAAAAGAAACAGAGTCACATAGAATTTGGGAATGTACAATTCCCATAAAAGTAACATAGACATGTGGTGGAATCAAAACAGCTTTCACTGATCATAACCAGTTCAGTAATTCTGTTAGGGTGTCAACTCTGGATATCAAATTGTTAGGTAAGACAATATTGCTTTTAGTTACTTTACAACCTATTTTTGTTTGATCAAAGACTTTTGAATGTCAAAGAACTTATGGCTGGCAATTTAATTTAATTAGATTTTAATCATAAAAGTGCAGTTGGCATTTAAGTGATACATCTTATTAAAATTTATTAAACAAACTTCTTAAAATTTAAAATATGCAAATTAAATAGTTCAAATTACTTTAATTTTTAACCATATGTTTTTCTGTTTGCCAAACAAAAGAAAGTAAAAAGGAAATAATAAATGATGACATATTACCAAGGAAAAATGATTACACTGCAAAATATTTATTAACTTTATTTTTCACTTGGATAAAGAATAAGCCACTAAACTTAATTTGACCTAGAAACTAAACATATAAACATATAATAGTCCCAGCAGCCCTAATTAGTTGGAGACACTTAACTTTTACCATATAACCTTCAAGTCATCTCTTTGAATTTACTCTTTGCTTCTAAATCTCACTGTTTTCCCAAGTGTTTCATGTGTCTCATTTCACATTGTTAATGAAACAACTCAATCAACAAGCCAGGTTTGTACGTGAGCAGATTTAGGCTAAGGTGGAATTAAAAGCCAAGCACTCTTATATACATTTTTATTTTCTTTTTTAAAACTACAAGACATTTTATCACCTTTTAGTAATCTATCAAAATTTGCCCTTTTTACATGATCTTATTTTCTTTACAGATATTTTTCCTTTGAAAAGATAGATCTTCAGGAAAACAATGTTAATGTGATACATTCACCTTTCTTGTTGTATAATATAAAGAGTATTATAACACTGTGTATAGTTATAATAATAGCCTTTTGTAACTAAGTCATTGTCTTTCTTTTATTATGTTTCATTACATATCTCTATTCAGATTTACTCACTATATTGAGATACACATGTACACATGCATAGACTTCCCTGTGGCTCAGAAGGTAGAGAATCCACATTCAGTGTAGAAGACCTGGCTTCTATCCCTGGGTTGGGAAGATCCCCTAGAGAAGAAAATAGAAACCTACTCCAGTATTCTTGCCTGGAGAATCCCATGGATGGAAAATTCTGGTGGACTATAGGCCAGGGGCTCCCAAAGAGTTGGACACAGCTAAGCAACTAAGCATAGAACATACACAAGCATATATATAGGCACACACACAAAAGTATACAAATGCCTGAAGGCATGGAGGGGAACAGCATTTTCAGAATTAGAAAGATATTTTGGGGGTTATTCAGAAAACCTTAAGCAGTTCTAAATATTGGAAGGATACCCCAATCAGCCACACAATTCAAAATAAAATAATACTAAACTGAAATAAAGTGTGAGGAAGTCAAATATTGCTATAGAACATATGAATGCTTTCTAGAGGTATCACATAGGAAATACTTTTCAATAGAAATTCTGCTTCCTAACATAGAGAACAGATTTGTGAACACAGTAGGGGAAGGCGAGGGTGGGACAAATTGAGAGAGTAACATCGAAAAATATACATTACCATAGGTAAAATAGACAACTGGAGAGAATTTGCCATATAACTCAGGGACCTAAAATCCAGTGATCTGTGACAACGTGGAGGAATGCGATGGGGTGGCAGGTGGGAGGGAGGTTCAAGAAGGAGCTCTGTGCTTAGTCACTCAGTCATGTCTGACTCTTTGTGACCCCATGGACTGTAGCCCGCCAGGCTCCTCTGTCCATGGGATTCTCAAGGCAAGAATACTGGAGTGGGTTGCCATTCTCTGCTCCAGAGGATCTTCCTGACCCAAGGATCAAACCCAGGTCTCCCGCATTGCGAGCAGATTCTTTACCTTATGAGCTACAGGAACGTTATATACCTGTGGCTGATTCATGTTGATATATGGCAGAAACCAACACAAAATTGTAAAGCAGTCAGCTTCCAATTAAAATAAGTAAATTTAAAAGCAAGAAATGCTTCTTCACCTGTTTTGATAGAGAAAGAATGAGAGAGAAAACTAAAATAATCGCAATAAACTCAACATTTCAATGCCCAAACAACCTTGCTATTGAAATACTACCACAATCACCCTCACAACCACGAGTGAGGTTAACTCTGAAAGAAATATTCACATTTCATATTACTTGGGGAGCCTCAAACATCATGAATTTTAATAGTATGACCAAAATAAATCATCTGAAATTTACCCCTCAAAGTATTCACATGCCTTCACAGGGTAGGATCTACCAGGTTCTGTGTCATTCAACAACGACCATTATGAAGTATAGTGCTATGAGACAGCTCATTGGACTAGAATCTGGTCCAAAGGAGAACAGAGTGCAGGAAATAATGGCAGAACAGATGGGTTTATAACTACAACTTAAGATTCCTCTGGGGTTTGCAACAAATATTCTTTGTATGGTGATGCATGTACAGATGAATACATATTTTTTGAAGGACAAGATTTGATTGTATGAGAAAAATGGGAAAACAAAATTAGGAAAGGGATACTAATGAAATCTTGTTTGTCCTAAATGCTTGTAAGGTCTTTTGATGCCCAGGTTATATATTAAGGTGGTTTAAAATAGTGAATCAAGATACCACAAATCACATGATAAATTATTTCTGAAGTGAGTAAACCCTGTTTGTGTCCTAGAATTCATAGCTATATATAATATTTTGAAATTTAATAGTGCGAAGAGTTACTACACTACTCACACATGTATGCAAATTAAACAAAACTGTTCTCTTTAGCCCTGTCTCTGAAGTTGTGGAATACATTTTGTAACATGAGCCAATATAGAACTATAAAGGTAAGTAATAGTTTTAAGAAAACTCAGATAAAAAAGAAAACTCAGAGTTTATTTTATTATTGCAATTTATATTACTGTGACAAAGAGTTGAAACATGATCTATTAATTGCTATATATGCAACAAAATTTAAGTATCTCTAACCTTAAATGAGAATCAAGGGGAAAATGTGATTTGTGACTTGTTAAGCAATATGAGCCAGATGGTGGGGCTAAACATTTCCTCTTGGGTGTTCAATGTGATATCAAGGAATAGAAAAACAAATTCTGTGTCTCACAAAGAAAAAGCAAGGTTGAGTATATCCACAGAAGATTAGGTTCGGCCTACTTCAGAGACCTCTGATTACACATTTGTGTTGAATGGTACATTAAAATATTCACAATTAAATCAGTCTTCAGGCTGGGGAAATACACACACACAGAGACAAACACACACAGACACACTGGCACAATGAATTTGAAAACAGAAATGGACAGAAGTAGTGCAGGTAACAAGGAGTAAATTTCTCTCAAGTGGTTTAGCTCAGCCCTTTGAAGTGACAAATTGAATTTTTTTTTCTAACTCACCACAAAGACATTTTTTAGTTCAAACTAGATGGTGATTGCAGCCACGAAATTAAAAGATGCTTACTCCGTATAATGGGCCCATTATACAGAGTGAAGTAAGCCAGAAAGATAAAGAACATTACAGCATACTAACACATATATATGGAATTTAGAAAGGTGATAACGATAACCCTATATGCAAAACAGAAAAAGAGACACAGAAATACAGAACAGACTTTTGAACTCTGTGGGAGAAGGTGAAGGTGGGATGTTTCAAAAGAACAGCATCTATACTATCTATGGTGAAACAGATCACCAGCCCAGGTGGGATGCATGAGACAAGTGCTCTGGCCTGGTGCACTGGGAAGACCCAGAGGAATCGGGTGGAGAGGGAGGTGGGAGGGGGAATCGGGATTGGGAATACATGTAAATCCATGGCTGATTCATATCAATGTATGACAAAACCCACTGGAAAAAAAAAAGAACTGCAAGATTTAAAAAAAAAAAAAAAAAAAAGATGCTTACTCCTCGGAAGGAAAGTTATGACCAACCTAGATAGCATTTTAAAAAGCAGAGACACTATTTTGTCAACAAAGGTCCATCTAGTAAAGGCTATGGTTTTTCCAGTGGTCAGGTATGGATGTGAGGGTTGTACTGTGAAGAAAGCTGAGGGCCAAAGAATTGATGCTTTTGAACTGTGGTGTTGGAGAAGACTCTTGAGAGTCCCTTGGACTGCAAGGTGATCCAACCAGTCCATCCTAAAGGAGATCTATCCTGGGTATTCACTGGAGGGACTGACGTTGAAGCTGAAACTCCAATGCTTTGGCCACCTGATGCAAAGAGCTGACTCATTTGAAAAGACCCTGATGCTAGAGAAGATTGAGGACAGGAGGAGGAGGGGACGGCAGAGGATGAGATGGTTGGGTGGCATCACCTTCTCAATGGACATGAGTTTGGGTAAACTCCGGGAGTTGGTGATGGACAGGGGGGCCTGATGTGCTGCGGTTCATGGGGTCGCAAGGAGTCGGTCATGACTGAGCGACTGAACTGAACTGATAATGTTTGTAGGATACTTATGTAGAGAGGCTACTGCCTAAATTTGAGTCTTGATATTTTTGGACCCATTTTTATCTGGTATTTTGTGAAAGGCAATCATTCGGCAATCCTTTAGTTTATTGCTTTCACTTAGAAATGCTAAATATGCATACTGTCTGGATAGGCTTGGTACTGGGAGTTATTATCTAGTTCAGTACATAATTTTCCTCTACAATTTTGCTTTGCTAGAAACTAATTTGGGATTTCTTATCCCATATTTTAATGATACAAAAGTAAATGAATATTTAGGCATTCAGGAAAATAATTTCCACAGAAATGAGCTTCTGTTATCTCATTATTTTCCCTTTGTCACTCATACAAAAGTCACTGACTCCTACCTTGCTGAGTCATAGTTATCCCAGAGACCATCTTAAATAGCCAGATTCCTTTCCCACAATGAGATGCAAAGAAAGAGTACAGGTTGAGGATTCATTCTTTATCTTTCCAACTTAGCTTGTTATATACATATTAAGTAATAAACTGTGTTTAGAGTTTTTAAATGAATGAAAATTTAGTCTATGAAGAATTTTCTGTTTGTAGGAGAATAAATATAATTTATTAGTTATAATCTACACCACCCCACCCCAAGGTTGTTATTAAATAAAAGATATTTTATCTAAGATCATAAAAGCCATTTCTTACTTAATGAGAGTCATGAAAACTGAAGTGGTGAAACATAAAAGAGGATTTTTTTTTCCCCTTGTGGACTTGATAGAGAGGCAAGTAAACCCAGGTTTCAAATATCTGGAAGGAATAAGACTGGAGCTAGGCAGTGGATTTATGCATGTGGGGAGGAATCCATTTAGTAGATGTTGCAGTGTGCCTCAGATTACTGCATAAGGAACTGTTTTCCTCCACTGCCACGGGGTTTGACTGCTGAGTTTTTCCCGGGTTACTTCTTCCTGCTTAAAAGAGTGCTTCCACTTAAGGCCCTGCTGTTCTTTACAATGACCTGACTAGGAGTACAAAATCTCTTTCTCTTTGCTTTAGTTCAGGACAACTCTACAGTAACATCCCTGTTCAAGAATGATTTTGGATCAGCTGAGACCTTTATTGGGGCTGAATTGCAGTTCAATTCCTCTTTTTGCTCAGTTTCTTCTCTTTTTTGTAAAGTACTCCCTAGTATAT
This sequence comes from Cervus canadensis, assembly GCF_019320065.1. NCBI lineage: Eukaryota > Metazoa > Chordata > Mammalia > Artiodactyla > Cervidae > Cervus > Cervus canadensis. The sequence continues at coordinate 17,739,673 of NC_057411.1, read as the reverse complement.
TCCCTGCAAAATAGTCTCCATCTCTGAGTCAGTTTCCTAGGAACTCTAACATAGAGCCCAGGAGGATGAACATGAAAAGTTCATCCCAAGGTAGCCAAAGGAAACATTTGGTTTAAAAAGATTTGTTAGTTTGAGTCTTGACCTAAATTACTTTGGCTACAAACCCATTCCCGCTTACCCAACAAAACCTTTAATGAAATAACATCTTTGGAGTAATCTTCTTTACATTGTAAAATGCTTATAATTGCTGATTCCAGTATTGTCTGGAAAGAGAAACTTGATTTCCAAAAGAAGATAGTCATATAGGGTTCTATAATTTTCACCAACCAGTCTATTGCCAATACTAGCATTAGAATTAGCCCATGGTCTGGATGAAGCAAGTAGTTAAATCATCTCTTAAACACATTTAAAAAAGATATTTAATCATCCATTTATTAATATGATCCAGTGACTACTAGTAAAAAGGAAGTGGGGAAGTACTTGGCCTATGACAGTTGATAATTTAGTAAGAGGGAGAAGATTTTTGCACAAATATTATACGACAATATCGCAAATGTTCTGAAACAGGCAAATAAACAACAATGGAGTCAAAGAAAGAATGATCACTTCCTTCCAGCTTGGGATCAAAGGGGATCTTATGGTTTCATAAAAGTGGTATTAAAGAAGATTGGAGGGAGAAAGATGTCTAATTGTCTGAATGCTTTGATAAAAGCTTCCTGATTAATTTGAAATTAATTAACAAAAATATGAGAGAAGGAAGAGCTGCTATGGAAGGGAAGATGATTGTTATTAAATTTGTCATAGGAACTGACATTAAAGATGACATTTGGAATTGGAACAGCATAGAATGCACTATTATCCTGGCATGGGGACACCCAATAAGGCAACTGCTAGGAACCCAAACAAAATAGTTGCTATTGTTGTTCAGGTAAGATGGCATGGTATTCCCATCTCTTTAAGAGTTTGCCACAATTTGTTGTGATCCACACAGTCAAAGGCTTTAGTATAAACAAAGAAACAAAGGCAGATGTTTTTCTGGGATTCCTTTGCTTTCTCTGTGATCCAGAGCATGTTGGCAATTTCATCTCCGGTTCCTCTGCCTTTTCTAAATCCAGCTTGAACATCTGGAAGTCCTCGGTTCACATAATGCTGAAGTCAAACTTGAAGGATTTTGAGCATAACCTTACTAGCATGGGAGATGAGTGCAATTGTCTGGTAGTCTGAACATTTTTTAGTTTCCTTTTTGGGAATTGGGATGAAGATTGACCTTTTCCAGTCCTGTGACCACTGCTGGGTTTCCCAAATTTGCTGAAATATTGAGTGCAGCACTTTAACTGCATCATCTTTTAGGATTTTAAATAGCTCTGCTGAAATTCCATCTCCTCCACTAACTTTATTGGAAGCAATGCTTCTCCCACTTCACACTCCAGAATGTCTGTCTCTGGGTAAGTGATCACACTATCATGGTTATCTGGGTCATTAAGGTCTTTTTTGTACAGTTCTGTTTATTCATGCCAGCTCTTCTTTATCGGTTCTGTTTCTATTGGTTCTTTACCATTTCTGTCCTTTATTGTGCCCATCTTTGGATGAAATGTTCCTTGGTATCTCTAATTTAATTGAAGAGATCTCTAGTCTTTCCCCTTCTGATGTTTTCCTCTACTTCTTTGCATTGTCCATTGAAGAAGACCTTCTAGTCTCTCCTTGCTATTCTTTGGAACTCTGTATTCAGTTGGGTATACCTTTCCCTTTCTCCCTTGCTTTTCACTTCTCTTCTTTCTTCAGTTATTTTGTAAAGCCTTCTCAGACAACCCCTTTGTCTGCTTTCATTTCTTTCCCCCCATTGGGATGGTTTTGTTCACTGCATCACATACAATATTACGAACCTCTGTCCATAGTTCTTTAGGCACTCTGTTTACTAGATCTGATCCCTTGAATCTATTTGTCACATCCACTGTATAGTCATAGAGGATTTGATTTAGGTCATACCTAACTGACCTAGTGGTTTTCCCTGCTTTCTTTAGTTTAAGCCTGAATTTTGATATAAGAGCCAGTCAGATCCAGGTCTTGTTTTTGCTGACTGTATACAGTGTCTTCATCTTCTGCTACAAAGAATGCAATCAATCTGATTTTGATATTGACCATTTGGTGAAGTTCATGTGTAAAATCGCCTTCTGTGTTTGCTGCAAAAGCGTGTTTGCTAAATAGTATCTTCTCCTTAATTTCTGATGTTATCATTCCCTCCATCTTTTTTTCTTTTTTTAAACTGTATTTGTGGAAACCAGTGTCCCAGGCATCAACTATTAATAAATAATGCACAGTCATAGTCATAGTCATAAGGAAGCAATTGCTGACACTCCTCTCTGGTATGGCTGGCAGCTTTGGTGAAGGAGGCAGAGCATCAGTTTGTCATCAAGACTTCCAAAATTTAGGCACTCCCTGCTCCTATTATCCTACACACTATATCCTAAAGGGGTGAAGACCATTTGTCTACATCAGCATGAATTAAGGGCTCTTAAACATGATATTAGAACTGATTGTTTCTGCACATTTCAATTTTTCTCTTCTATATCTGACTCCCCAAATACTTTGTTTCTAATTTTTATGTAAAAGTCAAATCATTTACATGAAATGTATCCTATTTATGCTTAATTACCATTGCCTTGTAATAAATATAACCTGTGTCAGATTACCATTGTTCTACATCCTGCTTATTTTCAATTTTACCATCTATTAATGAACTTTCATTTTTATATAATTCCTTGCTTATTTATCAAAGTAATTTGCCCATACACATATACCATACACTTACATTCTAAGTTAATAGAAAATACAGAAACTTAATTTACAGTTGCATTAGTATAAAAATGTGATAATTGATAAAACATTTCAAGAATTAGTACACATCATAATTCATGCATTAAAAATATCAGGACTGAATTAGAACATACATATTCTATTCTCTTCAATGATTTATAAGACACTGATACAGAAATCCATTCAAAGTAAGAATGAAAGCAGCCATTATGAAACTAAGAACAGTAGTAGTTTAATAGCTCACAAGAATGTCTCTTTGGAACAAGGCAATTAGCTGTTGCATCCAATGAAAATAGCCATGGGAATTTAGGTAGGTGAAGTGTAATTAACTAAATTAGAAGTAATGAAAATGCTACACTTAAACTGTAGCAAGATTGTATAGAGACTTGATATACTATAGTGGTTTGTGGTCCATTTGAACTCCTACATACAATTAAAAGACATTTCCTCTAAAAAAGATCAGGGGATTTTTATCAGGGAAAATTGCCACTGCTTGCCAGCTCTTTCCTAATGAACTTTAAAACGCCTTTATTGTACATGTGCCAATTGGCCCCATTTTGCCTGCAGGCAGGTGGTTGATGCCATGCTCTTCTCACTGCTATCTGGGTGATAATAGTTCTGCTATGAAAAATCTCTGTGTCCTTCCAATCAAGTCTCAGACCCAAACTCTTGCAGTTAGTAACTATCTAACAAGCACAAAGGAAATGACATTAAAGGTCAGGGATAGATATGATATTAAATTAAAGTCATACGATTTAGTAAAATAAACTTTTATTATCTATCGAATAATTGAGCTAAATTACAAAATTATCATTTAGATTATGGCCTTTAAACCTATTTTAAAAGTAAATCCATGATACAAATGCATCTATTTATGCAAATGGTATTTTATAAAGGGTGGACTCAAAAATTATCATATGTTTATTGGGTTTTTATTGAGAATAATTTTCCCTTCATTTTTTTATCCATCACTTTGTCAAAAATACACACCATGAAATCAATATAAGCAGGGGTGTTTCAGCCATCTGATCACCCTCCACCCAAAACATTAAAAACATGTATTAGAAACTAAATTTGAATGAATTAATATCACCCAAATTTTGAGCTGTCTTCTCAAATCTCTACTGTGCATCGCAATTATATGAACATATCCAGCCGGAGTGTATTCTTAACAGAGGCTGTTTGTAGATAAATTGAACAAAAGGCCATGAGATCATAATTAAAGGAATTACATTAGTTCTGTTTCTTTCTTAACTAAATTAATAGTTTTTTTTCCACTCAAAACATATGAAGCATAAGAAGAAATAAAACAAAAAAACTGGGCTTTCCTAGTGTCTCGACAGTAAAGAATTTGCCTTCCAGTGCAAGGAACATGAGTTGGATCTCTGATCCAGGAAAATCGCACATGACATGAGACAGCTAAGTCCAGGCATTACAACTCCTGAGCCTGTGCTCTGGAGCCCTGGAACCACAACTGCCAAGCCTGCAGCTACTGAAACTCACATGCCCTAGAGTCTGTGCAAGACAAGCCGCCACAATGAAAGGCCCCATGCACTGCAACCAGGGAAAAGCCCAAACAGCAGTGAGGACCCAGCACAGTCAAAAATAAATGTTTAAAAGAATATATTATTGTTTTTCCATAAATAAATATTTTTATTTTCATTTAAAGGATATTTAATTTATTATATATATTAATATATAATATATAATGCATTATATTTATCCATTTAGCAAATCTCCAGTATATTTTAATTGTGTCAGAAACTATAATTTCAAAATACAGCTATGCCTATGTATGGAAAAACTATTCTTCGAGAAAAAGATTGACTGCTCCCAACTGTTTAGCTGAAAAATATTTTTGTTAGTGGTGTTTTTGTTAAAGTGGTCATCATTTATCTCCTCCCATTTGAGTATTAAATTCTGAGATAAGAAATGTTTTATGTTTTGCCTCAGTGTTTTAATAGTGTTTGAAAGGTGACATTTGGCATTTAATAAAAAAGGAAAAAGAATGCTTACCTTATAATTCAAAATTATATTCTAAATTGCTAAAAATTATGTGACCAATTCATATTTCATTTCCTAACTACATTTTAGTGTCTTATTTCTCTTAATATTGTAATCATTATAAAATCTTAATTTTGTTTACATTAGTAGAAACATTAATTGGAGCCTTCATACAACTAGTCATGTTACATATTTTGCTAAAAGATTACTAAGAAAAATGAGAAAATAAAATATTAAAATAAACTTTTAAATTTGCAATAAATTCAGATTCAAAGATTGCTTTCAAGTAATTATTTTAAAGACCTTATTTTTAATAAAAATAATATTTAAAATCATAGATCTGTAAGAATTTGTGTGAGTTAGATACAAACTTTCAGAGAAAGATAACTTATTTTTACCTAAAAAGACTAACTGATGTTAATAGAGTTCTCATCTTCAATATCAGAAAGTAAAAAAGAGTACACAAATATTTGTAAAATATGAAGAAAACCAACCATGTCCTTAGATTTTTTATCTGGTTAAATTTATGAAAGAAAACAACATTTTGCATCAAGCAAAGTTTTCAGAAAATGTCACCCATAATGTTTTCTCTAAAGGATAAATATATTTACTTATTGAAGTATGAAATGCAAAAAAAAAGTTTTAGTTCTAAATAAATGTTAATTTATGTGCACACATAAAACTATGCATGTATATTCTCTGAATACAAAAGGCACTGCATCAATATAATACCAAAATGACTGAGAAGTATTGTCAGTCTCTTTGAGCCTATTAAATCCTAGGAAATTCATAAGCAACAGAACCCAAGGATTACAGAATCAACATTCATTATTTCCCTCCAAAAAACTATACTCTGGTACATAAATCCCAGCTGCTATGGTCTGAACTACGTAAGGTGTTGAGAAGCACATCGGTTCTTCCCAAAGTGCATTACCCTTCATTGTGCTTTTAGAACCTGGAAACTTGCACCTGGAAAATTAAAGACAAGAGCGAGTCTTTCAAATTTACCTGGACTTATTGCTGCAAACTCAGATATATTCCACCCATTCTAGATTCTAGAATTTAATGTTGTTATTATTTAGTCTCTCAGTCATGTCCGATTCTTTGCAACTCCATGAACTGCAGCATGCCAGGCTTCTCTATCCTTCACAGTCTCCCAGTGTTTGCTCAAACTCACTTCCATGGAGTCAGTGATGCCATTCAACCATTTATTCCTCTGTAGTCCCCCTCTCCTGCCTTCAATCTTTCCCAGCATCAGGGTCTTTTCTAATGAGCTGACTCTTCGAATCCAGTGGCCAAAATATTGGAGCTTCAGCATCAGTCATTCCAATGAATATTCAGAGTTGATTTCCTTTAGGACTGACTGGTTGGATCTCCTTGCTGTCCAAGGGACTCTCAAGAGTCTTCTCCAGCACCACAGTTTGAAAGCATCAATTCTTCAAAACTCAGCCTTCTTTATGGCCCAACTCTCACATCAGTATAATTCAATAGAAAGTTCTAATTTGAATTTGGTCTGTTCTACTTAATTCCCTTGTTATTCTGTAAATTCAAGGAGATTTTTTCTATAAATGATCTTACATATGATGCAGTTTTATTTCTTCACTATTCTACATCTGTCTCACCTCTTCTGCCCCCTTTTTACATAGTGAAAAAGCAAGAAAAAAGTAAGTTTCTATCAAAATAAGTTTATGCTGCAATTATAATTAATTATTCATGATGCTCAATATATAAGCTATTGCCTCAGGTAATGTTTTGTTTTTGAAATGATTGAGTAAAAAAATAGAATATTGGAGAGTTTTTATGAGTCAAATTCTACCAGAAGCTTGGAAAATTTAATATAATTAAATAGGCAAGTACCTAACAGTTTCAAATATAATCTTGAAAACATAATCTAAATCCTAAAATAGAGATTTACTCATTTATATTGACAATAGACAAACTGTTTAAGACATAAATATAAAATGCCCATAAACTCCTTATCAAATTAAACAAAAAGAGTAGGTGGTTAAAAGAAATATTTTGGAAAATATTCATCTCTTTAAAAATCAATAAAATAATGAATTCTGTTTCCAATAATATTTATTGAAAATATTTAGAGCTGTAGATCTGGACATAAAGGTTTCAATTTTAAGTAATTTCAGTAAGGATATTATACTAATGCATTAGATCTTGAAAACACATTGCCAGCTCTAATCTTTTATAGCATATTATCCTGCACATAAAGTTCTCAATAAGTATTTGTTAATATTTACTTTTAAAATAGGAGGGTATTAATTAAAATTTGCAAATATGAAAAGGATTCTAGGATTTTCTACACCGTCATTTTTTTTGGGTGATATAATGAGAAATTAGAATGGTCTATTCTTGCAAATTAAAACTATGAGCATGAAAAAGTTGTAAATATAATGTGTATAATGCAGGTACATATATTTACCTCTAAAATCCCCATCACTTGGAAATGTATCACTTATGTTATTCATACCTATAAAAATTCAGAACACGGAGCCATGGTGCATCGTTAGGAGAATAAATGACTCTTCTTTGATATTTTTAACATAACTTTAACATTAAAACATCTTATGTGTTGAAATAAATAGTTCTCATTCAGCAAACATTATTAATATACATTTTAAAGCTAAAAAAATCACCATATTTTTTGGAAATAAAATAATCAGATATTATTTGTTCTTGTATTCTAAAAGTAATAGACTTACTGCAGAAAGTGGGTTTTATAAAGCTTGTAGATTATTAAAATCCTGCTGAGTTGATCACTCTGAAAGTGATCATGAAGCAATCATCTTAAATGTAAATCCAGCCGGGGTTATGGTAATTTCTAAGGATGACCCGTTAATAAAAACTTGATGCAATTTGCATCATAAACTAATGTAAAATGTTGTATATTTGTGTTTTGCTACTTTACTGCTGTGCATATTTTAAATATCTGTTATATAAAACTAAAAGTTTTCTGAGTGTTTTATCCAAGATTATACAATATTTAATATCACCTGGGCTTCCCAGGTGGTACAATGGTCAAGAATCTGCCTACAATGCAGGAGACCCAGGTTCAATCCCTGGGTTAGAAAATCCTCTGGAGGAGAAAATGTCAGCCCACCCCAGTAGTCTTGCCTGGGGAATCCCATGGACAGAGGAGCCTGGTGGGCTACAGTTCATGGGGTTGCAAAGAGTTGGACACAGCTGAGCATGAGCATGCTTTTATTTTTTGAGACTTCCCTGGTGGCTCAGATAGTAAAGCATCTGCCTACAGTGCAGGAGACCTGGGTTCTATCCCTGGGTCAGGAAGATCCCCTGGAGAAGGAAATGGTAACCCACTCCAGTACCCTTGCCTGGAAAATCCCATGGACATAGTCCACAGGGTCGCAAAGAGTTGGACACGACTGATCGACTTCACTTTCACTTTTATACAAAAGCTAAAATGTCAAAGCTGAAGAAGGAACAATAAAAATGTGAGATTTGGGATTTTATGAGAAGAATTAAAATTACAAAAGTGATATTTAACTGGGCAGCTTTCACAGAATGGGTTTGGAGAGGGGACTGATTCAATAAAATATGATATTTGGAGGGTGAGCAGATATGGGAGTTATCAGAAAGAACTGGCATGGAAAGAATACCTATTGATATGGAATGAAGAATGAACAGGACTTTGGGTAACTCAAAAATGAGAAATAAACTTGAGATGATCTCTAAAGTTTTATATGACAGATGATAATGTGTCTGTGATAATGGTGATGCAAATTATACACAGGGTCATTGATAACAGGATTTCAGTTAAATGGGGGAAATGATTTTTGTTTTAGACATTAATCGGCTATTCAAGTTTGAGCTTAAATATTTTACATAGACATAAACAATGTTTGGATGCTCTTGCTGTTTTAGTATACAATATAAAAAAATCATTTTGGAGTTCTAAAATGAGATATGGAAAAAACTCATATAGAAATTGTAGAATACTAAGTCATAATGACTTAGACTTTTTAAGTGATTCAGTATTTACTTAGGTCTTTTGTTTAATAGAAAGTTGGAGGATTGACGAGTTTAAGTAATGTTTCTTAAATCTATACAGAGAGAAATTTTGAGAACTGGTATTGCGATAAAAATCGACTGTACTTTAAATTCACTATCATGTTGCTTCACTATCATGCTGCCTTCCAATCAGTGTGAATGCAGTGTCTCTGGCTGAATTGGATTCAGTCTTATGTAATTTAGATTTTGGAAAGAACATGGCAATAATTATAGATATTTTATATCATACAGGTGTCTTGTGATTTATCATAAAGCTCTAAATTAGACATTTGGTACAGCTTAAAAACTGTATTTTTAAACTCAGTTATCAAGTTTGAGGGCAATGAATAAATACGTTTCTAACCATATAATCATACCTATTATTAAATTTGAGACAAAATCTGTATGATTTAGAAAATGTTTTTAGTTACAAATTGTTCTAATAGCCCATTTCCCACTATTCAACCAGTCATTTTTGTAACTTGAGGGCAAGGCCGAAACTATCTGTTTTTAGTAAAATTATGAACTAGAGTATTTCATTTATAGCATTATATTTTTTCAAAAATTGATATGGCATAAATACATACCATGGGAGGAAAACAAAATTATAGTTCAAGTAGAAAATATTTTATTTATCAGGATGATTAGTATACATCTATTAAAATCTATTCCTAATTAAGCTATTACTTCTAGAAACCATAGGCGTATGGAAAAATATACAACAGAAATGGTTTACTATCAAGATAAATAAGACTTGCCCATTACATGTTCAATGCTCCATCCAGTATGGTACAGAAAAGTAATAGTAAAGCAACTGCTGATTTCCAGTAGGCTATATTACCATTTGGTTAAAGTGTACACAGCTTCAGTTATAGAAGGTAAATAAGTCCCGGAAATCTATATAGCACAGTGCTTATAGCGAACAAAACTGCTGTATACTTAAAGTTTGCTAAGAAGGTGGATCTTAGAATGCTAAGTTCTTACCATATACACGTAATAATAATAATAATAAGGCATATGGGAAACAACTATAAGAGGTGATGAAAATATTTATAGATTTGATGATGGTAATGTTCTTATAGTGTGTATTTATCTGCAAACTCATCAAGTTGTAAAGATAAATAAATGCAGATTTTTCCATTTATTTGAAATTCTAGCACAGGCAAATAGATAACCTCTTGTGGGAGATGCAGGACTTGGAATTATTGGGGGCTTCCCTGGCAGCTCAGCTGTAAAGAATCCCCCTGCAATGCAGGAGACCTGGTTTGATTCCCGGATGGGCAAGATCCCCTGGAGAAGGGATAGGCTACCCATTCCAGTATTCATGGTCTTCCCTGGCTGCTCAGACAGTAAAGAATTTATGCCTGCAAAGCGGGACCTGAGTTTGACCCTGGGTTGGGAAGATCCCCTGGAGGGGTCATGGGAACCCATTCCAGTATTCTTGCCTGGAAAATCCCTATGGACAGAGTAGTCTGGCAGGATACAGTTCATGAGGTTGCAAAGAGTTGGAAATGGCTGAGCGGCTAAGCCCGGCTGAGGAAACGTTCAGCAGTGACTGTGCTCTTCTATATTTTTATAGGATTTTGACTTAACAGTTCTCGCGTTGGTCAAAACTCAACTATTAATAAACAAGATTTGTAAATTTTGGTTACTTTTATATTCTCTTTCTCAAAAAAATAAAAACTTAAATAACAAACTATTTTTTGGATAGGCATGCCAAAATATTTAGAGGTTGTATGTCAAGGTCTGTAACTTTTCTTGAATCACAATAAAAATTTAAGATGGGTTGATTGATGGCTATAGGGACTAATTGGTGGATAAATATGTCTTGAAGCAAATACTGTAAAACACTAATTGTAAAACCTTTGAGGTGACCATATGTGTGTTAACTGTAGCTTTTCCCAATTTTCTAAATGTTTGAAATGTTTTATTTTAAAAAGTTCTAAAAAAACTCATATGAGATGAGACTATATAGTCACCGGGATGTCTAAAATTAAAAATATGGGCAATCTATGGGGCAATTTGCATTCCAGAGACTACTTATGAGAATATAACTTGATATTACAACAGTGGAAGACTCTTATAGTTCCTAACAAAATTAAATATATATGATTTGCTGTGGACAGAGAAATTTCACTCTTAGGTGAACATAAGAAATTCTCAAAAGTAATTAAAAGATTGTTCATAGCAAGAATATTCATATAGCTCCAAATTTGAAGCAATCTAAACTTCTGTGTGTATACACACACACACACACACACACACACACACACACACACACACACGTCTCTTCATTTAAAACACTGTTAAGCACCAATGGGATGGAATGGACTATAACTATATGAAAAACTTGACAAATCACTAATGTTAACATAATGTTTACTAAAAAGAGCCAGATATAAAAACTTAAGCAGTTGTATGGTTCCATTCATTTGAAGTTCAAAATGAGTGAAAACAAGTCTATCACTTTAGAAATCAGTTGTTACTATTTTTAGAGAGGAGTGAGGGTATAATCTTAGCAGAAGGAATATCAATCCACTCCAGTATACTTACCTGGAAAATCCCACGGACTGAGGAGCCTGGCAGGCTACAGTCCAAGGCATTGTAAAGAGACAGATACAACTGAGTGAGCGTGTATGAGGGTATAAATGGATAAAGCATGAAACATGCTTGTGAGCTACTTTTTTATTTCTTGATGTTCACAGAAGTTATACAATACAGGTATGTTTATTTTATGGTAATTCCCCAAGATGAATTATTTTTACATATGTGACTTTGTATATGTTATATTTCAATTAGCAATATTTGGGATTTTATCCAGCAACCTAATAGAAAATTATACTTCTAAGCCCAACATTATACAAATACCTTAGATATTTTACATGAGTATGTCTAACAGAACAAGAGTATACAAAATTTTTTCCTTAATATTTAGCAACCATTTGAACATATGTATGAATTAAGACAGTTTGGTAATAAAATGGACAACAAAATGGAGGCTTTTTTTTTTTTTTCTCAAAAACTTTAAGATTGACTGAATGTAATAGAAAAGGAGAAAGGAATTCAGCATTGTTACATGGAGTAAAAAACAGTCAACAGGAATGAAAAGTGCAGATAAACAGTAAAGAACTGATTAAGGCAATCTGAGAAGGCTCTGTAATAACAACACACTGGAATCTATCAATACATGACTAGACCAATAACTCAGATGGAATAGAGGAATAAATTGGAAAAATGGTAATCACACAAACAGTGGGATTGTTCCAGGGAAACAATGCAGTAAATTTTGCCACAAAAGGGTAGAGAAATACAGCCATCTTGGCTGAAAAGACTTGAAGCTGATAGAAAATATATCAATTTGAGTGTGTTCTGGAAGCTAGCATTGAGAGTCATGGCTATGTTAAGACAATAATAATAGCTGTACGTCAATCGTTTCTCAAGATTGTCCTTAAAGTTCAGTCCTGTTACTTCCATATCACAGATATGGAGGCTAAAGCCTAGAGAACTGAAGCCTTAGTCACACACCTAAAGTGAGGATGCCACTCTCTCACCGTGGGTCTCTCACCAACAACTGTGCTGTTTGGTTTCACTTATTCCTATATTCTATCAAACTTTGAAAACAGAGTATGTTTTTATGTTTTTGTTTCACAGAGAGTTACACTGGGCTGCTGGAATTGTAAAGCTAAATCATGAAATAGAGGGTCAGGAAATTGCTCTCTTCCACCAGCTTATAAGAAAGAAGAAAGGATAAGGAGTAGCCCTCTTTCATATTACCTCCTCATGATTTAAAAAAAATCAGCAACAAATAAAGTGGTACAAGAAAGAATCATTACATTTAAGCTGCCTGAAGCTTAATATAGTACATTTATGTCAAATTCATCTACTTTTCTGATCATTTTTTATTCAGACCTGATTCCCATGGTTAATTTTTTAAGGTATTTTCTTTCTTTAGAGACTCAAAGTTTTGTTTTCTTTTATGAATAACAGACAATATTATAACATTAATGTTACACTACTGCCATCTTGTGAGTCCTCAGGGTTTCTGCCATTTCTTGGAAAAGGCTTTTGCCAAACTGCCAAAAGCAAACTGACTCTAGAGATCGACAAATTACTTTTGATGATATATTACAAGTTGCAATTGAATAATACTTTGCAACCAAAAGTATGCTTGATTAGAAGGGGCTTAAGTAATTTCTATATGAATTTCACATGAAATCACTCTTAGCTACTTACCTTAGCTTGCATAATTTAACTTATTTGTATATATAAATACATAAATTAGCCTAAATTAATATATATTAGATAAGACTTCTTTATGTATAATCACAATTTTGAAGAGAAAACCTTAAAAAGGGAATTAAATAATAATTGTTTCTTCTTTTTTTTTTGTGGCCTTATAAATTTATAAATGGTTGGCTACAAGGAAGAGGTTTGATAACTGGTGATGTATTGATGGATAGTGTGAGCATTTTAGGTACCCTGAAGAGTGTGACTCTTTGCTAATCACTTGTGGAAATTTGTTTTATTTGCAGATAATTTTTAAAAACTTCAAGTCACAGTTATTAAGAAATGATAATCTAGCATTGTACCCTTGTCTACATCTGCCTTTTGCATATTACATTTAGATTGTATTTTTATATAATATTCTCATTATATATTAAGAGAATTAAGAAAATAAACTAGAAAATTTATTAACTCAAAAATTTATTAAACTTTTTAAATTAATAAATTTTTAAAAATTAAAAATATTTAAATAAATATTTAAATTAATAAATTTAAATTTATTAAACAAAAATTAAGAAAATAAACTAGATCTAAAATACATTTGTCTCATAAATAAAATTATTTTTTTTCAGAGGAACATCTAGAGGAATCGAATCAGAGTGAAAAACATGTTTCCAGGGCAGATTACTATAAATCCAGTACTGAATCAAATCACTTTAGAATGAAAAGCAAAGCCAAATCAATTGTTGGCTATTTTAAATAAGTGATTTAGAACAAGAGAGAATGTAAGACTTAAGCTGCTACTACCCCTGGAGAAACTGAGAAAACTAAATGCTATTGATACATAGTTTCTTTTGTAAAAGTGTTCACCAATTTACTTCAGTACCAAAGAGTGATTATCAATGTTATGCCTAAGTGCAAAATTATTACAATGCATCTTTCTTTTCTCTATGTAGGTTGTTTTCTTGTGTTCAGTTAGCTAAAATTTCTGTAACTTTCTTTTTTCATTAGATAATAAAATAATGATGAGTGTAGATTTCTGACTCATTGAAATATCTTATAATGCAGAGCTCCTGGCAAGAAGTTCATACATAAATTTAAAGACAGTTTCTTTTTTTATATCACACAGTAATGTATAAAACTGGTTAATTTGTAATTGGTATACAAAAACTAACATGAAAACACTAGAGTTTCACCTTGAAACACCAAATAAACAAACACTTAAAAAAAATGTATGACTAGTGCTAAATAAAATTTATGTGCTAATTAAGGTAGGAAAGATCCACTTTCCACATATAGATTATAGATGGATGTTTTTGATTCTGTATCATATCAATTATTTTCATTATATTTCAAATAAGTCCCTTTTTAGTTAACAACAGCTAAAACTGAAGTCTGTCATTTTTAACTGTAGGTTAATTGATCATAAAATATTTTTACTTGTAAAGTAAACATTTATGTCTTTTACATAATTTTCTAATATCTGCTTTCATTAACAGACTATTTGTAAGATAGCCACATAATCAAATAGCTTTTTTTGCTAGACTCAACCTAACCTAATCACTACTCCTCAGGTTCCTATTGGTTTATTTTCTCTAATTTAAACAATCTCCAAGGAATCCCATTTACCTATGCAAATAACTTCAAGTAAATAAACACTTTTTCTAGCCATTGGATCCATTTCTCACTGTGTGGAAACCTCCCAAGTTGGTGATTGACCTCTAAAATTATACTGAGGGATCATAAAAATACATGGGAGGGATAGTTTATACAAGATGGAATTTTACTTTCATTAGAGCCTTTGAAACTGTCTGAAAACGTCTGAATTAGGCAAAAATACTTCTTATAGCAAATTACAGAACCTATTACTTTCCTATGATTGAGCAGGCCAATGAGTTTAAACTATGCTCCACTGCTTGCTACCTTCTTTGAATAGAATTTTATCTTATTTTTGTGAAGGGCTTGAAATTACTTCCAGTAATATGTGAGGCTCATCAGTTTCTATTTACAGCTCTCCAATATTTAAGCCTGTGATGGACATCAATGTACTGAATATCCTACAGAGATTCACAATCTCATTTACATGTTGATTCAACCTGGATTGGCATTTGTGATAATGATCCGAAGACCTTTATACTCTTTACAAAACTCCCCAGTAAAAGACTGGCAGTTATTTATTTGGAAGGCTGTTCTCTACTGTGTTTTAATTATTGCTGTACATTATTGCTTTCTAAATCACTTGAGGGAATATATGTTGGACATGCCATGGTTCTTTATGAAAAACTGAAATAAAGAAATGGCCATTATCATTATTACTTAAACATTGTAGAAATGGGTCTGTAATATAATTTACTACCATCACCACTGTAATATTCTTGAAAATTATTTACAGGCTCTGTAACTACTTAAATCTCTTTCAAAACAGGTAATTCTTTTGTACCCTTTTAATTTGCTGTACTGTGGGGAAATACCACTGGTCATGAAGCTAATTGCTTAAAATAGCAATACATAAAAACAGTTCTTTATACCTAATGTACCCTGACTTTTGAGAGATTTTCTATAATGTGATTTTAGTACTGATTACATAGATCAATAAAGATGTCGGGCTTGCATTTTTTTGGATACAATTAGTGCAGCAGTGCTAAAAAGCTAGAGAAAATAGTAAAATTCTGTTTCTAACATAGGCAATTTAAGGCTTATTTAAAAATAAGCCTTAATATGTTGTTGGATTCTGTTTGCTAGAATTTTGTTAAGGATTTTTGCATCTATGTTCATCAGTGATATTGGCCTGTAGTTTTCTTTTTTTGTGGCATCTTTGTCTGGTTTTGGAATTAGGGTGATGGTGGCCTCATAGAATGAGTTTGGAAGTTTACCTTCTTCTGCAATTTTCTGGAAGAGTTTGAGTAAGATAGGTGTTAGCTCTTCTCTAAATTTTTGGTAGAATTCAGCTGTGAAGCCATCTGGTCCTGGGCTTTTGTTTGCTGGAAGATTTTTGATTACAGTTTCGATTTCCTTGCCTGTGATGGGTCTGTTAAGATCTTCTATTTCTTCCTGGTTCAGTTTTGGAAAGTTATACTTTTCTAAGAATTTGTCCATTTCATCCAAGTTGTTCATTTTATTGGCATAGAGCTGCTGGTAGTAGTCTCTTATGATCCTTTGTATTTCAGTGTTGTCTGTTGTGATCTCTCCATTTTCATTTCTAATTTTGTTAATTTGGTTCTTCTCTCTTTGTTTCTTAATGAGTCTTGCTAATGGTTTGTCAATTTTGTTTATTTTTTCAAAAAACCAGCTTTTAGCTTTGTTGATTTTTGCTATGGTCTCTTTAGTTTCTTTTGCATTTATTTCTGCCCTGATTTTTAAGATTTCTTTCCTTCTGACTAACTCTGGGGTTCTTCATTTCTTCCTTCTCTAATTGCTTTAGGTGTAGAGTTAGGTTATTTATTTGGTTTTTTTCTTGTTTCTTGATGTAAGCCTGTAATGCTATGAACCTTCCCCTTAGCACTGCTTTTACAGTGTCCCATAGGTTTTGGGTTGTTGTGTTTTCATTTTCATTCATTTCTATACATATTTTGATTTCTTTTTTGATTTCTTCTATGATTTGTTGGTTATTCAGAAGCGTGTTATTTAGCCTCCATATGTTTGAAGTTTTAACAATTTTTTTCCTGTAATTGAGATCTAATCTTACTGCACTGTGGTCAGAAAAGATGACTGGAATGATTTCAATTTTTTTGAATTTTCCAAGACTAGATTTATGGCCCAGGATGTGATCTATTCTGGAGAACGTTCCGTGTGCACTTGAGAAAAAGGTGAAGTTGATTGTTTTGGGGTGAAATGTCCTATAGATATCAATTAGGTCTAGCTGGTCCATTGTGTCATTTAAGGTTTGTGTTTCCTTGTTAATTTTCTGTTTAGTTGATCTATCCATAGTTGTGAGTGGGGTATTAAAGTCTCCCACTATTATTGTGTTACTATTAATTTCCTCTTTCATACTCGTTAGCGTTTGCCATACATATTGCGGTGCTCCTATGTTGGGTGCATATATATTTATAATTGTTATATCTTCTTCTTTGATTGA
Organism: Cervus canadensis; assembly: GCF_019320065.1. Classification (NCBI taxonomy): domain Eukaryota; kingdom Metazoa; phylum Chordata; class Mammalia; order Artiodactyla; family Cervidae; genus Cervus; species Cervus canadensis. The sequence continues at coordinate 17,722,536 of NC_057411.1, read as the reverse complement.
TCCTTTGATCATTATGTAGTGTCCTTCTTTGTCTCTTTTCACATCCTTTATTTGAAAGTCTATTTTATCTGATATGAGTATTGCGACTCCTGCTTTCTTTTGGTCTCCGTTTGCGTGAAATATTTTTTCCAGCCCTTCACTTTTAGTCTGTATGTGTCTCTTGTTTTGAGGTGGGTCTCTTGTAGACAGCATATATAGGGGTCTTGTTTTTGTATCCATTCAGCCAATCTTTGTCTTTTGGTTGGGGCATTCAACCCATTTACATTTAGGGTAATTATTGATAGGTGTGGTCCCGTTGCCATTTACTTTGTTGTTTTGGGTTCACGTTTATACAACCTTTCTGTATTTCCTGTCTAGAGAAGATCCTTTAGCATTTGTTGAAGAGCTGGTTTGGTGGTGCTGAATTCTCTCAGCTTTTGCTTATCTGTAAAGCTTTTGAGTTCTCCTTCATATCTGAATGAGATCCTTGCTGGATACAGTAATCTAGGTTGTAGGTTATTCTCTTTCATTACTTTCAGGACGTCCTGCCATTCCCTTCTGGCTTGGAGGGTTTCTATTGATAGATCAGCTGTTATCCTTATGGGAATCCCTTTGTGTGTTATTTGTTGTTTTTCCCTTGCTGCATTTAATATTTGTTCTTTGTGTTTGATCTTTGTTAATTCAACACTCATTTATGATTAAAACTCTCCAAAAAGCAGGAATAGAAGGAACATACCTCAACATAATAAAAGCTATATATGACAAGCCCACAGCAAGCATCACCCTCAATGGTGAAAAATTGAAGGCATTTCCCCTGAAATCAGGAACAAGACAAGGGTGCCCACTCTCACCACTACTATTCAACATAGTGTTGGAAGTTCTGGCCACAGCAATCAGAGCAGAAAAAGAAGTAAAAGGAATCCAGATAGGAAAAGAAGAAGTGAAACTCTCACTGTTTGCAGATGACATGATCCTCTATATAGAAAACCCTAAAGACTCTACCAGAAAATTACTAGAGCTAATCAACGAATATAGTAAAGTTGCAGGATATAAAATTAACACACAGAAATCCCTTGCATTCCTATATACTAACAATGAAAAAACAGAAAGAGAAATTAAGGAAACAATACCATTCACCATTGCAACAAAAAGAATAAAATACTTAGGAGTATATCTACCTAAAGAAACAAAGGACCTATACATAGAAAACTATAAAACACTGATGAAAGAAATCAAAGAGGACACAAACAGATGGAGAAACATACCGTGTTCATGGATTGGAAGAATCAATATTGTCAAAATGGCTATTCTACCCAAAGCAAGTCTATAGATTCAATGCAATCCTATCAAGCTACCAACGGTATTTTTCACAGAACTAGACCAAAGAATTTCACAATTTGTATGGAAATACAAAAAACTCGATAGCCAAAATAATCTTGAGAAAGAAGAATGGAACTGGAGGAATCAACCTGCCTGACTTCAGACTCTACTACAAAGCCACAGTCATCAAGACAGTATGGTACTGGCACAAAGACAGAAATATAGATCAATGGAACAGAATAGAAAGCCCAGAGATAAATCCACGAACCTATGGACACCTTATCTTTGACAAAGGAGGCAAGGATATACAATGGAAAAAAGACAGCCTCTTTAACAAGTGGTGCTGGGAAAACTGGTCAACCACTTGTAAAAGAATGAAACTAGAACACTTTCTAACACCATACACAAAAATAAACTCAAAATGGATTAAAGATCTAAATGTAAGACCAGAAACTATAAAACTCCTAGAGAGAACATAGGCAAAACACTCTCCGACATAAATCACAGCAAGATCCTCTATGACCCACCTCCCAGAATATGGGAAATAAAAGCAAAACTAAACAAATGGGACCTAATGAAACTTAAAAGCTTTTGCACTACAAAGGAAACTATAAGCAAGGTGAAAAGACAGCCCTCAGATTGGGAGAAAATAATAGCAAATGAAGAACAGACAAAGGATTAATCTCAAAAATATACAAGCAACTCCTGCAGCTCAATTCCAGAAAAATAAATGACCCAATCAAAAAATGGGCCAAAGAACTAAACAGACATTTCTCCAAAGAAGACATACAGATGGCTAACAAACACATGAAAAGATGCTCAACATCACTCATTATTAGAGAAATGCAAATCAAAACCACAATGAGGTACCATTACACGCCAGTCAGGATGGCTGCTATCCAAAAGTCTACAAGCAATAAATGCTGGAGAGGGTGTGGAGAAAAGGGAACCCTCTTACACTGTTGGTGGGAATGCAAACTAGTACAGCCACTATGGAGAACAGTGTGGAGATTTCTTAAAAAACTGGAAATAGAACTGCCATATGACCCAGCAATCCCACTTCTGGGCATACACACTGAGGAAACCAGATCTGAAAGAGACACGTGCACCCCAATGTTCATCGCAGCACTGTTTATAATAGCCAGGACATGGAAGCAACCTAGATGCCCATCAGCAGACGAATGGATAAGGAAGCTGTGGTACATATACACCATGGAATATTACTCAGCCATTAAAAAGAATTCATTTGAATCAGTTCTAATGAGATGGATGAAACTGGAGCCCATTATACAGAGTGAAGTAAGCCAGAAAGATAAAGAACATTACAGCATACTAACACATATATATGGAATTTAGAAAGGTGATAACGATAACCCTATATGCAAAACAGAAAAAGAGACACAGAAATACAGAACAGACTTTTGAACTCTGTGGGAGAATGTGAGGGTGGGATATTTCAAAAGAACAGCATGTATACTATCTATGGTGAAACAGATCACCAGCCCAGGTGGGATGCATGAGACAAGTGCTCCGGCCTGGTGCACTGGGAAGACCCAGAGGAATCGGGTGGAGAGGGAGGTGGGAGGGGGGATCGGGATTGGGAATACATGTAAATCCATGGCTGATTCATATCAATGTATGACAAAACCCACTGGGAAAAAAAAAAAAAAAAAGAACAGGGGAAAAAAAAAAATAAGCCTTGATTAGAGCATCGATATAGTTCTGCTCAATTCTTACCAGAAAAATAGGAAACAGAGACAAAGAATTGTTGAACCATCTAGATCATATTACTAACACTTTTTACCTATAGCTCTCCATTTGAATTGATATCTTTAGGGAGTAAAATCCTCAGTTGAAGATAAAATAGAATATGCTAGCAGCAATAATATAAAAAGCATAAATAGAAAATCTAGACACTGTGTTAAACTCAAAGTTAATAATTCACTGCAAAGGATTTTGGAGACATCAAATGCTACCAGAACACTCTATTAGGCACTGAAAGTCAATACCAACTTGTGTAAGGGCGCCACTAGTACTGCAAGACATGTCCTTTTGAAATCGTACTGGCGTTTTATACTACAACTTAAGAATATCAAACAGTATTATAACCAGAACATGTGTTATCAAAAAGTTCACATTCTGTTTCTGCCTGAGCACTGAATGTTCCTAGCTAAATACTGCAACCCTTGAATGCACCACTTCCTTGGGAAATAACAGTTATTAAAAGCCTATTCTTTGGTTCTAATGACTTTGTGACTAATTGGAACATCCTCTATTATTATATCCTCCCGTTTCCTCAACAACTATTTTTGTTTATTTTGTTTATTGTTTATTGTTAATACTCAATGTTTCTCTTGATTAGTGTTTGCATAGAACGATTTTTCATCTTTTTACTTTTAATCTATCTGGGTCTTCATATTGAACCTGGATCTCTAGTGTCACACAGGACACTAGCTTAACAAAACAGACATTGGTCTTAGTCCTAGAGTCGAGTCCTACTGTTGAAACAACTCCTATGCAAGACAAGCAAGATGGGGAAACAGGGACTTGAACTTTTAGAGTTTTCTACTGCTACCCTGTCAGGGAGGAGAAAGCAAGAGTGGAAAAATTCCTTTATTTCTCTTCTTAAAAAAGATCTGAGTTTCTAGCATCTTAATATAGGAATCTGTATGTGCTTTTTGATGGGACCTTTATTAGACTCATTATCTGCTTTTTCTACATAAAATTTTATAGCCTTATCTTTTTATAAAAAATATAACTCAGCAGTCTCTGATTTTAATTGGAGTTTTTTACTCTATTTACCCTTATTATAATAAGGGTTGTATTTGCCTGGCATTTTGTTATATATATATTTTTATTCCATCTGTTTTTGTTCCTTTTTTCCTTTTGAATCAGTAATGTATTATCTAATATTCCATTTTTATTCTTTTACATTAAATGTATTCAATTTTTTAGATATTTATATTCACTTTATTTGTATATATTTGTTTATTGATCATGTCATAGATTAGAATTTTACCCTGAATTTGTCACAGTCTACCTTGACTTGATATTATTATACCTCTTCAACTATAATATGAACATTAAAAAAGAATAATTTTCCATTTATGCTATTCTTTTCCTTTGTTCTTAATTGCCATCTACTTCTTCATATTTTATATTATTTGTTATCATTTTTCCTCTAAATAGTCAATTTCCTTTTAAATAAATATTTAAAATGAAATTTATATTTAATCACATATTTCCCACTTACAGTGATTTTTTTTTCCTTTGTGTAGTTCCAAGTGTCTGTTTATATTCTTAAATTCCCTTCAGCTTAAAAACTTTTCATTAACATTTTTGATAGCGTAAATCTGCCATTGATTAATTGTATTCACTTTTATACTTAAAATGTCTTTATCATTATTTTTTAAAAAGACTTACTTCATTCAAATATCAGATTGAAAATTATTTTTTTCTTTTCTTCAGCATTTCTGAGATGCAAATAAATTCAGTATGCACTACTCTATCATATCTACATTTTTGATACAGATTTCAAGAATTAGCTTCTAAGTGATCTCCCTGAATGTTCTCTGTGACATTTCAGGACATACTAACCCTTATAAGAATTGGAATATTTCAAAATGCAGATTAAAAGACGTTATTCTCATATTTAGACTCATTCAGTAGCATACTATGACCTTCAATATAAATTCGAATACTTTATTATTGCACTTTTCTCATGTTTTCACAAAACATATTCAAATGACATCAATCAATCAAAAAACATAAAACTTGCTAGTCCAATTAAGGGATATAAAACAATAAAACAAAGGACTGAGGAGTGATTTCTACACTTTCTCAGGAGAACCTGCCTAAGGTAGATAGAATGATCAGCCCAGGTATTCCTTATGAGATGAGTCTTTGCTGAAAGTAAATAGCTAAATAGCCCTGAGGGATACAGGAAAAGAGCATACCAGAAGGTCTCTAAAGGACACAATTGGAAAAGAGGATTCCAAAGAGGGGGGTGGATTATATACTAAACTTAGGTAATGGAAAGGCAAATTGAGAGGAAGGCATTGATCTTAAAACTGTCTTGTTTGGGACTTCCTGGTGGTGCAGTGGATAAGAATCCACCACCAAGGCAAGAGACATGAGTTTGGTCCTTGGTCTGGGAAGATTCCACATGCCATGGATCAACTGAGTCAAGGTGCTGCAACTACTGAAACCCACTTGCCTAAAGCACAGTCTCGCAACAAGAGAACTACAAGCCACTACAGTAAGAAGCCTGAACACCACAATCAAGAGTAGTCCCGGCTCACCGCCACTTGAGAAAGTTCTCACAAGACAACGAAGACACAGTGCCACCAAAAATAAATAAGGACAAAAATTTTAAACTATCTGATTTGGTAACTGGTTAGACTTTTGAGCTGTGAAGGCCATAAAAAAAATCTAGAGGGTTCCTCTAGCATGGTTAAGTAGGTAAACAGTAAAGGCAATCAAAAATGAGAAAACAATAAAATGACATTTTTAGAAATTTAATAAGATTAGCTTTCATTATGTTTTCCAAGTCTTGAGGGGACTATCATACAGCATGTGAAAAACCTACGAGAAATATATATATAGAAGAAAGATTTGAGCAACAGATACAGTTTAGGCAGTGCACAAGCATATAGAGATGCAGATTTTTCAAAGTTGAATACATTAAGAAGAGAAAGGGTCCAAGAGCTGAATCATGAAAATTTTACACTGTTATTTACTTGGATGTTGGAATAAGAAAAGTCAGGCTCCTCTGTCCATGGAATTCTTCAGGCAAGTGTATTGGAGTGTGTAGCCCTTCCTTTCTCCAGGGAATCTCCCCAACCCAAGGTTTCCTGCATTGCAGTCAGATTCTTTGCCATTTGAGTCATCAGGGAATCCCCCACAGAGAAGGACTCACAGTTGCATAACTGCTATAGACTAAATGGATTCTCTGAAAATATATGTTACATCTTAATGCCTAATGTGTTTGGAAGTTGGTTCTTTGAGAGGTGATTAGATTATGAGGGTGGAGCCCTCAGGAATGGGATTAATGCTTTTATAAAAACCAACAAGGACCTATTGTATAGCACAGAAAACTCTGCTCAATATTATGTAACAACCTAACTGGGAAAATAATTTGAAAAAGAATAGATATATGTATATGTACAACTGAATCATTTGGTTGTAAACCTAAAACTAAAATAGCATCATTAATCAACTGTAAGTGTTAGGGTAGCCAGGAATCAACTATACTCCAATATGAAATTAAAAAGTTAAATTTAAAAAGAGAGAGAGAAACACTACAGGGAGCTCCATTGCATCTTCTACACTGGACCCCTTGGAAAAAGAATCCCACTGGATGCCAAATTTGCTGGTGTCTTTGAACTTGGATATCCTAGCCTCCAGAACCAAGGGAAGTGAATGTTTGTTGTACATAAGCCACCCAGTCTGTTTTGTTAGAGCAATCCAAATGGCTAAAGCAATAATATAACTAATGTAGTGCAGGTTGACAAAGAAAAGGTGGGGGAAAACTGAGAACAAGGGTATAATTAACAAAGTGAAGCTTCTATGAGGAGAGAAATACGGCTCAAAATGCTGGTGGAAAGCGAACCTGGAGAAGGACTTGAATCCCACAGTTTCTTAACTCCATACTCCTTTGACTCACTGTTCAGGCCCTTCTTTTTGTCCTCATTTGAAAACTTGGCTTCCCTGACTCAGCTCTTTTCTCCTTTCCAAGTCACTGAAATCTTCCCCAGGCAAAATTAGGATGCTGTGGTTGACTTGATCCTGAGGAAATGCCGGTCCCTAGAATAACAAGAAGGAAAAATCAGAGGAGGAAAAAGTTCTTTTTCCTTAACAATATCAATGAGTTTCTCACATCTCAATGTGAGATTATGTATCACAGTAGAAGTAACATTAGAAACCTAACCTGCACCTTTCATATAGGAAACAGTATTAAAATTTTCAAACAAATGTCAGCACAATACATAATAGAGAATATTATTTTTATATATTCAAAAATCATAAGATATTCTCACTGTACTAATATTTTAAAGATAGGTTTTTATGTGTGTATGGTGGTTTCAGTTAAGTTCAGTTCATTTCAGTTGCTCAGTCCTGTCCAACTCGTTGCGAACCCATAACGGCAGCACTCCAGGCCTCCCTGTCCATCACCAACTGCTGGAGTCCACCTAAACCCATGTCCATTGAGTTGGTGATGCCATCCAACCATCTCATCCTCTGTTATCCCCTTCTTCTCCTTCCCTCAATCTTTCCCAAGATTAGGGTCTTTTTAAATCAGTCGGTTCTCCGCATCAGGTGGCCAAAGTAATGGAGTTTCAGCTTCAACATCAGTCCTTCCAATGAACACCCACGACTGACCTCCTTTAGGATGGACTGGTTCAAACTCCTTGCAGTCCAAGGGACTCTCAAGAGTCTTCTCTAACACCATGGTTCAAAAGCATAAATTCTTCAGTGCTCAGCTTTCTTTATAGTCCAAATCTCACATCCATACATAACTACTGGAAAAACCATACCCTTGACTAGACGGACCTTTGTTGACAAAGTATTGTCTCTGTTTTTATTTTTTTATTTTATTTTATTTTATTTATCTTTTGGACTATGTGGGAGAGGGTGAGGGCAGGATGATGTGGGAGAATGGCATTGAAACATGTAAATTATCATATGTGAAATGAATCGCCAATCCAGGTTCCGATGCATGATACAGGGTGCTAGGAGCTGGTGCACTGGGATTACCCAGGGGTGGGGTGGGGAGGGATGTGGGAGAGGGGTTCAGGATGGGGAAAACATGTACACCCATGGTGGATTCAAGTCAATGTATGGCAAAACCAATACAAAGTTGTAGAGTAAAACTGTTGCTGTTTTTAATATGCTGCCTATGTTTGTCATAGCTTTCCTTCCAAGGAGCAAGTGTCTTTTAATTTCATAACTGCAATCATCATTAGCAGTGATTTTGCAAAAAGATAAAGTCAGCCACTGATTCCACAATATCCCCACCTATTTGCCATGAAGTGAGGGGACCAGATGCCATGATCTTAGTTTTCTGAATGTTGAGCTTTAAGCCAACTTTTTCACTCCTCCTTCACTTTCATCAAGAGGCTCTTTAGTTCTTCTTCACTTTCTGCCATAAGGGTGGTGTCATCTGCATATCTGAGGTTATTGATATTTCTCCCAGCAATCATGATTCTAGCTTGTGCTTCTTCCAGCCCAGCCTTTCTCATGATGTGCTCTGCATATAAGCTAAATAAGCAGGGTGACAATATACAGCCTTGATATACTCCTTTTCCTATTTGGAACTAGTCTGTTGTTCCATGTCCAGTACTAACCATTGTTTCCTGACCTGCATACAGGTTTCTCAAGAGGCAGGTCAGGTGGTCTGGTATTCCTGTCTCATTCAGAATTTTCCACAGTTTATTGTGATCCACACAGTCAAAGGCCTTGGCATAGTCAATAAAGCAGAAATAGATGTTTTTCTCAAACTCTCTTGCTTTTTTGATGATTCAGCAGATGTTGGCAATTTGATCTCTGATTACTCTGCCATTTCTAAAATCAGCTTGAACATCTGGAGGCTCATGGTTTACGTATTACAGAAACCTGGCTTGGAGAATTTTGAGCATTACTTTACTAGTGTGTGAGATGAGTGCAATTGTGTGTAGTTTGAGCATTATTTGGCATTGCCTTTGGGATTGGAATGAAAACTGACCTTCTCCAATCCTGTGGCTACTGATGAGTTTTCCAAATTTGCTGACATATTGAGTGCAACTCTATCACAGCATCATCTTTTAAGATTTGAAATAGCTTAACTGGAATTCCATCACCTTCACTAGCTTTGTTCATAGTGATTCTTCCTAAGGCCCGCTTGACTTCACATTCCAGGATGTCTGGCTTTAAGTGACCGTGAATGATCACACCATCATGATAACCTGGGTCGTGAAGATCTTTTTTGCACAGTTCTTTTGGGTATTCTTGCCACCTCTTAATATCTTCTGCTTCTGTTATGTCCATACCATTTCTGTCCTTTATCGAACCCATCTTTACGTGAAATGTTCCCTTGGTATCTCTCATTTTCTTGAAGAGATTTCTAGTCTTTCCCATTCTGTTGTTTTCCTCTAGTTCTTTGCATTGGTCGCTGAGGAAGGCTTTCTTATCTCTCCTTGCTATTCTTTGGAACTCTGCATTCAAATGGGAATATCTGTCCTTTTCTCTTTTGCTTTTCACTTCTCTTCTTTTCACAGCTATTTGTAAGGCCTCCTCAGACAACCATTTTGCCTTTTTGCATTTCTTTTCCATGGGGATGGTCTTGATCCCTGTCTCCTGTACAATGTCACGAACTTCCGATTATAGTTTATCAGGCACTCTGTCTATCAGATCTAGTCCCTTAAATTTCACTTCCACTGTATAGTCATAAGGGATTTGATTTAGGTCATAACTAAATGGTCTAGTGGTTTCCCCCACTTTCTTCAATTTAATTCTCAGTATGGTGGTTTAGGCAATCCCAAAGAATGTTCAAACTACTACACAATTGCACTCATCTCACACACTAGTAAAGTAATGCTCAAAATTCTTCAAGCCAGGCTTCAGCAATTTGTGAACCGTGAACTTCCAGATGTTCAAGCTGGTTTTAGATATGGCAGAGGAATCAGAGATCAAATTTTAAACATGCTCTGTATCATCGAAAAAGCAAGGGAATTCCAGAAAAACATCTATTTTTGCTTTATTGACGATTCCAAAGGCTTTGACTGTGTGGATTACAATAAACTGTGGAAAATTCTGAAAGATATAGGAATAGCAGACCACCTGACCTGCCTCTTGAGAAACCTGTATGCAGGTCAGGAAACAACAGTTAGAACTGGACATGGAACAACAGAATGGTTCCAAATAGGAAAAGGAGTATATCAAGGCTGTATATTGTCACCCTGCTTATTTAACTTATATGCAGAGTACATCATGAGAAACGCTGGGCTGGAGGAAGCACAAGCTGGAATCAAGATTGCCGGGAAAAATATCAATAACCTCAGATATACAGATGGCACCACTCTTATGGCAGAAAGTGAAGAGGAACTAAAAAGCCTCTTGATGAAAGTGAAAAAGGACAGTGAAAAAGTTGGCTTAAAGCTCAACATTCAGAAAACTAAGATCATGGCATCTGGTCCCATCACTTCATAGTAAATAGATGGGGGAACAGTGTCAGACTCTATTTTTGGGGGCTCCAAAATCACTGTAGATGGTGATTGCAGCCATGAAATTAAAAGATGCCTACTCCTTGGAAGGAAAATTATGACCTACCTAGATAGCATATTAAAAAGCAGAGACATTAATCTGTCAACAAAGGTCTGTCTAGTCAAGGCTATGGTTTTTCCAAGTGGTCATGTATGGATGTGAGAGTAGGACTGTGAAGAAAGCTGAGCACCGAAGAATTGATGCTTTTGAAATGTGGTGTTGGAGAAGACTCTTGAGAGTCCCTTGGACTGCAAGGAGATCCAACCAGTCCATCCTAAAGGAGATCAGTCCTGAGTGTTCATTGGATGGACTGATGCTGAAGCTGAAACTCCAATACTTTGGCCACCTGATGAGAAGAGTTGACTCATTGGAAAAATCCCTAATGCTGGGAGGGATTGCGGGCAGGAGGAGAAGGGGACGACAGAGGATGAGATGACTGGATGGCATCACCAACTCGATGGACATGAGTTTGAGTAAACACCGGGAGTTGGTGATGGACAGGGAGGCCTGGTGTGCTGACATTCATCGGGTTGCAAAGAGTTGGGCACGACTGAGTGACTGAACTGAACTGAACTGAGTGAAGTGAAGTGAAATGAAAGTCGCTCAGTCGTGTTCAACTCTTTGTGACCTCATGGATTGTAGCCTTCCAGGCTCCTCTGTCCATGGGGTTCTCAGATAAGAGTACTGTAGTGGGTTGCCATTGTCTTCTCCAGGGGATCTTCCTGACCCAGGGATCAAATCCCTGTCTCTTGCATTGCAGGCAGATTCTTTATCTGCTGAGTCATTCGGGAAGCTGTGTATAGTAATATATAAAGTTATACTTCCTGATTCATTTACATATACATAAATATACATAATACATAAATTATTTCCCATTATATATTACTATATACACACATGCAAATGTCTGTATTTTTATATACATTTACACATATGCATATATACTCTGCTTATCAATTTCTGTATTAGTTTCCTATTGCTGTTACAATAAATTGCCACAAACATGGTGTCCTAAAACAACACAAATTTATTATCTTACAGTTGTAGAGGTAAGTAGTCTAAAATGAGTAAGCAGTGTGTTATCCATTCTATACCCTCTAGAGAATCTATTATATTTGTTTCCTTCTTTAGCTTCTCAAGCCTACATGTATTTCTTTGTTTGTGGCCTCACATCATTCTGTCTTCTGGTTTCTTTGTCACATCTCTGATCCTCCTGTTTACTTCCTATAAGGACACTTGTGAATATATTAGGCTCAGCCAGATAATTCAGAATAACCTTCTCATCTCATGATCATTAATGTATAACATTTTCAAAGTATCTTTTGCTATGTATCATACCCTTAGGTTTCAGGCTTTAGGATGCAGAATTTTTTATGGAGGTGCATTTTTTTGTCTTACCAACCAGATTCAATAGTAAATAATATTAAAATGTTTATACTTGGATATATATTTTCAATGCTTTTTGGTTATTTTTCTCTAAGCCATTTGAATTATTAGTCATCATGCCAGACACTTATATATATCTGAAGATTTTAAGAAGTGCCATATAAAAGCAATCTTCAAATACATTTTATTGTTAATAAAGTCCATTTAAAAAAAATAAAATAAAATAAAGTCCATTTTTTTTCTTTTTCTCAGACCATCTAATTGAATGTTTATTTTCAAAATTCATTATGTTAATATTGAATAAACCCTTCAAATGTGCTATTTCATTACCTGAATAGACTCATTTTCTTCTAGATGGTGTGTAAAGCTTCATTGCACAGTAATAGGAATTTAATGGCAGAACTCCTCAATTAAACCTCCAGGATCCCAGGAATGTTCTTATCTTAACTTTCAGATGTTATTATCTGCATATGTGCTGATTGGCTCAAGATTATTTTAAAGGTGAAAAGATATTCATTATGAAACTGCAGGTTAAGAGGACAGCCATCAGCCTGCTACTAAAATAATTTGAAGTGATTTTTACATCGATGTGAATTACCTTTAATGATGTAATATGTCAAGGTAGCCTGGTCTTCAGGCCTTTATTAGAAACTTGCTTTTGTCTGAAATTATTTTTTTTTTTACTTTCTATGACTTTGTCCTTTATATTTTGCAAAGGTTAGGCCACTCTTTGGCTCATTAATGCAATTTCACATATTTAGCCCCACAGTACCTTCTTCCCAGTATTTGTTTTTGACTGACCAATTCTCATATATGAACATAATTCTATACTAAGCTAAAAGTCAAATTCTGGGCATCTTAGTTAACCAGTTCAAGCCTGGAACTAGGGATAAAAAAGCACAATAAAAAGCAAGGATTGAATATCTTTTAAAAAGAAGAAATAAAATGTCAGAAATAAAATGATACAATGTTTCATCAGAAAGAGAAAAAAAAAAAAAACATTTATAGGATCTAAATTTTTCCAAATGCAACGCTTTTCTTTTTCTTTTACCAGGAGTGTATAAGCATTAAGTTCATGTTCAAATATTACTGGGTATTTGAAAAGAAGACAATAGTATTCTAAGATTTTATGAATCCTACTTATTATGATTCATAAAGAAAATATGTACTAAACATGCCCAAATGATATGTCATTAGAATTTAGAATATCTGTCTGTGATGCGTGTGTGTGCTCAGCCTCTCAGGCCTGTCTGACTCATTGTGACCCCATGAACTGTAGCCTGCCAGACTCCTCTGTCCATGGAAATTTCCAGACATGAATACTGGAGTGGATTGCCATTTCCTACTCTAGGGGATCTTACCAATATAGGGATAGAACCCAGATTCTCTGGCATCTCCTGCATTGGCAGGTGAATTCTTTACTACTGTGCCACCTGAGAAGCCTGACTATGACTTACCAGCCTCTGTTATGCCACAGACTACTGCTTGATTATATAAATGACACTGAATTATCCTTCTACCAGACTGAATTTTTTGAAGGGAGGAACCTTTGGAAGGGAGGTATAACTTTTTTATCTCCAGGGTATAACAAATGTCTACTATATATTAGATAACTTAATATATTAAATGAATAAAAAAGTTATGAACTATTAATATTATACCAAGAAAAGAGAGATGCATATAATACAATTTAGAAAATAATATAGTAAGTAATTATTTTTTCTAGTTCTGATGGTTAAAGAAATTTTGTCTTATAAAAATATACACATTTATTTTCTATTTCTGAAAGGGTAATTAAGGCCATGGTTTCTCTCCATTTCAGATATAAACATTTATCTGGAATATGTGTTTCCAAACCTGGATTTTCACAAGGGATGCTCACTGCAGAGATTCAAATACAGCAGGTATGTGACTGATCCACACATATCAATTATTTTAATGTTTCACAGGTGATTCTGGTGAGGCTGTTCTATACTTAAGTTACAGTTGTTTCTATACAGTTTATTCTATAAACTGAAAAGGAATCATTTTTACCAGATCCAAGTTATTTGTAAGAGGTGTTTACAACCTATATTAAGGATCCACTTCTATAACTGAGTAGTCCTTACATTAAAGTATCTTTATATGAATAATTGAGGGAATTCTATTTCTTGCTTACATCTTTTTTAGTAAAATTATCCTTGAAATTCAAACTATTGACAAGCTGCTATTTTGTGTTAACCATGATACCAACAGAAGATTGTGCAAGGTTAAAGAATAATGAATGAAGTCTGCCAGAATCCATAATTTCTCATCACTTTCACAAACATTATTTATATTGAATATTTAATTCAATATATTGAATATTTAATTTGAAGCAAGTGTTATATTCTTCCCTGGTATCACACTGAAGAAAAATATTCATACACAGAATTTCACACACAAATAGTGTAGTGACAATAAGTTTCTTTATTCTATGCACTTAGATCATACTTAATGTTAGAGAATCCCTATAAAGTAGAAGAATGAATGGATTATTGAGAAAGTGGACAACAGAGGATGAGATTGTTGGATATCATCATCAACTCAATGGACAGGAGTCTGAGCAAGCTCCAGGAGATAGTGAAGGACAGGGAAGCCTGGTGTGCTGCAGTCCATGGGGTCACAAAAAGTCAGACACAACTGAATGACTAAACAACAAATCTCAGTAGATACAGAAAAAAAACATTTAATGAAATTGAACACAACTGTAATTCCACTGCAGATTTTGCTTGTAAAAGTCCTTTCTGAAATGCTCTTATGTTATTCACAAAATAATCAATGTCATGCTCATCTCTTAAATCACTAAAATGCAGGATTTTATAAAGCTGACACTTTATTTTTCATCTCTTTACCTATCACTTCAGTACCAAACTCAATTATTTTTTTCTTTGATATGATTTTTGTCTCTATTTCTTTTTCTTAGCTTGCAGTCACCATACATTTCAGTGTTTATTGCTTTACAATTTTATTACTGTAACAAATTTCCAAATATTCCTGAGTTGGTCCTCTCTACATCACACTCTACACTTCTTTTGTCTCTTAGTTCTTCTATAAACATTGTGCCTATTGAATCACATTCTTCATTGATTAAAATTTAAACATTTTTGTATTGTGTGCCTAGGACTGTGTACAGAGAACTTGACATGCCCAGTGCCTTCATTCAAGGAGCATATCTTTTCAAATAGAAGCCAGGTAATTAAATAATCACAAGAAAATGCTATGCCTGTTTTGAAAGGTAGTGTCTTCAAAATTGTCTCACCATATGACATCTAAATAACTATTACATTGAAATTTGGAAGCCATTCTTATGTAGTCATATCATAAATATAAGGATCCAGCCCTTTGATTAATTTGATTTTCTCATGGTACTGCAAATAATGTGTTTGGTCCTGTCTTTTTGCCTTCTCATTTGTCACCACACTCACTTAGAATGTACCCTTGACTGTGGTCCACTTTTCTGAAGATAAATCCTTTCTGAGCCATTTCTTTCATTGTTGTTCTATTTCTCCAAATCTTGCATTGCAGGTGGATTCTTTACCAACTGAGCTCCCAGGGAAGCCCCTATAGCCACTGTAGTTAGGTCTTACATTATTCAGCTGTCACTTCATGAATAGTGCAGTACCTAAGAAGAACATACATTCTATTTGGGAAAGTTCTTCATTCTGTGCCACTTACCTAAGATAAAATCTGGAATTTAACCATTCATTAACAATTAAATTCATAACCTGCACACACTCTGAAATATCCTTTTTAAAATAAAAAGTGTAAACTTATAGTTATTAACAATTAAGCTATTACTTTTTTCTATTGCTCATTGATCTCTTATTTGTCTAAGAACAATTTTACTAACTTTTGCCTTTTGCTATTTTGTTGTCATATTCATCTGTGTCTTAGGCTTTGAGTGATAACTATGTTGTAATGAATTATTTCTTTACACATTCATTATAAAGTATTCTTTGGTATAATATAAAATTAAAATGAATCATTTCAACCATTTTCTGTAGCACTCTACTTCATCGCTTGCCTTGCCTTTTTATTTGAATTTTTTTTCTTTTTCTTTTCAGAATTAATTTCAATTCAATCATACCTAATGTATTTACTTGAGCAGCTATCTATTTGCAATAGGTTTAATATACTTTCTCATTTTGGGGTAATATCTTTCTCCATTTACTATTTCAATGCATACAGAAGAAAACAATTTCTAAAAATATATAATACCTCAAATTGTTTAACAAAATTAGTTCACAAAAGCTCAGTAGCTATCTTTATAAGCAGTGAGTAGTAAAGCATACTCTAGAGCTAAAAATATTTCCAGTCATTCTTTGTCAGCATAGCAATTGCCTACTGCTGAGCTTGCCACCTGCTATTCTATAGCACACAATGGTTAATGAGTTATGAGGATGCCTCGTCTCAGTGAGAGGGCAGACTTCAGCGTGCTGAATATTGTCTTCCAAAATTCATTTCTACTACTTGAAACCTCAGAATGTGACTCATTTTAAAATAGACCCTTTGTATTACCATAATATATAATTAATATAAAGATCAAGAAAATAAAATTCTGGTTTAGTATAAATCCTAAATGCAATGAAAATGTCCTTTTAGGAGATAGAAAAGGACAGACCAAGATACACATTAATAACATAGAGGGAAAAAATAAATAAATAAATGGGAAATTGGAGGCAGAGAATGTAGAGATGCATCTACCAGCCGAGGAACCTCAAGGATGACCACAGGAGAGAAAAAAATATATGGGCCAGTTTCTTTCTTAGATACTCCAGAAGGAACCAACCTGAGGACACTTTGATTTCAGACTTCTGGTCTTCTGAATTATGATAGAATTAAATCTTCATGTTTTAAGACATTCTGCTTGTGGTTATTCATTATAGAAGCTCTAAGAAACTAATACAGATGCCTAGTGATGTTTATGGACATCAATTCAATGTGAAGAAAAACAAAATATTGTTAAGTATGGAGAAAAAGCAACAGATATAATATCAATAATAGTAATAGTAAATAATACTTATTAACGCCTTATGTGTGTGTGAGCTTAGTTGCTCAGTCATGCCCGAATCTTTGTGACTCCATGGACTGTAGCCTGCCAGGCTCCTCTGTCCATGGGGATTCTCCAGGCAAGAATACTGGAGTGGGTTGCTATGCCCTCCTCCAGGTGTCTTCCCAACCCAGGGATCAAACCCAGGTCTCCTGCATTGCAGATGGATTCTTCACTGTCTGAACCCCAGGGAAGCCCATTAACGCCTTAATGAAGTCATTTACTTTTCCTCTAAATCCTCACATATTCAGAGCCAGGAGATAGAGTAGACACAGCTCCGAATTGCTTTTCCAAAGTGTTTTCTCCTCCATCTTGATATTACCAGACCTTGTCATCTGCAGTGTCTATTGTTGTCTTCTACACCTATCTTAGGAGGTTCCCTGGTAGTTCAGTGGTAAAGAATATGCCTACAATGCAGGAGATGTAGGTTCGATTCCTGGGTCAGGAAGATTCCTTGGAGAAGGGAATGGCCACCCACTCCAGTATTCTTGCCTGGGAAACCCCATGTGCACAGGGGACTGGCAGGCTGCAGTCCATGGGGTTGCAAAAGAGTTGGACATGACTTAGTGACTAAACAACAACATGTATCTTAATTTTGTACCTTATTCCCAGATAATTCTCACAATTTTTCCCTTTCTTCTTTCTACATTCACATCCTTCACCATTTTTGGTGGCTTTAGCATCTCTACTTGGTGGTCAGACACTCCTTTATAATTTAGCTTTCTTAATTCTATCACAGTTATCCTCTATTATGGTTATATTCTTGATGGTCATATCATTGCCAATGGCTTCCCCGGTGGTCAGATGATAAAGAATCTGCCTGCAATGCGGGAGACCTGGGTTAGATCCCTGGGTTGTGAAGATCCCCTCGAGAGGGGAATGGCTACTCACTTCAGTATCCTGTCCTGGAGAATTGCATGGACAGAGGAGCCTGGTAGGCTACAGTCCATGCAGTCGCAAAGAGTTGAACATGAATGAGCAACTTTCAGTTTCATTGTCAAATAGTAGTAGTATAAAATTTGAATTTTTTTGATACTTTCATCTCCTAATTTTGTAGCTCATATACACAAGTACTATTGTTAGGTAGGAAATTAGGCATGAGCAGGCATTCAATTAGTGCTTTGAACTGGGTGGCATTCCTTCTCATGAAATGCTTTTTTCTTGGTGTCTGCAAATTCCCTGAAAGATCTTAATTCTGTTTTTATTTCTATCTATATTCAGAGTACATTTACACCCAAAATACAACATCTAACCCGCATCTCTCTCTTGAGTGCTAGATATTATTTAACCTGTGTTAGAAACAGTGTTGACTCATCAAAACTAGATTCTTTCTTTTATTTTTTGATCATAATCATACCAACAGGTGTGAGATGATATATCATTGTGGTTTTGATTTAAATTTTCCTATTTGTAATGGGATGAGATGGCTGGATGTAATGGGATGAGATGGCTGGATGGCATCACCAATGCAATGGACATGAACTTGAGCAAACTACAGGAGATGATGCAGGACAGGGAGGCCTGGCATGCTGCAGTCCATGGGGTCGCAAAGAGTCAGACACAACTGGGTGACTGAAAAACAACATTTGTAATGTTGAGCACCTTCCCATATAATCTGTTGTCTATTTGTGTGTTTTCTTTGGAAAAAGATCTATTCATGTCTTTTGCCCAGTTTTTAATTGGGTTACTTACTTTTTGCTATTGAGCTGTGTGAGCTCCTTAAATATTTTGGATAAAAACCCTTATCAGATATATGGTTTGCAAATATTTTCTCCCAATCTATAGGCTGTGTTTCATTTTACTGTTTTGTTTTTTGTTTTCCTCTCTTGTGCAGAAGCTTTTTTGTTTGATGTAGTCTTTCTTGTTTTGCATTTATTGCCTAAACTTTGGTATTGTATTCACAAAATCACTGCCGAGACCATTATGCTAAGTTAAATAAACCGGATACAAAAAGGAAGCAAAAGCCTGCATGATCTCACTTACATGTGGAACCTAAAAACTTGAATACATAGAAGCAGAGAGTAGAATCTGTTACCAGGGGTGAGGAGGTAGGGAAAATAGGGAAATGTTTGTCAGAAAGTACAAACCTGCATTTCTATGCGATGAGTAAGTCTACAGATCTAATGTATAGTGTGGTGACTGTAGGTAATATTGCTGAGTAGAATGCTGGATATGTTTTAAGTGAGTAGATTTCAGGTGCTCTTATCACATAAAAAAGTTGTAACTATGTGAGGAGATGGATATGTTAATTAGCTTGACTGTGTATATGTGAAGTAGACTTTCACTATCTGTAAATTAAATCACCTTAATATATGTATATATATATATGCATATAATCTTTATTAAAATTTAAATTAAAAAACTATCTTCTCGACTTCTAAAACATCATTCTTCTTTATTTCTATCATAAAATATCCTGTTAATCAAGATAGAAAAATAGTAATTTTTTTTTTTTTACTTTATCATTTACCTCAACAAATTACTTTAAAATATTTTCAGTTTCTTTCTTCTGGGAAAAGAATGATTGCCACAGGATTATTTCAACAGTCTCCTAGCTGATCTTTTCATTTGGCTTTCAATGTTGGTCCGTATCCAACATATTCTCTGCTAGAGTCAAATCACATCTCCTATTGTGCAAATCTGTTATCCTAAAGAGAACAGGAAACAAACAGCACTGCCAGAATTTTTGAGGAAAAATGTGGACAGGAAAAAAAGTGATTAAAGAAAAAACCAGGAAATTACAGCCAGGATTACTAATAACACTAAGCAAGATATAGCCTGAAGAAGTATCTATTATTTTTGTTTTGTTTTCTTGTGCATACATCTTAGGCAGTTCACGAAAATATGTTTCTCATATAGAGGATATTTTAAACAATTGTTACACTCT
This sequence comes from Cervus canadensis, assembly GCF_019320065.1. Lineage (NCBI taxonomy): Eukaryota > Metazoa > Chordata > Mammalia > Artiodactyla > Cervidae > Cervus > Cervus canadensis. The sequence continues at coordinate 17,702,653 of NC_057411.1, read as the reverse complement.
AAACTTGGATAACATTGCTTTAGAATTATTTACTTTTTCTCAAATCACTGCATCTCTAATTTTTAATAAAAGTGACTATAATTTCCATAGTTTGTTTTTTTTAACAAATTAACCTATGCCTATATAGCCTATGTATAAAGGTCATTTTTCAAACATTTTTAAAGGTAACATTTATAGTATTTGATGATGTGTATACAATATCTTCTCATGTAATAGATTAAATTGTGCAATTTTTACAAGATATTAGTTTTGACTTGAAAGATATTAAAACAGAGCTTAGCTGTACCTTACCTGTCAAAGATGTATTGATAATAATATAATTATTTAAACAAGAAAAATATTATGGAGTCCACAAATCTCAGCAAAAGTTAGATTTTCAGTGAAGAGACATTATTTTCCCAATGATAATGTGGCTGCATATTTACAGCATTCATAGGTGGATTTAAAATACAATGAAAAATAACAAAGTAATTAAGCCAGATTGTCTCCTCTTATCAAAAATCATATTTATTAAGACAAGTATTTATAAATAACTTGTTATTGAAATCTGACTATGCATAAAACAGTAAGATATATCACTGAAATAAGACATATGTATATATATGTATATATTTAAATAAGTTTTTTTCAGTCTTGTCAGTGTTTATTTCAGTGTTTTTCAGAGGATCTTTACAAAATAGTGTATTCTCATTGCTTAAAGAAATAACTTCTGTTGAATCACATACATTTTAGAATATGTGTGAGAGTTTTGTTATGTATATATATATATATATATATATATATATATAGTGATTCTAGTCCTTACCTACCACTTTAAATACATTACAAACATCAAAAATCGCTATTAATAAATATCTAAATACAGATATGCAGAATTTTTAAAATTTTGGTGTTTTGCTTGTTGTGGTCTGAATATTTGTGCCCCCCACCCCCAAATGCATACATTTAAATCTTAATCCTTAAAAATGATGGTGTGGGGAGGTAGGTTTTTAAGGCAGTGCTTATATCATTCCATTAGAGCCCTCATGAATGGGATTGACGTCTTATAAAAGAGATTACAGAAAGAACCCTAGCATCTCACACTCTCTGAGACACAGCAGAGACATATCCATCTATGAATCAGGAAGCCATTTCCTGAATCTGTTGGTGCCACAACCTTGGATTTCCTTTTCTCCAGAACAATGAGAAATAGATGTCTGCTGTCTAAAAGCCACTGTGTCTGCTCTTGGTAGTTTTTAATAGCAGGCCAAATGGACTAAGACATTTCTAAATATTATGATACATTTGAATCTATAAGAATAGGCAACAGAGTTGAATCCACAAGTGTGACTCTCATTTTTGAGGATTATGAGTTATAAGTCAAGGATTTTGTGTTCCTCAAATAGAGGAACCAAATATTGATTTGGGGAGTAATCTCAATTTTGTACAAGGAGGAGAAAGGAAATTTATCAAGCAGTGAACTAGATGTTTTACACATGTTGTGTAATTTAATCTTCACAAGAGCTCTAAGATAAATATTATCAACACTATGATAAACAAAGTAACACAACGAAAAAATGAGCTTTGCAGTCATGTAACTTGTCTCAGTGCTATGTGTATTTCTGTTTTACAAATTATTTTCTTAAATACAGCCCATTTATATACATGTATTTAATTTATATATTTGTTATATTGTATTTTACTTGAATTGTCAAACTCTGAGGCTTGATATATTTTTAACTCACTTGAGGCATAATTATTAAATGTCTCCCTTGTGAAGCACCACACATTAAATCCATTAAATAATGGTTTAATTATTACCCTCATATCAAAGAGCAGAACTATGAAAATGTGAGATGCAGATGGATCAGTGTTGCTTTATGAAGAGAGTTACTATAAAGTTTTATGTTGATGGTATGTTCCTAATAAGCAGAAATGATTCATAGCAAGAGGGCTTGGGCAATTAAAATGACAAGGATGTGGAATAACAGTAATACTGAGGGAGCAGGTACAACAGAAAAGTGTGGAAATGAAGTAAGATGATGGTCTATTCAATTTACATAAACTCATTCAGTTAAGTAAACATTTATATATATATATGTGTGTGTGTGTGTGTGTATATATACATAAGAGAATATATATATATATATACATATAAGAGAAAACCAGATATCTAATTCATATGCTTAAAGTAAATAGCCCTTCATGGATCACTGCCTTGTTGTGGTGAAGGGGCTTGCATAACTCAATGAAGCCATGAGCACTGTTGTGCCTGGCCACCCAAGAACGGTGGGGGACAGGCGTGCTGCAGTTTATGGGGTCTCAAAGAGTTGGACAAAACTGAGCGTCTGAACAAAACAAAAACGTGTATATGTATACCATTTTAGTTATAAAGGGAAAATATTTCCCTTTTGTATTCAATAGAATTCAAATAGATTCAACCAAAAAAACAAAACAGATTTTAACTTAAGTAAAAAATTGCTTTTTCAACTGAGTAGAAAGAAGGAAAATCCTACCTTTGACCACCAGAGGGTGGTATTGTAACACTATAACTTTTCAAATGAGCCTAGCATCAGAAACACATTCTCAGCAGATTAAGTCACAAATAATTGTATTTTTCTTTCTGAAAGTTAAAAAAGGAAAAAAATTTTAATTTCATGTAATTTATACATTCCCTCATAAGTCATACCTTTTGCAAATGTTGCCCCACAATATTAGTGATTAAATTAAAAAAATAAAAATTTGCAAATAAAAATAGATATACACACACAGAAAAAGATATATTATATTATGGGGATTGCTTCCAGGTATCCTAAATAACCCTCTCAGGAAAAATAGTTGAAATGCTAGATAAAATACAAAAATTGTAAATGTATTGCAGTGCTAATGTCTGTCATAATAAGTACTTGATTTTGGCCAAAAATTAAAAGGAAGAAATTGATAGATAAGAAAATGCAAAATTTCCTTTAACTCTGAGGATTCATTATAAGCTCTGGAGGTCTTAATTTTCACATTACTAGTTTGTTGAATGTTTGTTTGCTTTTTTTTTTTTTTTTATCATGAATAGATGAATTTTGTCAAAATTGTCCTGTGTGTCTATTGAGTGATTAAATACTCTTTGTTCTATTAATATGGTGTTTTTGTACTAATGTATTTTCAAATTCCAAACTAACACTTCATTACTGAGAAAAACCTTCTTGGTCATGGAATATGATACTTTTGATATATTTCTGGATTCAGTTTGCTCTTATTTTGTGAACTTTTTTTATCTGTAAACGAGAGTTTTCTCTACAGTTTCCTTTCTATATTATATCTACAACATACTATGGTGGGACTTCCCAGGTGGTGCTAGTAGTAAAGAACCTGCCTGCCAACGCAGGAAGCATGAGACACGGGTTCGATCCCTGGATTGGAAAAATCTCCTGGAGGAAGGTATGGCAACCCACTTCAGAATTCTTCTCTGGAGAATCCCATGGACAGAGGAACCTGGCAAGCTACAGTCCAAGTTTTAAAATTTTTCATAAATTTATTTTCTTGTGTTTATATGTATGTTTACATTTATTTTGGTTGATTATTTGGTTTACTGTTTGTTGTTTGGTTGCTAAGTCATATATAACTCTTTTTGCGACCCAATGGACTGTAACCTGCCAGGTTCCTCTGTCCATGGGATTTCCCAGGCAAGAATACTGAAATCATTTGCCGTTTTCTTCTCCAGCGTATTTTCCTGACCCAAGGATTGAGCATGTCTCTTGCATTGTAGGAGGATTCTTTACCTCTGAGCCACCAGGGAAACTTTTGTACTATTTGTCACATATTTTTACCTAAGTTGAGGCTTTCATCATTTATCAGATAGACTATCATGAGAGTGTCCTAGCATTTTTTCTTACCTTTAGCCGCAAGCCATTCTTATTCTCTGCAGAACTTTTGAAGAGTAAATTGTCTACGATTGTTGATCCTTGCTAAGTCTCTAATAATTTTAAAATATTTCAGTTGAATAGTATGTAAACCTAGTTTCAAGTTGACAAGTTTTTATGGTTCAAACACCTTTTCTCCAGTTTCATCTTCTATTATTTCCAAGTTTTATTTTGTATGTAGTTCTTTATTTCATGTTATATTCTCTCATTTTAGAACTATTCTCCCTCAATACATATCTTCCTGAAATCCAATTCTTTAAGCTTGCATTTTTGTTTGCAGAGCAAACAACATATGAATTTCACAAAACCAAAATGGAAAATCCTCACCATAATAAACTTATAAGATCCATTCTTCTTCTAGAACTTAGTTTTCAATAAATTAATTATAGCCTTAAAATAATCCATTAAAGTTAGACATTCTAGGACATCATCAACAAGAAAATCTAAAGTCTATTCTACAAAATAGAAGTAACATAAAAAGCAACATTAAAGGCCAACTTGAAAGACCTGCTCAGCACAGGAGCAGGTAGCCGCGGTTGGATGGCGCAGGAATGGCCAACATCAGAGAGGAGATACCCCACGTTCAAGGTCAGGAGCAGCGGACCTGAGGACATACCCCACCTCCAAGGTAAGGAGCAGCAGGTGCTCTTTGTTGGAGCAGCCATTAAGAGATACGCCATGTCCAAGGAAATATAAACCCAAGTAAAACAGTAGGCGCTGAGAGAGGGCATCAGAGGGCAGACTGAAAGCATAATCGCAGAAACTAGCCAATATGATCACATGGACCACAGCCTTGTCTAACTCAATGAAACTAGGTCATACTGTGTGGGGCCACCCAAGATGGTCGGGTCATGGTGGAGAGGTCTGACAGAATGTGGTCCACTGGAGAAGGGAATGGCAAACCACTTCAGTATTCTTGTCTTGAGAACCCCATGAACAGTATGAAAAGGCAAAAAGATAGGACACTGAAAGAGGAACTCCCCAGGTCGGTAGGTGCCCAATATGCTACTGGAGATCAGTGGAGAAATAACTTCACAAAGAATAAAGGAAAGGAATCAAAGCAAAGACAACAACCAGTGTGGTTGTGACTGGTGAGAGAAGCAAGGTCTGATGCTGTAAAGAGCAATATTGCATAGGAACCTGGAATGTTAAGACCATGAATCAAGGCAAACTGAAAATGGTCAAGCAGGAGATGGCAAGAGTGAACGTCAAAATTCTAGGAATCAGCGAACTGAAATGGACTGGAATGGATGAATTTAACTCAGGTGACTATTATATCTACTACTGTGGGCAAGAATCCCTTAGAAGAAATGGAGGAGCCATCATAGTCAACAAAAGAGTCCAAAATGCAGTACTTGGATGTAATCTCAAAAATGACAGAATGATCTCTGTTCATTTCCAAGGCAAACCATTCACTATCATTGTAATCCAATGCTATACCCTGACCAGTAATGCTGAAGAAGCTGGAGTTGAACGGTTCTTTGAAGGCCTACAAGACCTTTTAGAACTAACACCCAAAAAAGATGTCCTTTTCATTATAGGGGACTGGAATGCATAAGTAGGAATTCAAGAAACATCTGGAGTAACAGGCAAATTTGGCGTTGGAGTACAGAATGAAGCAGGGCAAAGGCTAATAGAGTTCTGCCAAGAGAACACACTGGTCATAGCAAACACCCTCTTCCAACAACACAAGAGAAGACTCCACACATGGACATCACCAGATGGTCAACACTGAAATCAGATTGATTATATTATTTTCAGACAAAGTCGGAGAAGCTCTATACAGTCAGCAAAACAAGACCTGGATTGGACTGTGGCTCAGATCATGAACTCCTTATTGCCAAATTTAGACTTAAATTGAAGAAAGTGGGGAAAATCACTAACCATTCAGGTATGACCTAAATCAAATCCCTTAACACTATACAGTGGAAGTGAGCAATAGATTTAAGGGGCTAGATCTGATAGACAGAGTGCCTGATGAACTATGGACAGAGGTTCGTGACATTGTACAGGAGACAGGGATCAAGACCATCCCCCAAAAAAGGAAATGCAAAAAAGCAAAATGGCTGTCTGAGGCGGCCTTACAAATAGCTGTGGAATGAAGAGAAGTGAAAAGCAAAGGAGAAAAGGAAAGATATTCCCATTTGAATGCAGAGTTCCAAAGAATAGCACAGAGAGATAAGAAAGCCTTCCTTAGTGATCAATGCAAAGAAATAGAAGAAAACAATAGAATGTGAAAGACAGGAGATCTTGCCAAGAAATTAGAGATACCAAGGGAACATTTCATGCAAAGATGGGCTTAATAAAGGACAGAAATTGTAGGGATCTAACAGAAACAGAATATATTAAGAGGTGGCAAGAATACACAGAAGAATTGTTTAAAAAGATCTTTACAACCCAGTTAATCACGATGGTGTGATTGTTCACCTAGAGCCAGATATCCTGGAATGTGAAGTCAAGTGGGCCTTAGAAAGCATCACTACAAACAAAGTTAGTGGAGGTGATGGAATCCCAGTTGAGCTATTTCAAATCCTAAAAGATGATGCTGTGAAGGTGCTGCACTAAATATGTCAGCAAATTTGGAAAACTCAGCTGTGGCCACAGGACTGGAAAAGGTCAGTTTTCATTTCAATCCCAAAGAAAGGCAATGGCAAATAATGCTCAAACTAACACACAGATGCACTCATCTCACACAGTACTAAAGTAATACTCAAAATTCTCCAAAACAGGCTTCAGCAATACATGAACCATGAACTTCCAGATGTTCAAGCTGGATTTACAACAGGCAGAGGAACCAGAGATCAAATTGCCAACATCTGCTGGATCATCGAAAAAGCAAGAAAGTTCCATAAAAAACATCTATTTCTGCTTTATTGACTATGCCAAAGCTTTTGACTCTATGGATCACAATAAACTGTGTGTGAAAATTCTTAAAGGATGGAATACCAGATCACCTGACCCGCCTCTTGAGAAACCTGTATGCAGGTCAGGAAGTAACAGTTAGAACTGGTCATGAAACAACAGACTGGTTCCAAACAGGAAAAGGAGTATGTCAAGGCTGTATATAGCCACCCTGCTTATTTAAATTATGCAGAGTACATCATGAGAAACACTAGGCTGGATGAAGCACAAGCTGGAATCAAGATTGCCGGGAGAAATAACAACCTCAGATATGCAGATGACACCACCCTTATGGCAGAAAGTGAAGAACTAAAGAGGCTCTTGATGAACATGAAAGAGGAGAGTGAAAATTTGGCTTAAAGCTCAACATTCAGAAAACTAAGATCATGGCATTAGGTCCCATCACTTCATGGCAGATAGATGGGGAAATAGTAACAGATTTTATTTTGGGGGGCTCCAAAGTGATTACAGATGATAAGTGTAGCCATGAAATTAAAAACGCTTACTCTTTGGAAAGAAAGTTATGACCAACCTAGACAGCATATTAACAAGCAGAGGCATTACTTCACCTACAAAGATCCGTCTAGTCAAGGCTATGGTTTTTCCAGTAGTCACTGATGGATGTGAGTGTTGGTTTATAAAGAAAGCTGAATGCAGAAGAATTGATGTTTTTGAATTGTGGTGTTGGAGAAGACTCGAGTCCCTTGGGCTGCAAGGAGATCCAACCAGTCCGTCCTAATGGAAATCAGTCCTTGGTGTTCATTGGAAGGACTGATGTTGAAGCTGAAAGTCCAATACTTCAGCCAACTTATGCGAAAAGCTGATTCATTTGAAAATACCCTGATGCTGGGAAAGATTGAGGGCAGGAGGAGAATGGGATGACAGAGGATGAGATGGTTGGATGGCATCACCAACTCAATGGACATGAGTTTGTGTAGGCTCTGGGAGGTGGTGATGGACAGGGAGGCCTTGCCCGCTGCAGTTCATGGGGTCGCAAAGAGTAGGACACGAGTGATTGACTGAACTGAACTGAAAGACCTGTAACTATTGCACCTGAAAAGAACATCGTAAGGCAGAAGAATTCAAGTGAGGATAAGATTAAATAAGAATGGATTAGGAGTATGAAGTAAATAGGTAATACTTGGGGAAAAATATATTTGTAAACTGAAACAGGCTGAAATAGCATTCCTAAGAAGAAACCAAAGACCTAGAGATTAATGTTCAGGTATTTTGATAATATGCATTGATGTAAAAGGAAATGTAAGAGCTCTAAAATGAGAGTGCTTAATATTATTGTTTCCATAGGATGCAGTATAATTATTCTGAACTCTTCTAGTGTATCTCTTAGTTTCATTAACCAGCCTCACTTATTTGCCACTGAAATATTATTTACAAAAGTCTAGATGGGGGAGCCTGGTGGGCTGCCGTCTATGGGGTCGCACAGTCGGCCACGACTGAAGTGACTTAGCAGCAGCAGCAGAAGTCATTGACTTAATTTGTAACAGTCCAGACCTATTATTGTTGTTAGGTTTGTTTTTGTGCATTTTAGACCTGTGTTTTAAGAGTTGCTGCTACTGCTAAGTCACTTCAGTCGTGTCCGACTCTGTGTGACCTCATAGATGGCAGCCCACCAGGCTCCCCCATCCCTGGGATTCTCCAGACAAGAACACTGGAGTGGGTTGCCATTTCCTTCTCCAATGCATGAAAGTGAAAAGTGAAAGTGAAGTCACTTAGTCGTGTCCGACTCTTAGTGACCCCATGGACCGCAGCCTACCAGGCTTCTCCATCCATGGGATTTTCCAGGCAAGAGTAGTGGAGTGAGATGCCATTGCCTTCTCAGTTTAAGAGTTGAGGGATCAATAAAATCTTTTCAGGGAGCTTGTAATCTGTCCTAGAGCAATGATTTCTTTTCCTTAGAGAAAACTTGTGAAATGTATGCAGGTTGTAGTCCACTTGTGTCTTGTGGGATCTTACCAAGGCAGAACTTGTTTCAATATTCCACTTTCCTTATTTACCAAAGGATTCTTTACATATGCTGCTGTCATCTTTGTTTATATTAAAGTAGTAGTTGTAAGGTCACTTGAATTAAAAGCCACAATGTCAGGTCTGTAATTACCAGGCCCAGTTCTATGGAATAATCAATACCCTAAACATTACTTAGAGAAAAATCTTCTTCCTTTCTCAGCTCCACTGGGGCTGTTTGACATTTGGCTCAGCTTATTCCATTCAATTAATGGCCCCTCAAGCCATCAAAGAAAAGACAAAACACAATACAGAAATTTTTTTGATATGTGTTAAAATAAAGTAGTTTCATGTTCTTTGTCTTTGTTTTATAAAAACAGCATCAAAACATGTATATTATCTATGGTGAAACAGATCACCAGCCCAGGTGGGATGCATGAGACAAGTGCTCGGGCCTGGTGCACTGGGAAGACCCAGAGGAATCGGGTGGAGAGGGAGGTGGGAGGGGGGATCGGGATGGGGAATACATGTAAGTCCATGGCTGATTCATGTCAGTGTATGACAAAAACCACTACAATATTGTAAAGCAATTAGCCTTCAACTAATAAAAATAAATGAAAAAACAAACAAACAAACAAACAAACAAATAGCTACCATGTTCTCTTATGGATGAGTGCATTCTGTTCTATTTCTCTGGGCTTGCAAAGCTTGCAGAGTGAAGTCGCTCAGTCGTGTCGGACGCTTTGCGACCCCATGGACTATAGCTTGCCAGGCTCCTCTGTCCATGGAATTCTCCAGGCAAGAATATTTCAGTGGGTAGCCATTGCCTTTTCCTGGGCATCTTCCCGACCCAGAAATCGAACTGGGGTCTCCTGAATTGTAGGTGGATTCTTTATCGCTAGACTTACCGATGGTGAATCTTGTCACAAAAAAAGGTACATTTTCTTCAGCTGGCTATTCCAACTTCCAACTAGTCATTTGATTTTCCAACAGTTCTCCCCACACAGTCTTTGTATGTGGGTTTCTACCCACTTGGGCAAGAGTCTTCTTGGGTCAAAAGTTTTAAGTTGAAATCAGGTTCAATTTCCTAATCCAGACTCTGGATTTAATACAGACTCTATCCCTGATCTTAAAATTTTCACCACTTTGATCTGTTGCCATGAATCAATATTACAGCCTCTCATCAATAGATTGCTCAGGCTTACCTGCATCCATCAGCACAGCAAACGTGTAAATGCTCTTCGAGCAACTCAAAATGGGTTTCCTTCCTGAAAAATTACAATTCTTAAATTATTTCTTATCACCACTCCCAAAGTGAGTAATTTGTTTACTTATTTAATTTTAATTTTATATTTTTCCACTTTAATCTTACAAACATGATAAATATGTTATAATCACATTAGAAAAATACAAGATGATAAGACATTTACATGCTTAGAGTCATTGTTACTTGTAGATGTATTCTAAAATATTCTTAAGTTCTCATAGAATGAATCAAAGCCTTGTTTATCTTTGGGTTCCCAATAGTGCTTAGCAATGTGACTTTTATGTTTATGACTTTCAGCAAAATTATTGAGGAATAAATAAAATCCTTTGTTATATCTTAAATAATTTATTTTGTGAGAAAAGTGTGTCCATCACTTAATTTCTACTACAGAGTAAAGAAATTATCTTATTTCCTATTTAAAATATTCAACTGTTAACTGAAGGGGAATTTCAAAATTGACAAAGCAGTTTTGAAAGTCTGATAGCCAAATGGGTATGTAATAATGATTAAGAACAATATGCCAAATATTTATAAATACAGTACAAATACAGTTTTTTACTCACTATAGACTTGTCAAGTTACTTAGGTTTCTGAGTAGTCTAAGCATTAATTCTTCATTTGTAATGTGAAAATAGTATTAATGACTCCATCATAGTATTTTTTGCCAGAATTTAGTGAAATGCACGTGTAAATAGTTTTTTAATATTATTTGTTGCATTGCAAATACTCTATAACATGTTGGCCTGTATTATTAACATTAATATATTTGTTAATAAGATTTGAAGATAACTGGTACAATCTTACTCTCTTTATTATCATAATATTATTGTTGCTTTCTGTTGCTAGAGGGAAAAGTGAAAGTGAAAATCATTCAATCATGTCTGACTCTTTGTGACCCCATGGACTATACAGTCCATGGAATTCTCTGGGCCAGAATACTGGAGTGGGTAACCATTCCTTTCTCCAGGATATCTTCCCAACCTAGGAACTGAACACAAATCTCCCACATTGCAGGCAGATTCTTTACCAGCTGAGCCACAGAAAACTGCGACTCAGATTTGTTTCCACCAAGAAAAAAATCTATTGTCTCACACAACAGTATAGGGATCTGTTTAGCTTCAAGTATTGCTACAATCTAGGTCTCAAATAGAATCATCAGGACTAAAATTATCTTCTGTCATTTCTTTGCTCTACTTCTTCAGTGTTTGGTCAATTTTTTATACAAACATGGGCACTGGGCACTTTTAGCCAAATCTTCACATTCTCCTTCATTCTAAGGTTTAGAAGGGACAGAGCAAGGGCATTTTTTTCCAGCCTTCACAGGAAAAAAAAAAAAAAAAAAGCATTGCAACATATTTTGAGTGGCTCCCACTGAATCAAGGGACTATTTTTTGTTTTTTTTAAACCAATTTGTAAGTTAAGGGGGAATTTCACAAACCAACTGAAACACAGCAGGATCATGATTATTTTTTTCCCCTGAAGTTGAAGTTTAGGGTCTGTCTTAAACTTTCAGCAACAAGGACAGATTAAATAAATGTCAAAATAAATTTTAAACAAAAATACTCAAAATGCATTCTGAGTACCTCATCACTTAATGCCTACACACAAAGTATTTAAATATTTCAAATTGCTAAGCATATCTAATGTAAAATGAAGAAAATTGGTTATCATAACATTATTTTACTTTAAATTATTAAAACATTAATTAAAAAACCAAATTGTGCATGCTGTTTGTTCAGTCGTTAAGTCATTTCCAACTCCTTGTGACCCCCATGGACTGTGGCAAGCCAGGCTCCTCAATCCTTCACTATCTCCCAGAATTTGCTCACATTTATGTCCATTATGTCATTGATGCTGTTTAACCATGTCATCCTCTGCCGTCCCCTTCTTCTTTTGCCTTCAATCTTTCCCAGCATCAGTCGAGTCTTCAGTTCAGGTGGCCAAGGAATTAGAGCTTAAGCTTCAGCATTAGTCCTTCCAATGGATATCCAGTGTTGATTTTTTTCTTCTTTTTGTTTTTAACTTATTTTTTCATTGATAATTGTTTTACATAATTTTTTTTGTTTTCTGTCAAACCTCAACATGAATCACCCATAGGTATACATATATCCCCTCGTTTTGAATCTCCATCCCCATGCCACCCCTCTAGGTTGATACAGAGCCCCTGTTTGAATTTCCTGAGCCATACAGAAAATTCCTGTAGGCTAACTATTTTACATATGGTAATGTAAGTTTGTTTTTTTGTATAGTTCTTCTGTATATTCTTGCCACCTCTTCTTAATATCTTCTGCTTCTGTTAGGTCCATACCATTTCTGTCTTTTATCAAACCCATCTTTGCACGAGATGTTCCCTTGGTATCTCTAATTTTCTTGAAGAGATCTCTAGTCTTTTTTTCTTTTGTTGTTTTCCTCTATTTCTTTGCATTGATCTCTGAGGAAGGCTTTCTTTCTCTCTTTGCTATTCTTTGAAACTCTGCATTCAAATGGGAATATCTTTTCTTTTCTCCTTTGCTTGTTGTGTTTCTTCTTTTAACAGCTATTTGTAAGGCCTCCTCAGACAACCATTTTGCCTTTTTGCATTTTTTTTCCCATGGGGATGGTCTTGATCCATGTTTCCTGTACAATGTCATGAACCTCCATCCATAGTTCATCAGGCACTCTGTCTATCAGATCTAGTCCCTTAAATCTATTGCTCATTTCCACTGTATAGTCATAAGGGATTTGATTTAGGTCATACCTGAATGGTCTACTGGTTTTCCCTACTTTCTTCAATTTAAGTTTGAATTTCACAATAAGGAGTTCATGATCAGAGCCACAGTCAGCTCCTGGTCTTGTTTTTCCTGACTGTATAGAGCTTCTCCATCTTTGGCTGCAAAGATTATAATCAATCTGATTTCAATGTTGACCATCTGGTGATGTCCATGTGTAGAGTCTTCCCTTGTGTTGTTGGAAGAGGGCGTTTGCTATGACCAGTGCGTTCTCTTGGCAAAACTCTATTAGCCTTTGCCCTGCTTCATTCCGTACTCCAAGGCCAAATTTGTCTGTTACTCCAGGTGTTTCTTGCCTTCCTACTTATGCATTCCAGTACCCTATAATGAAAAGGACATCTTTTTTGGGTGTTAGTCCTAAAAGGTCTTGTAGGTCTTCATAGAACCATTCAACTTCAGCTTCTTCAGAAACCTATATTTCTTGTGAAACCTATATGCAGTTCAGGAAGCAGCAGTTAGAACTGGACATGGAACAACAGACTGGTTCCAAATAGGAAAAGGAGTACGTCAAGGCGGTATATTGTCACCCTGCTTATTTAATTTATATACAGAGTACATCATGAGAAACCCTGGGCTGGAAGAAGTACAAGCTGGAATCAAGATTGCTAGGAGAAATATCAACAACCTCAGATATGCAGATGACACCACCCTTTTGGCAGAAAGTGAAGAGGAACTAAAAAGCCTCCTGATGAAAGTGAAAGAGGAGAGTGAAAAAGTTGGCTTAAAGCTCTACATTCAGAAAACTAAGATCATGGCATCTGGTCCCATCACTTCATGGGAAATAGATGGGGAAACAGTGGAAACAGTGTCAGACTTAATTTTGGGGGGCTCCAAAATCACTGCTGATGGTGATTGCAGCCATGAAATTGAAAGACACTTGCTCCTTGGAAGGAAAGTGATGACCAACCTAGACAGTATATTAAAAAGCAGAGACATTACTTTGCCAACAAAGGTCCATCTAGTCAAGGCTATAGTTTTCCCAGTGGTCATGTATGGATGTGAGAGTTGGACTGTGAAGAAAGCTGAGCACCGAAGAATTGATGCTTTTGAACTGCAGTGTTGGAGAAAACTCTTGAGAGTCCCTTGGACTGCAAGGAGATCCAACCAGCCCATCCTGAAGGAGATCAGATCTGGGTGTTCATTGGAAGGACTGATGCTGAAGCTGAAACTCCAGTACTTTGGCCACCTGATGCGAAGAGTTGACTCATTGGAAAAGACCCTGATGCTGGGAGGGATTGGGGGCAGGAGGAGAAGGGGATGACAGAGGATAAGATGGCTGGATGGAATCATCGATTCAATAGACATGAGTCTGAGTAAACTCCGGGAGTTTGTGATGGACAGGCAGGCCTGGCGTGCTGTGGTTCATGGGGTCGTGAAGAGTCGGACACGACTGAGCGACTGAACTGAACTGAATGTAAGTTTCTATGTTACTCTTTCCATATGTCTCACCTTCTCCTCCACTCTCTCCATGTCCATAAGTGTATTCCTTATGTCTGAAGAATTTATTTACAGGAAAGCAATGGAGATTCAGGGTTGATTTCTTTAGGCTTGATGTCCTGGCAGTCAAAGGGACTCTCAAAAGTCTTACCTAACATCACAATTCAAAAGCATCAATTATTTGGCACTCAGCCTTCTTTATTGTCCAACTCTCATATCTGCCCATGACTATTTGAAAACTATAGCTTTGACTATGTGGACCTTTGGTTGGTAAAGTAATGTCTCTGCTCTTTAATACATTGTTTAGGTTTGTCATAGCTTTACTTGCACGGAGCTAGCATCTTTTAAATTCATGGTGCAGTCAATGTCCATAGAGATTTTGGAACCAAGAAATAAAATCTCTCACTGCCTCCACTTTTCCCCTTCTATTTGCCATGAAGCAATAGGACCAGATGCCATAATCTTAGTTTTTTGAATGTTGAGTTTTAAGCCAGGTTTTTCACTGTTCTATTTCACCCTCAAAAGGAAACTTTTTATTTCCACTTCATTTTCTACCATTAGAGAGGTACTGCATTTCTGAGGTTGATATTTCTCCCACAATCTTGATTCAGTTTATCCAGTCCAGCATTTCACATGATTTACTCTAATGGACTCTGCATGTAAGTTAAATAAGCAGGGTAACAATACACAGCCTTGTAGAACTGCTTTCTCATTTTTGAACCAGTCAGTTGTTCAATGTCCAGTTGTAATTGTTGCTTCTTGATCCACATACACATTTCTCAGGTGATCTGATACTCCCAACTCTTTAATAATTTTCTTGAAACAAATTGAAAAAAAAAATCAGTTTGTTGTGATCCACACAGTTAAGGACTTTAGTCAATGAAGCGAAGTAGATATTTTACTGGAACTCCCTGCTCTCCAGCTCTCCATGATCGAATGACTGTTGAAAATTTGATCTCTGGTTCCTCTGCTAAATCCAGCTTGAACATCTGGAAGTTTTCTGTTCACATACAGCTGAAGCCTAGCTTGAGGTATTTTTAGCATAACATTGCTAGCATGTGAAATGTATGCAACTGGCCAGTAGTTTGAACATTCTTTGGCATTGCCCTTCTTTGGGATTAGAATGAAAACTGACCATTTCCAGTCCTGTGGCCACTCCCAGTTTTCCAAATTTGCTGACATTTTGAGTGCAACACTTTAACGGCATCATGTTTTAGGATTTGAAATAGCTCAGGTGGAACTCCATCACCTCCATTAGCTTTTGTTAGGAAATTCTTACTACGATGCACCTGATTTCACACTCCAGGATGAGTGTCCTGGATGATGCTCCAGGTGAGTGTCCACACCATGGTGTTTACACAGGTCATTAAAACATTTTTGTATAGTTCCTTTGTGTATTCTTGCCACATCTTCTTAATATCTTCTGCTTCTGTTAAGTCTTTACTGTTTCTGTCCTTTATTTTGCTCATTTTTGCATGAAAATTTCCCTTGGTAGCTACAATTTTCTTTTTCTTTCTTTCTTTCTTTTTTTTTTTTTGTAAATTAATGTATTTATTTTATTTGGAGCTAATTACCATACTGTTGTGGTTTTTGTCATACAGTGACATGAATCAGCCATGGGTGTACCTGTGTCCCTCATCCTCAAACCCCCTCCCACATCTCTCCCATCCCATCCCTCAGGGTCATCCCAGTGCACCGGTCCTGAGTGCTGTGTCTCATGCATTGAACCTGGACTGGTGATCTATTTCACATATGGTAATATACATGTTTCAATGCTATCTCTCAAATTATCCCACCCTAGCCTTCTCCCACAGACTGCAAAAGTCTGTTCTTTACATCTGTGTCTTTTTCTGTCTTGCATATAGGGTCATCGTTACCATTTTTCTAAATTCCATATATATGCTTTAATATACTGTATCGGTGTTTTCTTTCTGACTTACTTCACTCTGTATAATAGGCTGCAGTATCATCTACCTCATTAAAACTGATTCAAATTCATTCTTTTTAATGGCTGATTAATATTCCATTGAGTATATGTACCACAGTTTTCTTATCCATTCACCTGCCAATTTTCTTGAAGAGTCTCCTCTAGTCTTTCTTATTATATTGTTCTTCTCTATTTCTTAACATTGTTCATTTAAGAAAGCCTTTTTATCTCTCCTTGATATTCTCTGGAACTCTGCATTCAGCTGGGTATCTTTCCCTTTCTCCCTTGCCTTTTGCTTCTCTTCTTCCCTCGGCTATTTGAAAAGCCTCCTCAGACAACTGTTTTGCCTTCTTGTATTTCTTTTTCTCTGGGATGCTCTTGGTCACTGCCTTCTGTTATGATACCATGTTTGAAAGAAAGCAAGACATACACTGACTAAAGAATTCCATGTATGGTGCAGAGTGGAACATGGTTATTCCATGAGGTGGTGAGAAACCTCATGAAAGCACATATTATAATCCAAATGTAAAGTTTGGATTTTATTTTGGCAGTCGGAAATATCAAAGAGAAATTTATCATGAGATTTCTCTGATGTACATATGACATATATTTTTCTTATTTAATGAGAGAAGCAAATCATGGGAATGGATATTTTGCAGATGTTTTAATTATTGGACATACAAACTCAGATATAATCAAGCTTGAATCATTGATTAAAATATATGGAGAGAATATTTTTAAGGGTTTACAAATTACTGAAAAAATAAATGGAAAGATTTGCTTAGGTAGTCAAGATAACTGAATTGAGATAGCTTCATTGACATTCTTAAAGTAAAAAACTGAAAAAAATAATTGAGGTCCATAAAGAAACTTTGATTATAGAAAAATTAGAGTAACTGATATGGAAAATAGTTTGTGAGTGATATAAAAGCTTTTTAAGCATAATTTTAATCATAATGAATTTTTTTAAATCTTTAAGCCAACTTAAGAATCTAACATTCTGTAAAAATGCAACTCCAAGGTCATAATTTTATAACACAATACTTGAATTGAAATTTTTATATACAAATTATAGCTAATTCCACAACGGACTGCATAAAACAATACATTTAAGCACCACCATATTCAGAAGTGGGAATTACCAAGGAGTCTATCAACAGTGGCTGAAGTTCATCTTTAAGCATCAAAATAGAGTCATATCAAGAAATGAAGAAAGAAGGTTTCCCTGGAGATGATTTATATTAGTAAGATTCTGTGGCCTCCTTAATACCTCTCATTTAGTGATGGGGATGTATCTCCTTCAAACCAAACCAAGGGGAAGAATATTAATCTAAGGTATGCCTTGGAAAGGTTTATATATTATCCCAAATTTTTAAGGGTTCCCTGGTGGGAAATGGCAATCCACTCCAGTACTCTTGCTTGGAAAAATCCCATGGATGGAGGAACCTGGTAGACTACAGTTCACAGAGTCACAAAAAGTTGGACATAATTGAGTGACTTCACTTTCTTTCCCTTTCCCTGGTGGCTCAGACAGTAAAGTATCTGCCTACAATTTGGGAGACTCAGGCTCGATCCCTGGGTTGGGAAGATCCCCTGGAAAAAGGAATGGCAACCCACTCCAGTATTCTTGCCTGGAAAATTTCATGGACAGAGGAGCCTGGTCCATAGTGTTGAAAGAGTCAGACATGACTGAATGATTAACGCTTTATAAACTAGTATTAAGAAAGGGCCTAAAATGATTAAAAATGAGACTGTATCTTAGCTGCCTAGCCTGACACTTGGAGAATTGTATTTCCATTGAAAATTGATTCAGGATGAAGCTTTCTTAGGTTCATTTTCTTCTTAGAAATTCAACCTCTCCAGAAGGGTTACCCATCAGGAGGTGACTGGCAATCAACTTTCAGATGAAAAAGCTGAGGGGGATGTTTAGACATGTCAACTCAAGGGCAGAATTACCTACATCAAAAAAACTACCTCTAAAAGAGCTAGAGGGAGTCACTCAGCAGAGTTCATGAAATTACTCTAAAGGGAAAAGAATTAATGTTGTCTGCTTCACCCAGAAAGCAATCATTCAGGGTTACATACAGATTGCTAAACTGTATAACAGTTAAATACTTTCCTACCTTCTACCTTCTCTTTTCCCCACCCCAGAGGAGCCAGAATCAGACTGAAGTTATGGTAAAGGAGAAGCATGTCCCTGCTAGGAAAATAAAGAAGCTGCCTCAAACCTTTGTCTACCATTGCCAGTTTTGTAGCCCAAAGCAGGTCACACCAGGGGGACAAAGAAAATTGTGCACCAGATCAGTACATGGTACTGAGTATTAACATGTTAAAAAAAAGGGGGGGGGGAGGAGCTAAGATGGCCGAGGAATAGGACAGGGAGACCACTTTCTCCCCTACAAATTCATCAAAAGAACATTTGAACGCTGAGCAGACTCCACAAAACAACTTCTGATTGCTAGCAAAGGACATCAGGTGCCCAGAAAAGCAGCCCATTGTCTTTGAAAGGAGGTAGGACAAAATATAAAAGATAAAAAGAGAGACAAAAGAGCTAGGGATGGAGACCCATCCCGGGAAAGGAGTCATAATAGAGGAAGTTTCCAAACACCAGGAAACCCTTTCACTGGCGGGTCTGGGGAAAGTTTTTGAATCTTGGAGGGCAATCTAACCAGGAGGAAAAATAAATAAAACCCACAGATTACATGCCTAAAAACAACTCCCAGCAGAAAAGTACCCCAGAGGCTCATATCCGCCACCAGCAAGTGGGGGCTGAACGGAGAGGAGCGGGTGGCATTGCTTAAGGTAAGGACTGGGCTAGAATGCCCTGAGGGCAATTGGAGGGAGCTAACACAAGATAGCAACTTAAACTGTGGGATCGCAAGAGAGAGAGAAAAAATTAACCTGTGAAAAGCCCTAACGGAAGGCACTGTCAGCCCATTCGCAGAACAAAGGAAGGACTGAGCAATTCCAGAGAAGAGCTAGCCAGAGGCGGACGGGCCCATCCCCGCCAGAGGCAGGAGGCAGGGGGGAAGGGAAAGGGGCAAACTCAGCCTCAGAGACGGCACCACCTACCAAACTGCAAACAGGCTTCCAGTTTCTAACCAAAGACTTCCTGAGATTCTGGATGGTTGACATCCACCGGGAGGGTCCCAGCTAGAGACCAGCTCCCCAGAAGGGACACAAGGCACATCCAAGCGGTGCGTGCGGAAACTGAGGCTGGGACCGCGGAGGGGATAAGGCGCACTACTCCAGGGGAGAGCATTACTTTACTAGCGTGTGAGATGAGAGCAATTGTGTGGTAGTTTGAGCATTCTTTGGGACTGCCTTTCTTAGGGATTGCAATGAAAACGGACCTTTTCCAGTCCTGTGGCCAATGCTCAGTTTCCCAAATTTGCTGACATATTGAGTACAGCACTTTCACAGCATCATCTTTCAGTATTTGAAATAGCTCAACTGGAATCCCATCACATCCACTAGCTTTGTTCGCAGTGATGCTTTCTAAGGCCCACTTGACTTCACATTCCAGAATGTCTGGCTCTACATGAGTGATCACATCATTGTGATTATCTGGGTCGTGAGGATCTTTTTTTGTACAGTTCTTCTGTGTATTCTTGCCACCTCTTCTTAATATCTTCTGCTTCTGTTAGGTCCATACCATTTCTGTCCTTTATTGAACCCATCTTTGCATGAAATGTTCCCTTGGTATCTCTAATTTTCTTGACGAGATCTCTAGTCTTTCCCATTCTGTTGTTTTCCTCTATTTCTTTGCATTGATCTCTGAGGAAGGCTTTCTTATCTCTCCGTGCTACTCTTTGAAACACTGCATTCAAATGGGAATATATTTCCTTTTCTCCTTTTCTTTTCACTTCTCTTCCTTTCACAGCTATTTGTAAGGCCTGCTCGGACAACCATTTTGCCTTTTTGCATTTCTTTTCCATGGGGATGGTCTTGATCCCTGTCTCCTGTACAATGTCATGAACCTCCATCCATAGTTCATCAGGCTCTCTGTCTATCAGATCTAGTCCCTTAAATCTATTTCTCACTTCCACTGTATAGTCATAAGGGATTTGATTTAGGTCATACCTGAGTAGTTTAGTGGTTATCCCAAATTTCTTCCGTTTAAGTCTGAATTTTGCAATAAGGAGTTCATGATCTGAGCCACAGTCAGCTCCCAGTCTTGTTTTGCTGACTGTATAGAGCTTCTCCATCTTTGGCTGCAAAGAATATAATCATTCTGATTTTGGTGTTGACCATCTGGTGATGTGCATGTGAAGAGTCTTCTCTCATCTTGTTGGAAGAGGGTGTTTGCTATGACCAGTGCGTTCTCTTGGCAAAACTCTATTAGCCTTTGCCCTGCTTCATTCTGTACTCCAACGCCAAATTTGCCTGTTACTCCAGGTGTTTCTTGACTTCCTACTTATGCATTCCAGTCCCCTATAATGAAAAGGACATCTTTTTTGGGTGTTAGTTCTAAAAGGTCTTGTCTTCATAGAACCGTTCAACTTCAGCTTCTTCAGCATTACTGGTCAGGGTATAGCATTGGATTACCGTGATACTGAATGGTTTACCTTGGAAATGAACAGAGATCATTCTGTCATTTTTGAGATTACATCCAAGTACTGCATTTTGGACTCTTTTGTTGACTATGATGGCTCCTCCATTTTTTCTAAAGGTTTCCTGCCCACAGTAGTAGATATAATGGTCATCTGAGTTAAATTCACCCATTCCAGTCCATTTCAGTTTGCTGATTCCTAGAATTTCGACGTTCACTCTTGCCATCTCCTGTTTGACCACTTCCAATTTGCCTTGATTCATGGACCTAACATTCCAGGTTCCCATCAATATTGCTCTTTACAGCATCAGACCTTGCTTGTATCACCAATCTCATCCACAACTGTGTTTTGTTTTTGCTTTGGCTCCATCTCTTCATTCTTTCTGGAGTTATTTCTCCTCTGATCTCCAGTAGCATATTGGGCACCTGCCGACCTGGGGAGTTGCTCTTTCAGTATCCTATCATTTTGCCTTTTCATACTGTTCATGGGGTTCTCAAGACAAGAATACTGTAGTGGTTTGCCATTCCCTTCTCCAGTGGACCACATTCTGTCAAAATTCTCCGCCATGACCCGGCCATCTTGGGTGGGTGCCCACAAGGCATATATTAGTTTCATTGCGTTCAACAAGACTGTGGTCCATGTCCAAGGTAAGAGAAATCCAAGTAAGATGGTAGGTGTTGCGAGAGGACATCAGAGGGCAGGCATACTAAAACCATAATCACCCAACATAGGAGCACCACAATATGTAAGGCAAATGCTGATGAGTATGAAAGGGGAAATTAACAACAACACAATAATAATGGGAGACTTTAATACCACACTCACCCCTATGAATAGATCAACTAAACAGAAAATTAACAAGGAAACACAAACTTTAAGTGACACAATGGACCAGCAAGACCTTATTGATATCTATAGGACATTTCACACCAAAACAATCAATTACACTTTTTTTCTCAAGTGCACACGGAACCTTCTCCAGAATAGATTACATCCTGGGCCATAAATCTAGCCTTGGTAAATTAAAAAAAAATTGAAATCATTCCAGTCATCTTTTCTGAACGCAATGCAGCAAGATTAGATCTCAATTATGGGAAAAAAAATTAAAAATTCAAACATATGGAGGATAAATAAAACACTTCTGAATAACCAACAAATCATTGAAGAAATCAAAAGGAAATCAAAATACGCATAGAAACAAATGAAAATGAAAACACAACAATCCAAAACCTATGGGACACTGTAAAAGCAGTGCTAAGGGGAAGGTTCATAGCAATACAGGTTTACTTCAAGAAATAAGAAAAAAGTCAAATAAATAACCTAACTCTACACCCAAAGCAACTAGAGAAGGAAGAAATGAAGAACCCCAGGGTTAGTAGAAGGAAAGAAATCTTAAAAATTAGGGCAGAAATAAATGCAAAAGAAACTAAAGAGACCACAGCAAAAATCAACAAAGCTAATAGCTGGTTTTTTGAAAAGATAAACAAAATTGACAAACCATTAGCCAGACTCATCAAGAAACAAAGGGAGAAGAATCAAATCAACAAAATTAGAAATGAAGATGGAGAGATCATAACAGACAAATACAAAGGATCATAAGAGACTACTACCAGCAGCTCTATGCCAATAAAATGGACAACTTGGATGAAATGGACAAATTCCTAGAAAAGTATAACATTCCAAAACTGAACCAGGAAGAAATAGAAGATCTTAACAGGCCCATCAGAAGCACAGAAATCAAAACTGTAGTCAGAAATCTTCCAGCAAACAAAAGCCCAGGACCAGATGGCTTCACAGCTGAATTCTACCAAAAATTTAGAGAAGAGCTAACACCTATCTTACTCAAACTCTTCCAGAAAATTGTAGAAGAAGGTAAACTTCCAAAATCATTCTATGAGGCCACCATCACCCTAATTCCAAAACCAGACAAAGATGCCACAAAAAAAGAAAACTACAGGCCAATATCACTGATGAACATAGACGCAAAAATCCTTAACAAAATTCTAGCAAACAGAATCCAACAACATATTAAAAGGATCATACATCATGACCAAGTGGGCTTTGTCCCAGGAATGCAAGGATTATTTAATATCTGCAAATCAATCAATGTAATAAACCACATTGACAAATTGAAAGATAAAAACCATATGATTATCTCAATAGATGCAGAAAAAGCCTTTGACAAAATTCAACATCCATTTATGATTAAAACTCTCCAGAAAGCAGGAATAGAAGGAACATACCTCAACATAATAAAAGCTATATATGACAAACCCACAGCAAACATCACCCTCAATGGTGAAAAATTGAAAGCATTTCCCCTGAAATCAGGAACAAGACAAGGGTGCCCACTCTCACCACTACTATTCAACATAGTGTTGGAAGTTTTGGCCACAGCAATCAGAGCAGAAAAAGAAATAAAAGGAATCCAGATAGGAAAAGAAGAAGTGAAACTCTCACTGTTTGCAGATGACATGATCCTCTACATAGAAAACCCTAAAGACTCTACCAGAAAATTACTAGAGCTAATCAATGAATATAGTAAAGTTGCAGGATATAAAATTAACACACAGAAATCCCTTGCATTCCTATACACGAACAATGAGAAAACAGAAAGAGAAATGAAGGAAACAATACCATTCACCACTGCAACAAAAAGAATAAAATACTTAGGAGTATATCTCCCTAAAGAAACAAAAGACCTATACATAGAAAACTATAAAACACTAATGAAAGAAATCAAAGAGGACACAAATAGATTGAGAAATGTACTGTGTTCATGGATTGGAAGAATCCATATTGTGAAAATGAGTATACTACCCAAAGTAATCTATAGATTCAATGCAATCCCTATCAAGCTACCAACGGTATCCTTCACAGAACTAGAACAAATAATTTTACAATTTGTATGGAAATACAAAAAACCTCGAATAGCCAAAGTAATCTTGAGAAGGAAGAATGGAACTGGAGGAATCAACCTGTCTGACTTCAGGCTCTACTACAAAGCCACAGTCATCAAGACAGTTTGGTACTGGCACAAAGACAGAAATATAGATCAATGGGTTAAAATAGAAAGCCCAGAGATAAATCCACATACCTACGGACACCTTATCTTTGACAAAGGAGGCAAGAATATACGATGGAAAAAAGACAACCTCTTTAGCAAGCGATGCTGGGAAAATTGGTCAACCACTTATAAAAAAATGAAACTAGAACACTTTCTAACACCATACACAAAAATAAACTCAACATGGATTAAAGATCTAAATGTAAGACCAGAAACTGTAAAACTCCTAGAGAACTTAGGCAAAACACTCTCCGGCATAAATCACAGCAGGATCCTCTATACCCACCTCCCAGAATATTGGAAATAAAAGCAAAAATAAACAAATGAGACCTAATGAAACTTAAAAGCTTTTGCACAACAAAGGAAACTATAAGCAAGATGAAAAGACAGTCTTCAGAATGGGAGAAAATAATAGCAAATGAAGAAACAGATAAAGGATTAATCTCAAAAATATACAAGCAACTCCTGCAGCTCAATTCCAGAAAAATAAATGAACTAATCAAAAAATGGGCCAAAGATCTAAACAGACATTTCTCCAAAGAAGACATACAGATGGCTAACAAACACATGAAAAGATGCTCAACATCATTCATTATCAGAGAAATGCAGATCAAAACCTCAATGAGGTACCATTACACGTCAGTCAGAATGGCTGCTATCCAAAAGCCTACAAGCAATAAATGCTGGAGAGGGTGTGGAGAAAAGGGAACCCTCTTACACTGTTGGTGGGAATGCAAACTAGTACAGCCGCTATGGAGAACAGTGTGGAGAGTCCTTAAAAAACTGGAAATAGAACTGCCATATGACCCAGCAATCCCACTCCTAGGCATACACACTGAGGAAAACAGATCTGAAATAGACACGTGTACCCCAATATTCATCTCGTCGCAGCACTCTTTATAATAACCAAGACATGGAAGCAACCTAGATGCCTATCAGCAGATGAATAGATAAGGAAGCTGTGGTACATATACACTATGGAGTATTACTCAGCCATTAAAAAGAATTCATTTGAATCAGTCTAATGAGATGGATGAAACTAGAGCCCATTATACAGAGTGAAGTAAGCCAGAAAGATAAAGACCAATACAATATACTAACGCATATATATGGAATTTAAAAAGATGGTAATGAGAACCCTATACGCAAAACAGAAAAAGAGACACAGATGTACAGAACTGACTTTTAGACTCTGTGAAAGAAGGCGAGGGTGGGATGTTCTGAGAGAACAGCATTGAAACAAGTATACTATCAAGGGTGAAACAGATCACCAGCCCAGGTTGGATGCATGAGACCTGTGCTCAAGGCTAGTGCACTGGGAAGACCCAGAGGGATGGGATGGGGAGGGAGATGGGAGGGGGGATCGGGATGGTGAACACATGTAAATCCATAGCTGATTCATGTCAATATATGGCAAAAACCACTACAATATTGTAAAGTAATTAGCCTCCAATGAATAAAAATAAATGGAAAAAATAAATAAATAAAATTAAAATTATAAAATAATAATAATAATAATAAGACCTCTGATTACCAGTCTTTTCTGTGATGGCTTAGTCACTAAATTGTGTCTAACTCTTGCAGTCCCGTGGACTGTAACCTGCCAGGCTCCTCTGTCCATGGGATTTTCCAAGAAAGTATACTGGAGTTTGTTGCCATTTTCTTCTCCAAGGGATATTCCTGACCCAGGAATCAAACCCTGGTCTCCAGTCTTTTCTAGCTTGCTGTAATTTTTGCATAATTGAAACTGCATCAGTGACTGCTGGTATTGTAGATGGCATGTGCTCAAGAGCTGAGCTGTTCTGGGAGAGAAAGTAAAGCTCTGTGGATATCTGTCACAGTAACCAATTATTATTTTCTTTTTTTTCACAGTAACCAATTAAAGCAACACGCCCAAAGTGATAAACTTTTTTATAATTGATTGTGAAATGACCAAGATTCTAAAACCCTAAAAGGCACCAATTCTCCCTCTTCCATTTTCACTCAGAACAGCACACCATTTGAGGGTTAGGTGGATCAGTGCAGATACACAGTCCATTTCAGTGTTGAAAGAGCCCTGAACTAAAGTCCCTGAGAGCCTTACGGAGTCTAGAGTGAGGAAAGGGGAGGGGCCAGAGTGGAAAAGCACTGGATAGTGAGTCAGGGTGGGAAAAGTGTCTTCAGGTTTTCCCCATCTGTCCCTCCATAAGAAGGTCTCATTAGGGGCTCCTAAAGAAGCCCTCTGCCCAAGACCTTAGATAAAGAGATCTAGGAATGAAGTTATTGCCAGGGCTGGGGATATAGATGAGTGAAGATCATGAATGGCCAAGGAGGCTTGAGTCTGTGATTGCAACTCCCTTCAAAGACTGGGATGCACCGGCTGTGCACTGTTTGGTGTGGAGAGGGAAGGTTTTCTCCAGGAGGCCTGCCAGGTAAACCCTTTGTACTTGCTTATGGTCAAGCCTGAAAACTCACACATAGTTATTTAAGCAGGAGTGGGACTCCTCTCATGTCTATAGTCTACCGTTAGATATCTATGAGCTGTCCAACTTTTTCATGTGCCACTGGGGTGACTGTACAGATAATTCGTTGGTGACTATCACTTCAACTTCTAACACATCATTAATTAAAATGGCAGTCTGCTTTCTTAAAGAATGTGTTATCTATTGTTTCAATTTAACAACCTGAATGGCTGTGTTCATTTTTATAGGTTCCTATTTAGCATGTCCAATTATGATGCTTGTGGAAGAGCAGTGCATGCCTTCTCTTTTACACTTGTTTGGGGATGTATTTCCCAAGCAGGCATAATATCCGTTCCAATATTATATTCAGTTAAAGGAGATGCAACCACTTCACAAAGTCTGCTCAAACATCCAGTTTTCATTCAAACTTCCTCCTTAATTCCAACAACTATCACATCCCATATATTCCCAATTTAAATATAATCCCTGTTAGGTCTTCAACAACAGGTTTTGGGATCGGTATATTGGACTCCTGTAGCAATATTACATGGGACATCACTATTTTAGTCTGTTTAGGCTGCATTAACAGAATACCACAGCATGGAAGACTTAACAAACAGCAGATATTTATTTCTCATAGTCTGAGAGGTGGAAGTCTGAGCTCAGGGAAAAATGTGGTTAGGTTCTGGTGAAGGTCCTCTTCCGAGCTGCAAACTGCTAGCTTCTTGCTGTGTCCTCACAGGATAGAAGAGCCAGGGTTCTCTCCAGGGCCTCTTTTATAAGGGCGCTAATCCCACTCATGAGAGCTCTGTCCTTGTGATTCAATCACATCCAAAAGGCACACCTCCTAATAGTATCACATCGTGCCTTAGGTTTTCAACATATGAGCAAATGAACTACAGATATAATCATTCAACATCCAACTCAAATTCATCCTCCTCTGTGCACATTTTTGTAAAATCCTTCAGATTACAGTATGTCATTGTTACTTTGAGAATTGAAAAAAAAAATCTTCACATCTGTATCCTAATATTCATTAATATAATTAGCCCTCTTACTATACT
The DNA here is from genome assembly GCF_019320065.1 of Cervus canadensis. Classification (NCBI taxonomy): domain Eukaryota; kingdom Metazoa; phylum Chordata; class Mammalia; order Artiodactyla; family Cervidae; genus Cervus; species Cervus canadensis. Next base: position 17,675,373 of record NC_057411.1, on the reverse strand, counting down.
AGCATGTCTTCCAAAGCGTGTATAATGACTTGTAAAGTTTTGCTATCCTGGTGCATAACCTTGTGCATGGCGCATGGGAATTTGTTAAATGAAAAACCTGAGTATATTAATGAAAGCATAAATGATAGAAACAACAAATGATTGAATAAATTGTTGTCTGACTCTGAATATCTTAATATAGCTAACATTAAAATAATAAAAACATTTTCATTAGTTTTGCTTACATATTGTTATATTTAATTCTACCTGACTGTGTGAGCTTGGCCAATTTTGTGTCTTCAATTCCTGACTAATATTAGAGTCTTAGAACTTAGAAATAAATTCTAAATGGCCTTAGTCCTTACCAAATTGTTTTCTAGTTCAGAAAAAGCATACAGAGATAATAATAATTTACCCTTGACTGCATAGTTAATAAGTGTAAAACTGAATCCTTACTTTATGTCAGTATACTTTATTTTGTAACATGTTACTTCAGCTCTCATATTTTATTTATGAGGAAACCACAACACAGACAAGTTCAATGATTTGCCCTAGATCACAAAGGTAACTAGAGGTAAAGCAAAACTAATTAGTGCTAGAAATTAGAATATGATCTGCAAATACAAACCAGTATCTTTTACAGGCATACTATGTTTTATTATATTATCTTTTGTTTTATTGACCTTTGTGTGCTAACTTTGTGTCTCTGTGTCATATTTTGGTAATTCTTGAAGTAATTTCAAACTTTGTTACTCTTATTTGTTATGATGATCTGTGTAAAGTTACTACTGCAAATCACTGAAGGCTCAGATGATGGCTTAGAGTTTTTTAGCAATGAAGTTTTTTTTTTTTAATTTATTTAAGGTACTTGCATTTTTTTAGACATGATGTTATTACACACTTAACAGACTGCAGTATAGTGTAAAAATAAATTTTTTAAGTACCAGGACACAAAAAACCTCATGTGAGTCACTTTATTGTGAAATTCTTTTTATTAAGATGGTCTGGACTGCAAGGAGATCCAACCAGTCCATCCTAAAGGAGATCAGTCCTCGGTGTTCATTGGAAGGACTGATGCTGAAGCTGAAATTCCAGTACTTTGGCCACCTCATGCAAAGTGTTGACTCATTGGAAAAGACCCTGATGCTGGGAGGGATTGGGGGCAGGAGGAGAAGGGGACGACAGAGGATGAGATGGCTGGATGGTATCACCTACTCGATGGACATGGGTTTGGGTGGACTCCAGGAGTTGGTGATGGACAGGGAGGCCTGGCGTGCTGCAATTCATGGGGTTGCAAAGAGTTGGACATGACTGAGCGACTGAAATGAACTGAACTGAACTGGAAGTGAACCTTCAATATCTCAACAGTATCTTGCACTCTAATAAACTGTATCAGGTTAGGGGGGTTAATAATTTGTTTTAAAACATAAATCAATAAGTTCATGAGAACTTGATAACTGAATATTATCTTAAATCTCATGTATTTAGAAAATTATAGTACTGTTTTATTTCCCCAATAACTTTTATTTCACTGATATTTGAAGCACTAGTCCTATGATTTTTCTTGAGAATATAGTGCTTATTTGATTTATTGGACTAAATGCGTACATTTTCCTCAGAATATAAGTAAAAAGGCAAGAGATAAGTTTGTTCTCTAGTTTAAATTTAAAATTTTACCTATATAAACTCATGAGAACTCATTTTATTTTTATAGTAGAAATGTTATACACAGTGCTTTAAATCTTTCACTTTTTATTTACCTAGCTAACAATATTAATGAATTTCATATATTTATAATTATTTGCTAAATATCTTTGATAAATTTACCCAAGCTTACATAAGCTGTATGCTCTGATCCATCCATTTCCCTGTGATTTCATTTTATTGTTCAGCATATGATATACAGAACAAAACCTCCAATTTTTGCTCTCCTATTTGGTTTTTATGCTACAAATTACTTTTCATGACACATAAAATGTCTTGTAACCTTTGCAAGTTTTACTTGTGTTGAAAATTTATCATTATTTTCCCAGAAGGTGTTTTATGCTTACCCTATCAGATTTTTTAACTGTTCCTCTGTGCACTTTCTATCCTATTAAACATAACTCATGGCCTTCTATACACAATGATGACAAAATAATTTTTAAGCCCACACACAATAAAGCATATTTTACCTATCATTTTAGTTTTAAATGATTTCTAAAAGTTTGGGAAGCTATTTTCAAGAAAATATTTCCACAAAGCAACCTTGAAAAAATATGAAACAAATTTATAAAACCAGAACTAGCTACACAGTCTTATCATTCCAACAAGAAAAATAGTTTTAATCTAGTCGATTCTTTTCTGGTTCTTCTCCATAGCCATAATTACATTTGATATAATTATCAAACTATATGTATTCTGAAGAAAATAAAATACAGTATTAAATAGTTTAGAAACCTATTTTCATGTGATGGTTATACAAATTATTTTTCATTTATTAATTCAGCAGATTTTCATATAAAAGGAAAAGCTCTGTGACCAGCATGACCAGCACTGGTAATGCCTATAAGAAGCAAAGTGGAATTGAAAATAACATGAAAAAGGCAATAACTTTCCTGACATAATTGTGGTCGTGACTATTCTTGTCATAAATTATTATGTACTATCACCAAAAATGAATACACATAATAACCAGACCTCTGTGCCTATTTAAAGTTAATATTAAATTTTCATTAATAAAATTTAAAATTCTGTTTTCAATCATGCAAACTATGCTTTAAGTGTTCAATAGCTTAATGTAGTTAGTGATTATCATATTGGAGGGCACAGATTATGTAACACTTCCAGCAAACACTCTACTGGACAGAGTTGCTACTTAATAAAAGATCTTGTGCAGACCTCTACATGTTTGAATAATTGATTATTTTAAGCAATTTCTGAGAATATAAAGATTCTGAATATAGCTCTTTTTAACTTTCTAATTCCCCAGGTAAGCCCCCCACCCACCCCCCACACACACAGAATTGACTTGAATACAGTGATCTCCCTGCTATTTTGAGAACATGCCACTTCTACTTCAGCATCATTGAATGTGTCCTTTGCACTGTGTTTGACTACTTCAGAGTAACTTGTAAGTTAAACAGAAAACTATTCACATCCAAAAGACAACAGCAAAAACCCGCCATGAGAAAATATCATCAGCAAATTGTTGAATTACTGAGAGATAGAAAATTATTTTTCCTATCTTTTGATTTCCAAAAAGAAAGATTTTTCCCTTAGTTCACATTCTTCCACTTTTTAAACTGCTTTATTCATTACACTTCTGCCGAATAGACTGATTTATGTGTTAGTAAGTTGGAAAGGTAGATATGACTCTAATTCTTCTTGGGAATGGTATCTAGAAGGGAGCAGGAGAACTAGTCTTTTTTTTTTTTTTTTTTTAGAACTAGTCTTTTACATTTCCCTTAATGCCATCATTCTTTTGGTTTGTACATATTTTTTTCTCATTAGTTAACCCCAAGCACTGGTTGCAGAGTTAGCCAATCAACATTTAGCCTCTAAATATTATTTTTATTTGGTCTATCCTAAAAGCACTATTCCTTTAGGTGACAGAAAAAAAAACAACAACAACAACAACAAAAAAAAAACCTTCTAAACAATAGCCTATAACTTTTTGAAGAAAAAAAAAGAGAGAAAGAGAAGTATATTCTAATATGTGTGTAGAAATTCAAAGGGTCTAGAACAGCTAAATAATTTTGGAAAAGAATAAAGTTGGAATACTTAAACTCCATGCTTTCAAATTGCTGTTTAGGATTGACACAACTATAAAAATACAGATCAGTGGGAAGGAAGATAAAAATACAGATCAGTGGGAAGAAAGACCAGAAATAGACCTATATATATGCATTCAACTAATTTTTTGAAAAAAGGTACTGAGTTTATCCAATGATGATAGATTTTTTCAATAAACATAAAAGGAAAGACAAAACCAAACCAAAAAATAAATAAAAATAAACTTAGACCAGTACTTATCAAAGACCTTTTTATTATTATCCTCCATCTAACTATAAGTAGCTTGTTTAATCTTCAAACTTTGAGAAATTGAGTATTATCTTTTTCTAACCCTGTAACTTGAAGCTCCAGTACTTGGGCCAACTGTGATGCAAACAGCCAACTCATTGGAAAATAACTTGGTGCTGGAAAGTATTGAAGGCAGAAGGACAAAGGGTGACAGAGGATGAGATGGTTGGATGGCATCACTGATTCAATGGACATTATCTTTGGAAAACTGCGGCGATGGTGTAGGACAGGGAGGCCTTGTGTGTTGCAGTCTATGGGGCTGTGAAGAGTCAGACACAACTCGGTGGCTTGATTTGGTGGCTGAAAAACAACAACCCTGCAACTAAAGAGGAAGCTCAGAGATTGATAAAATTATATTTTGCTGTTGTTCAGTCACTCTGTTGTATCCAACTCTTTTCAGCCCCATGGACTCAGTATGCCAGGCTTCCCTGTCCTTCACCATCTCCCAGAGATTGCTGAAACCCATGTCCATTGAGTCAGCAATGCCATCCAACCATCTCCTCTGTTGTCCTCTTCTCCTCCTGCCTTCAGTCGTTCCCAGTATCAGGGTCTTTTCTAATGAGTTGGCTCTTTGCATCAGGTGGACAAAGTATTGGAACTTCAGCTTGAGCATCAGTCCTTTTAACTCATTTCTTGTATATGAGAACTATTGGATTCTATTAAAAAGCCCCCTGAAAGATATCTGAAATTAAAAGAATCTGAGAATAAATACCCCAACCAGTAATGCAGAAGAAGCTGAAGTTTAATAGCTCTATGAAGAATTACAAGACCTTCTAGAACTAACACATGAAGAAGGATGCCAGTTTTATTATAGGAAAATGGAATGCAAAAGTAAGAAGTCAAGAGATACCTGTAGTAACAAGCAAATTTGGCCTTGGAGTACAAAATGAAGCAGGACAAAGACTAATAGAGTTTTGCCAAGAGAATGTACTGGTCATAGCAAACACCCTCCTCCAACAACACAAGAGAAGACTCTACACATGGACATCACCAGATGGTCAATACCAAAATCAGATTGCTTATATTCTTTGCAGAAAAGATGGAGAAGCTCTATACAGTCAGCAAAAGTAAGACCAGGAGCTGACTGCAGCTCAGATCATGAACTCCTCATTGCCAAACTCAGATTAAAGTGAAGAAAGTAGGGAAAACCACTAGACCATTCAGGTGTGACTTAAATAAAATCCCTTATGATTATACTGTGGAAGTGACAAATAGATTAAAGGTATTAGATCTGATAGAGTGCCTGATGAATTAACCATGGAGGTTCATGACATTGTACAGGAGACAGTGATAAAGACCATCCCCAAGAGAAATAAATGCAAACAGATGAAATGGTTGTCTGAGGAGGCCTTACAAATAGCTGAGAAAAGAAGAGAAGCAAAAGGCAAAGGAGAAAAGGAAAGATATACTCATTTGAATGCAGAGTTCCAAAGAATAGCAAGGAGAGATAAGAAAACCTTCCTCAGTGATCAGTGCAAAAAAATAGAGGAAAACAATAGAATGGGAAAGACTAGAGATCTCTTCAAAAAAATTAGAGATAGCAAGGGAACATTTCATGTAAAGATGGGCACAAGAAAGGAGAGAAATGGTATGAAACTAACAGAAGCAGAAGATATTAAGAAGTGGCAAAAATACACAGAAAGTGAAGTCGCTCAGTCATGTCTGACTCTGCAACCCAATGGACTGTAGCCCATGAGGCTCCTCTGTCCATGGTATTTTCCAGGCAAGAGTACTGGAGTGGGTTGCCATTACCTTCTCCAGGAGATCTTCCCGACCCAGGGATTGAACCCGGGTTTCCTGCATTGTAGGCAGATGCTTTACCATCTGAGCCACCAGGGAATACGTAGAAGAACTATACAAAAAAGATCTTCATGACCCAGATAACCATAATGGTCACTCACCTAGAGCCAGACATCCTGGGATGTGAAGTCGAGTGGGCCTTAGGAAGAAACAACAAACATAGCTAGTGGAGCTGATGGAATTCCAGTTGAACTATTTCAGTCCTAAAAGATGATGCTGTGAAAGTGTTGTACTCAATATGCCAGCAAATTTGGAAAACTCAGCAGTGGCCACAGGACTGGTAAAGGTCAGTTTTCATCCTAATCCCCAAGAAAGGCAATGTGAAAGAATGTTCAAGCTACCACACATTTGCACTCATCTTGCTGCTGCTGCTGCTAAGTCGCTTCAGTCGTGTCTGACTCTGTGCGACCCCATAGACGGCAGCCCACCAGGCTTCCCCGTCCCTGGGATTCTCCAGGAAAGAATACTGGAGTGGGTTGCCATTTCCTTCTCCAATGCATGAAAGTGAAAAGTGAAAGTGAAGTTGCTCAGTGTCCAACTCGTAGTGAACCCCATGGTCTGCAGCCTACCAGGCCCCTCCGTCCTTGGGATTTTCCAGGCAAGAGTACTGGAGTGGGGTGCCATTGCCTTCTCCATGCACTCATCTTACGTGCTAGCAAAGTACTGCGGAGAATTCTCAGCCAGGCTTCAACAATACGTGAACTGTGAACTTACAGATGTTGAAGCTGGATTTAGAAAAGGCAGAGGAACCAGAGATTAAATTGCCAACATCTGTTGGATCATCAAAAAGGCAACAGAGGATCTACATTTGCTTTATGGACTATGCTAAAGAATTTTGACTGTGTGGATCACAAGAAACTATGGAAAATTCTTAAAGAGATGGGAATACCAGACCACCTTACCTGTCTCCTGAGAAATTAGTATGCAGATTAAGAAGCAACAGTTAGAACTGGACATGGAACAATGGACTGGTTCCAAATCGGGAAAGGAGTACATCAAGGCTGTATATTGTCACCATGCTTATTTAACCTGTATGCAGAGTACATCATGCAAAATGTTGGGCTGGAGGAAGCACAAGCTGGAATCAAGATTGCTGGGAGAAATATCAATAACTTCAGACATGCAGATGCATCACCCTTATGGCAGAAAGTGAAGAAGAACTAAAGAGCCTCTTGATGAAAGTGAAAGAGGAGAGTGAAAAAGTTGGCTTAAAGCTCAACATTCAGAAAACTAAGATCATGACATCCGGTCCCAACACCTCATGGTAAATAGATGGGAAATCAATAGAAACAACGAAAGACTTTATTTTGGGGAGCTCCAAAATCACTGCAGATAGTGACTGCAGCCATGAAGTAAAAAGACACCTGGCTCCTTGGAAGAAAAGCTATGATCAACCCAGACAGCATATTAAAAAATAGAGACATTACTTTGCCAACAATTTCTGACTAGTCAAAGCTATGGTTTTTCCAGTAGTCATGTATGGATGTGAGAGTTGGACTATAAAGAAAGCTGAGCACAGAAGAATTGATGTTTTTGAAGTGTGGTGTTGGAGAAGACTCTTGAGAGTCCCTTGGGCTGCAAGGAGTCAATCCAACCACTCAATCCTAAAGGGAATCAGTCCTGAATGTTCATTGAAAGGACTGATGCTGAAGCTGAAACTCCAATACATTGGCCATCTTGCGAAGAACAGACTCATTGAAAAAGCCTCTGATACTGGGAAAGATTGAAGGCAGAAGGAGAAGGGGATGATGATGAGAAGCGGATGACAGAGGATGAGATGGTTGGATGGCATCACTGCCACAATGTACATGAGTTTGAGCAAGCTCCGGCAGTTGGCGATGGACAGGCAAGTCTGTCATGCTGCAGTCCTTGAGGTTGCAGAGTTGGACACGACTGAACTACTGAACTAAACAGAGAATAAATTATAAATGGTTTCCAGAAGATTGCAAGTTGGGATGAATCACTCGACCTTTCAACATGTTTCCTCATATAATTTTAAAATTGTTTGGCTGTAAAACAGAAGCAACCATAGACTTGGAGAACAAGTTACAAGCCAGAACAAAGGATTATCTGACACTGAACTGACCCCAAAATATTTTTTTTTTAATTTTTGTGCTTGATATTGTTTTTTTTTTAATATTGTAATTTCAAGTGTCTAATCTCTATTCTAGGTTTTTAATTTTTGCTTTTGCATATTTGTTATTAATTTTATACCTTTAAGAGTCTAATTTTTAGTATCCATTTTCACTTAGGGATTTGATTATTGGCTTGTTTGCTCTCTTCCCTTTTGACCCTCCCTTTTCTCCTCCTGGTCACCTCAATCTCCCACCTCCCTCTTCTCTATATAACTCCTGGCTGTGAAGAGTGGTTTTGATATTAACCAAGGCTTTTGTCTTCTGTGTTGTGTGGACAGAGAAGTCTTGATGCTACTGTAAGAGGTGGACCAAAACCCAGAGGCAGGAGGCTCAACTCCAAAACTTTGGACCATCATAGAATTCCTGACCCCAGGGAACATTTATAGACAAAAGCCAACCCAGAAGCCTCCATACTTATCCCGAGACCAAGCTCCACCAAAGAACCAACAAGCTCCAGTACAAGACACCACACACACATCCTCCAAAAAAATAAGAATGCGACCCTGAATGCTAAAAGAAAGGCTGCCCAAAGCCATACCAAACCCATAGACACCCCCAAACTCTCTACTGGACACTTCATTGGACTCCAGAGAGATGAGATCCAGCTACCTCCACCAGAACACAGACACAAGCACCCCCAGCCCGGAAACCTGACAAGCCACTGGGCAAAGCCCACCCACGAGGAGCAGACTCCACAGTTAAGAGGAACTACAGCCCTCCAGCCTGAAGAAAAGAGACCACAGACAGCAAATTAAACAAAATGAAAATGTAGGGAAATATCCAGCAGGTGAAGGGACATGATAAAAACCCACCAAACCAAACCAAAGAGGGGGATATAGGGAGTCTGCCTGAAAAAAAATTCTGAATAATGATAATAAAGATGATCCAAAATCTTGAAAACAAAATGGAGTTACAGATAAATAAACCAAAGACACAGATTGAGAAGATACATTAAATGTTTAACAGGATCTAAAAGAAATAAAGAATGGTTAATCAGTAATGAACCATGCAATGAGATTAGAACAGAAGCCTTTGGTCTAAGGTAATCAAATGCTATTATTTCATGAAGATTGTTAGAATTCTAGACTCAAAGCTTTCTAATGCAGCTCCTTGGTATATAATTACTCAAAGGAAATTGTGTGCCTGCTCAGTTGCTCAGTTGTGCCCAACTCTTTGTGAACCCATAGACTGTAGCCTGCCAATCTCCTCTGTCCTTGAGATTTTCCCAGCAAGAATCCTGGAGTGGGTTGCCATTTCCTCCTCCAGGGGAACTTACTGACCCAGGGATCAAACTCATGTCTCCCATATTTCCTGCATTGTCAGGCTGATTCTTTATCACTCTCCCACCTGGGAAACCCATAAGGAAATTAGCAGCTTATGACTGCATATGGGAAAAGGAAACTATCAAGGAAAAGCATAAAAAATTCTAAGTGATGTTGAAAAATGTTGAGGAAAGAGATTAGTTTGGTAGAGCTTATTGATAAAATAAAAGTGGCAAATTCAAGAATATTTGACAGGTGGGATTTTAGAAGCAATATGTCACATATATGGGCTTCACTGGTGAATCAGTGGTAAAAAAATCTACCTGAAATGCAGAAGACCAAGGTTCTATTCCTGGTTTGGCAGATTCCCTGGAAAAGAGAATGGCCACCCCTCCAGTATTCTTGCCCAGAGAATCCCATGGACAGAGGAGCCTGGTGGGCTACTGTCCATGGGTTCGCAAAGAGTTGGACATGAATGAGTGTCTAACACACACAGACACACACACAGAGATCACATATATGGCCAGGCTGCCTCACTGTATGTGAGGTCACAGAGTGCTCCAGTGGTCAGTCCACTTTTTTTGCAGTATGTGTAGTCTGAATCCTACAAATTTCTCCCAATAAACTCAAAGCATTCCACTTAGTTCATTGATAGTGGTTCCTAAAATAAAAATGGTGAGTCGTGATGAAATCTGCAAGTGAGAAAACTCTGGTGGAAAAGAGTGAGACAAATCTACACAATGGATAGAGTTAAAAGTTGTGGGTATACTTAGGAATTAGGCCCCTACTTAAGGAACATATTCAGATATTGGCATTCCATTGGGCAGAATCTAATGACCGTATGGTATGTTCTGGAAAATATGTCCTAGATTATTATTTAAAAAAAAAAATCATGTAGGATAATAGGTTAAGGAAATCCCTGTGGAAATTTAGAGAAGGGGGCAAGTATGCTGTCGTCATTCGTCAAAAGTCATGTACGACTCTATGTCTTCATGGACTGCAGCATGCCAGGTTCCTCTGTCCTCCACTATCTCTTGGGGTTTGCTCACATTCACAAGTACATGCCTACCATAAAGATCAAGTTGCTGTCTTAGAAGGGGGTTGGGATGCTAATTAAAGTGCTTTATACCAGATCTCTAAAATTAACCAAATTGGGTCTTAAAATGACAAACATGAGCATGTTCTAATCCATGTACAGAGAGACCAAATGGAAATCCATTCTTATTTGTAGCTGGAGAAACCACTAATATAGTAAGGAACTGTAATCAATATCCACAGAAGGGAAATACTTGAAAATGGCTTCAGCAGGATTCTTTTGAATAGTGGTTAACAAGCAGATGACTTAGAAGTCCTTACCTCAGAATGTTTCAGCAAGTTTCTCTAGGTTGTTCTCTTTAAATTGCTCATGGTAAATTAACCTGAATTTATGGAATGCAGCTAGCTGGAGAATGGAGTTATACACATAGATTCTTTCTCTGCATGCCTAATGAAGTATAAAAACTAGGAAACTCCAAACCAAATGACTTTCTCTTAGCAAATGTGTTGAATACATAGCACTCTTTCATTTATCTGAAAACAAAGTATGTTTTAATGTAGTAAAATATATATTTCTTTTACCTCCTTTTTATTTTTTGAAAGATACATCTTATTGCTTGAATGTCTTCTAGAGATGGTTGCTACTATATCTGCACTTGAGTTTTGCTTTTATCTTTTGCTAATAATTAGTAACATTTATTTTTGGGTAGCATGTATAATTGTGTGTCTGCTTTTTAAATCAATTCTTAGTGGTACTATTGCATACTTTCTATTTGAAGCATCTGAAACTTAAAAATTAAGGTATTGCATATTTTCTTTCACCTTATTCAAAATGCACATGGTTTTAAGTCTATAATTCATTTTGAGTTATTTTATGTGAAAGGCATAATCTGTGAGGTTTCTGTGTTTAGAATTTCAAAAACCATTTGTTGAAAAAAATCCTTTCTTCATTAAATTGCATTTGTGCCTTGGTCAAGAGCAGGTGACTAACATACTTTAAAATAATGTTTGATAGATTTAATTTGTGAAATCAACTGGGTTTGGAATTTTCAAAGAAAGTACTTTGAGAAACATTTCTATTCTTTTTTAAATATGTAACTATTTTTACTTTTTCAAGTCAGTTTGGCAATTTGTTCTTGTCAAGGATTTGTTATTTCAACATTATTCATAAGCTTAGCATAAAGTTATTTATAATATCCTTCATTATTATTATAAAATCTGTGATACTTGTAAAGTTTTTATTTTAAAAATTTTTAAGTCTCCCCTTTTTTATGATCAGTCTAGCTAGGAATTTCTCTAAAATTGATGTTTGACTTTCCTGCTTTTCTCTACTTGTGTTTTTCTTTATTGACATATTTTCTTATTCTTTACTATATTTTTCCCATTAAATGAATAGTAGAACTTAATTTATTAGTTAGGAGATTTCATCATTTACTTACACCATTCTCTTATTAAGTTTATCAAACTCTATGTTTCATTCTAAAGACTTTTAACATTACTACTCATAACTTTTGATACTTTTTTAAAATTATAATTCAGCTCTCTGCCATACTGCCATCATGCTCCATTATGGACACACACAATGTGCAATACCTCAAGCTGACCAGAGTCACCAAGGTACTGGACAGGACCAGTTCACAGGGACAATGCAAGCAGATGCGTGCATTCATGGATGACATAAGCTGCTCCATCATCTGCAGCGTGAAGGGGATATGCACAAAGGTGATGGAAATATCTCAGCATTTTCAACCATCTTAAAGTTATTGGGTTCCATTCTGATACCGTTACACTTGGTGCCATGCAGGCCACAGCTCAGGGGATCGCAAAAGTGTTGGACACAACTTAGCAACTAAACAACAGCAACAAACCATATGTTTATACCATCTTAGCAGGGCATTAAATCCCATATCCCAGAAGAGTGCTCCAACAAACCAACAACATACTTGTTGGAAGGCAAATTTTGATGGTATTTCTACATGCCACGCAGCTTCCGTCATAGCTCAGTTGGTAAAGAATCTGTCTGCAATGCAGGAGACCCGGGTTTGACTCCTGGGTTGGGAAGATCCCCTGGAGAAGTAAATGGCAACCCACTCCAGTATTCTCACCTGGAGAATCCCATGGACAGAGGACCTGGTGGGCTACAGTCCATGGGGTTGCAAGAGTTGGACATGACTTAGCAACTAAACCACCACTACATGCCACGTGTCAGCTTTTCTCCTGGTTATTTTTCCAAAGATGTTTTCACAGATAACACACTCAGAAGCTAGAAACACTGTCTTCCTCCAGGGTCAGAAGGTAATTTGTTTCATGATAAGAATAGTAAAGATAACATCACTTTCTTGAGGGAGGATGGACATTTGTGCTAAAAGTCCTTTTATAAAATGGAGAGTTACCTAAGCTCACTGGTTCTTAGCTATGATACATACACATACGGTCATACATATCAGTATATACCTAGACCTGCTTTGCATTGTCCACCCTCGCAAGATTTGAGGACAAGAAGTACAGGTGCAAACATGATTCTCATCCTGCCTCACGTGCAGTGAGGTTCCTTTGAAGTCCACAGACTCTTTGATCTCCTTATAGGTCAAATTTGTGTAAGTATGGCAAACCAAACTGGAAGCTAGAGTAGTCACTACTTCTTGAGACTTCTTGACTAATTGACAGAGAACTAATTCTGTGTGTTTACAACGTTTTGAAACTTACCTTAGTGGACAAACTATGTGGCTTGAAAATTATGCATGTTTGCCATTGTTGGATATAGTGTTATATAAATATCATTTAGGTACATATTTCATCCTACTTTTCTCTCAAATCTTGGGAAAGAGCTGTTAAAACTTTAAGTATGATTCTGATTTGTCTGTTTCTCTTAATTCTATCAGTTTTTGCTCAATTTATTTTGTGCTAGTTGATGTAGTTGATGGAGTAGTTGATGAAGAGTAAAATTAACAATTATCATCTTGAAGGTAGAGGCATGACTGATTTATATAAGAATTAAAACAATCTCCAACTCATAGTATAACTCATTAATGCCAGGATTCAGTATTAAATCTTTTTGCAAGCTTAATTTGTGTATTTCCACCTTGTACAACTACATTTTCAATAGACTCAACCATTACATTTCAAATTCTTTCCTTAATAGAAAATTTGATAAGCTGAATTTAATGTCAACAAATTACTGAAATTGTTTCTTATATGGTATGAGTGTTGGAGAAAGCAAATGTGAAAGGTTTTGGTGTCAATTACGCCAGGTAATTTGATGCCAAATTCACAGGGCAAAACTATTTTCCTGTTACTTAAAAATAATCCCATAAAATAAATAATAAATGAACATAAGTTTTACTTTATTTAGAATTAATTTTAGAAAGCATGTTTCTCCCCAAGAGTTGAAGTTGTTTTCTTTAAATATATATGTGGATTTTACAGTTGTAATGAACTAAAGTTTCAACACAACTATTCTAAAACATGGTTGATAATACCTATTAGTTACAGGTCTGTATGCCAATTAAAATAAATAATAAAGAGGTCATGTAAAGCAATGCATTATTCTTAAAGTCAAAACTACATTTGGTATTTACACTATCTCTTTTATTTATTTAAAGACTTCTAATTTAAAAACTTTTAGTAGATTTCAGTATCCACAATTAATGTGTTTTGGGGCTAACAGTGCTGTTTATTTATCATCATCTTCAAACTCTACCTTGGATCTCTATGCTCAAATTCAAAATTATGATGTCTTGCTTTTAAAGTATTGAAGATATCTTTACTTCATCTTGTTTTCTCCTAATCCACTTAAATCTAAATTTTCCTTAGTTATATACAAATAATTCCTTGTTACTAAATTTGAAGGAGTCATTGAGTCAACAGAAAATCCTTTTCATAATACTGTTGAAATTCATTTTTATTGGGAAACTTGTGGTGGGATTGTGGCTGTGAGGTCAGTGCTGCAAGGTCATTTATCATGACATTTAACAAGTAATCATTAAATGCCTACTATGAACTAGACTTAGTAGTCATTAAAAACACATTTGTTTTTTCTACTATATTCATTCATTTATTCAACAAATAATTGTCAAGAACTTGCCGTGTGTTGGTACTGTTCTCAGAACTGGGTTTATAAGAGTAAATAAACTAGATGAAATGTCTGTTCTTATAAAGTATGAATTCTAGTGGAATAGAGATAGCTAGACTGATAGATCAATATAGGTAGGTAGATAGATAAGCAAGATAGATAAATCGATACATATAGATACTGATGAGATCTATGAAGAAACCTTAAGGTAGAGTATTGGAAAGTGACTGTGTATTTATTTATATGGTGTTATTAAGGATGGCTTTTCAAAGAAGGTTCAGATATTTTCCTAATGACCAAAAAGAAAGTTATAGAAATCTTTGAGGAAGTACATGGAGGTAAACAGGCCAAAGGTAAAAAGCTCTGAGACAAATACAAGAAGGTAACAAGTTCTAGGCCCTTGTGAATGAGGAAGAAAGTGATATCCAACATCAGTTCAGTTCAGTTGCTCAGTTGTGCCCAACTCTTTGTGACCCCATGGACTGCAGCAGGCCAGGCTCCTCTGTCCATCACCAACTCTCAGAGCTTGCTTAAACTCATGCCCATTGAGTCGGTGATGCCATCCAACCATCTCATCCTCTGTCGTCCCCGTCTTTGTTAGCAAAGTAATGTCTCTGCTTTTTAATATGCTGTCTGGGTTTTTAATATGCTGTCTACTCAACATCAGGTACTCTCATTCTTTGTCCTGTAATCAAATTTCTCCAAATTCCAATGTAATTCTTCCTCAAATTTAGGGCTACAAGATCCCTAGAATTCTGTCCTCAGTGACTGGATGTTTTCTTATTAACTAGGACTATTTTCAATGTATTCTCACATCTGTGAAGAGAATTATTAACAAGAACAACGGAAAGTGTTGACTGTGTGCTTTAAATGTAGCCAATCTCTGCTCTACATGGTCGAAAACCAGCTATATCCTTGTTTAACCTCATTCACTATGGTTGCAAGAATGTAAACATTCTATAACTTTTGCCTCACTATCTTTTATTTTTCTCCTAATATCATGTTGATTTTAAGTTTCCTGATTATGTTGATATTATATTCTATTGCTAATAACCTAACACAGAACATCTTCAATTATACATAGCCTTGGGCTTCCCAGGTGGCACAGTGATAAACAATCCGTCTGCCAATGCAGGAGCCACAGGAGACACAGGTTCCACCCCTGGATTGGGAAGATCTGGAGGAGGAAATGGCAACCCACTCTAGTATTCTAGTATTCTAGTATTCTAGCCTGGAGAATCCCTTGGACAGAGGAATCTGGTAGGCTACAGTCCATGGTGTTGTAAAGAGTTGGACATGACTGAATGATTGAGAGCACACATAATTACACCTTTATAATTCACACAAAGTCCATGGCTCTGAATTAAGTGGGCGTCCTGGTTTAGGACAAACCAAGTTGATCTACCAAGTAAGACAGAATTTCACAAACCCTAGGATTGAATCAGAGAAATAAAACCTCATGAGAGCTCTTCTATACTATCATTTTTATTTCATTCTTTTCAACACACATTTATTGATCATCCATTCTGTGACAAAGAACTTTGGTCAATTAACTTATTTAGGTTTCAGCTGTTGCTAAAATTTATCATGAACTTGTTAAGACTGACACAAAATTCCTATACAATATTATTATTGTATATTATTAATATATCATATTAGTGTATATATTATATAATTTATATGTTATTAATATATAATATACAATATTAAATGTGTTAATAAAATCTAGAGGTCATATTGCTTTGGTATCCACAATCATCCATTTTTTAAAAAGTATGAACAAATCCTTTATGTATCAGCTGTAAATTTCCTTTTTCTCCTGAATTAATATGTACTCCATTTTCTCCAAATACTAGTGCAAAAACTACATTTAGCTGAAATTTTAATATTTGAATATTTTTTGTTTCTAGTGGCCACTAGTTTTTTAGGTATACTGATCTTTCCAATTGTTACCCTACAAGTTGTTATTAATATACAGCTGATAAACACATCATGTAATACAAGTCATGACAAAATTTACTAAACCCAAAATGGCAACTTAGTCATAATCATAACTCCGTTTCTTTCTTTTCAAATTACCTTTTCTAGGAAGCCTACAATTAGATAACTAAAACACATACTTAAGAAACTAAAATTAGATGACAAATGACCATATAAAATTGAAAAATGTAAAAAAAAAATTGAAAAATGTATTTTAGCATTTTATTATGAACTATAAAAATTCTATACATTTTTTGTCCAGTATAAAATGCCCTAGTACTTAAGAAAATAATGGACATCTAGCTATTATACACATAAGAGTGACTTTATTTCATGCTTGAAAACCAAGCTTTGAGTTATACATGAAGCAAAATTTAGTAGCATATCAATCTCTGAAATGGATCCATTTGTAACAATTAGGTGAAGTTACTTTCCTAAAGTTCAAGGAGTTAT
Organism: Cervus canadensis; assembly: GCF_019320065.1. Taxonomy (NCBI): domain Eukaryota; kingdom Metazoa; phylum Chordata; class Mammalia; order Artiodactyla; family Cervidae; genus Cervus; species Cervus canadensis. The sequence goes on along the minus strand of NC_057411.1, from coordinate 17,658,595 downwards.
TTTTGAATTTGGTAGCACTTGCATTATTCCTATAGATTAAAAGCATATTCTGTTGCTAAAAGTGCAATTTAAATCACGTTATGAAAATTACCAACAAAAAGAAGCATAAATATTAGATCACTGGTAAATATGGGAACTGCACAATTTAAATCAACAGTACTTTAAACCTCATTATTTACAGAGAATCACTAAACTTTTCCATTTAAGTAAGCAAAACCTAATAAGCACATGTTAAGAATGAATAAATGGGTTTCCTAGATGGCGCAGTGGTAAAGAAACTGCCTGCTAATGTAGGACATGTAAGAGACATAGTTTCGATCCCTGGGTTAGGAAGATCACCTAGAGTGAAAAGTGTGAGTGTGAAAGTCACTCAGCCGTGACTGACTCTTTGTGACACATGGAATTCTCCAGGCCAGAATGCTGGAGTGAGTTCCCTTCTCCAGGGGATCTTCCCAACCCAGGGATTGAACCCAGGTCTCCCCCATTGCAGGCAGATTCTTTACCAGCCGAGCCACAAGGGAATCCCCTGGAGTAGGGAATGGCAATCCATTACGTCAGTATTCTTGCCTGGAAATCTCCATGGACAGAGGAGCCTGGCAGGCTATAGTCCCTGAGGTGGCAAAAGTCTGACACAAATACTGCAGAAGTAGTTGAAAACTGACAAAGAATAAGATGTTTATCTAAAAATTTAAAAAAATGATTTGGAATATTCAATAAAGTTAAGTAAACCTTCAGAAAAATGTTTTCATGAGTCTGAATAGAAGAAATATAAAGCACTAATTCAGGACCTATGTAAGTTATTTTAACCTGAGATATAATGCTACTTAGATATAATTAAATATGGAATTTGCATTTTGCTTTCTCCTTTAAATCAAGCATGAATGCTGATGAAAAATTCAGGAACACAGGTTTATGAAGGAACTTGTTTTCTATGTTATTGAGAATGGTGAAGATGAAATAGTCTTCAAAGCAGATTTTTATTTTCCAGCATACTTTTTTAACATATCTAGAATATTATGGTTTTAAGATGGAATGAGTAGATAGGCAGATAGATGATAGCTAGATTGAAAAATAGGTGTCAAATCTGTTGGTTGGCTGAAATAGAGTATGACTACATTTAATATTTCTTATTGATATAACATACTCAAGACAGTAATTTGGATGAAAGAGGTGAGCTGCTTAATAAAAATCTGTCACTTTTCTTTCTAATGAAAAGTAAGCAATGAATTTATGTTTGTCATACTTTTTTTGAAATCAGGTTATATTTTTGTGGGCTGGACCTTTAGAATATCTGGTATGCCATATTGTTGGAGATATAAATCCAAATTTTAATCCCATGTAATTCTCCTCTGTCATGTAATAGAGAAGATCTTATCTTCACTTTGCATTTGAGCATAGGCAAAACTAGAAACTTACTGAGGTTCACATACTAATAGATTGGCCAACCAATAAACCTTGGATTGTCAGCGTGCTGCTGTACGCTTTTCACAAGAGAAATTAATATTAATATGTTATGATCTACAGTAATGTTTAAAAGCCCAAGCAAAACAACAACAACAAAAAATATGCCCAAGTAACTTAATGTAAATAAGCATGGCTGGGTGTTGGTTCTTTAATGGACCGGAACCTGGTGGTCGGAGTCGAGGATAAGAAAGTAAGAGAGAGCAAGAGGCCCATATCCCCTGGTTTAAGCGGAAAGCCAATAAAGCCCTGTTCTTAGAGCTCGCGCTGCTGCCCCTAGGCACCAGGCGCCCTCTAGAGGGGGGTGAAGGCACAGTGCGCCTTCTGGAGAGGGTCTTGGAAGCCTCGGCAAGACGGTGAGCTCAGCGGGCCTCCGTGCTCCAAGGAATTAGCCTGAAAGAGAGAGAGGAAAGAAAGAAAGAGAGAGAGAGAAAGAAAAAGAAAGAAGGAAGGAGGGAGGGAGGGAGGGAGGAAGGTAGGAAGGAAGGAAGGAAGAAAAGGAAGGAAGAAAGGAAGGAAGAAAAGGAAGGAAGGAAGGAAAGAGAAAAGAAAGAAGGAAAGAAAAAGAAAGAAAGAAAGAAAGAAGGAAAGAAAGAAAGAAGGAAAGAAAAAGAAAGAAGGAAAGAAAGAAAGACACGGGAACCCAAGCTCTGATGGAGCAAAGGTATTTTAATCAACATGGTGTGGTCATATATACTACCTTACAAGGTAGTTATTCTCAGCAAAGATAAAGATAAAATTCCAGTATACAAAACATAAAATGATCTCTATCAAAGAGAGAGTTGCAAACAATCACTTTTTACTGTATGGTTCATAAAAAGGAAGAGGTTACTTATCACCATAATGAGAAATGCCTGGATTCCTCAGCCCGGGAAAGGCAAAGGCGTGCCTCTCCTCTTAATTCCTGAATATTCAGGAATTAATAAGGGCCAGAGGGTTCCTGACAGATCCAAAACAGCACACAGGGATCCTCTTGTTAAATGCTTCCTGACGGCTGGGAAAATAAGTAAAGAGATAAGAGAGTTCTCAGCTGTTTTGAAAAAGTATATAGATTTCAAATGGCCTTTGGAAATGACCATCAAAGGGCGGCATTTTCCTCAGGTGTTACCATGATGTTCTTCTTCAACTAGTCCACCATTCTATTAACAAACTGAATGGTAAGTATAGGTATTTGGGTTGCCAAGGTCCACCACTGATAAAATTTTGTTGTCCCTAATAGCCTCAGCAGTTAGTCTAGTTTTCATTTCATTAAGATGTTGTAATCAATCACTTTTACAGTTCTAGTAAACAGATTTGCCAAGCCTATTGTTTTCAAAAGTATTTTTTAATTCTTGATTAATTTCTTTCTTTCTTTTTTTTAATCAAAGATCTAGAATGACTGTTTCCAGACTAATGCTAATCCAAATCATTTGTTGCAGAAATTAGCTTGGTGTTTCTGATTTTAAACTGCTTTGAAAATCATGCACTCACATGAACTACAATGTTAATGTGTTTTTGTTTTTTTTTTTGAGAATTACTGACTAAAGTAGTGTTATACCATCTTGCTAAATTTCATTCAGTTGGTCAGTGAAATAGCATAGATTGTATTATTCATCCTTAACTAACTTTTAATTACAGTTCTTTTTTGAGATTTGGCTAAATTTTAATACACATGATGCAGGACAATTATCATTCCTTTTATTGCTGATAAGAATATTCATAATTATATGTATAGCTTATGAACTAGAAACTGATAAAACAAAGTGGTGAAAAATAAAACAAAATTTCTATGACCTATTTTGCCAGCCAGTGTTAAAGGAAGAATATTTGTTTTGACATAGAGCAAGGCTAGAGGATTTCATTGCTGCCTCAGGCCACTAGGAATAACAATGGCTGATACTGGGCAATAGTCTTGGCATACAAATTTCCTCTTTTCTCTGTCTATTTAGCTCCTCCCTTCTTTTTCTTCTTTCCTTTTATTCGGATGACTGTGTAGTTCTCTGGGTGACATGTCTAGATAGGGTGGCACTCAGAACTAAAAAACTTCCTGATCCCATCAAGATCAGGGGATTAACTGAATAATCATTTTTAGGACTTAAAACTTTAGTCTATAAATGATCAGAATATGTTTTTTTCAAGGGAGCAGTTAATTGTTTACAAGTTACTATATATTTTGGTGTGAATTTACTTTTAGTCTTTATATTAGTAAATATATACTTTCTGTTTTCTTTAAGAAGAATAAGTATTATACCACATATCCTTTTGAAAAATATCTTCTAAAATAAAGTGGGTTTATTTCACATAACAACAAAATTCTAACAATGTGTCTTATGTGCAAGACCATTTCACATAAATTTTCTATTTGTCTTCTCTGACACTGCTAAACCAGCTTTCGCTTATTTTAACCCTAATTCTTCCTAGATTCTCTTCCTTTTCTCAATGTGTTGCTGTGAGTCTCAATGAGTCTTATGTTCTACTCCAATACTTTAATTCCAGCTTCAAGGTCAACCGCCTTCAAGATAATTCTGTTTTATTATCAAAACACTATATAAAACTCAACATACTGCAAATCACATTTTTTTTTTCTGATTTGTAAAACCTTTTAAGTCTGAAGTTTCAAAACCACATTGAATGTGAGGGCAACTTGGCTTCATTCTCTTTTATCCAATGTGGGTTAAGTCTAGACTCATGAGCCTCCCATATTATCCGGTCACACTACATAGCAGTCCCCTAAACAAGAGTATTTCCTTCCAAACTCCTCCCAATATTGTCATTGTCACAACCCTACCACAAGTCTATCAATCAATATGCAATATCATATCACTTGTCTTAAGGAGTGTCTGCATGAATCCAGATTATCTCTTTTCTCAAACTTCATAATTTGTGTTTGACCCAACTTCTTACTGCACTGACTTCCAGATTTGAATTTCATTTACTTACACTCCTTTACTCTGTGGTTTTTATTTTGGGAAAAAAGTGTACCATGCCTACTGCCCCTATAGTATTAATAAGGACACAAGGTTAAATGGTAAATATATATCTATTATCTTCATATTTATGTTTTAAGGGTAATAAAAGAAGAAATTAAAAATGAAAATTTGTATTTGTTTAAGCACAAAATACATATTCAGCAATGTGCCAAAGTTTGGTGATTATATCCTTTCTTCAAAAATGATAGTGGATAGGAAAAATATTTGCTTCTGTGGGTAACTTACTGCATGGGTCTGCCAAGTGATAAATCAAAATGCAGGGTTAATTTGGAAACAAGGCTATTGGAAATGATTTTATATGGTCCAGCCTTATGTAAGCTACCTTGTTTAAGTGGATGGCCCTAGTATAATTTGTGGTGAGATGTTACAGAAGGAGTAACATGCGTCTCCATGCTTTCATGGCTATATGTCCTTGGTATCTGTAGGCCATGTCATGAGTAATGTGGGATCTGAAAAGGAATGACTGTCTATCCTTGTGGTAGGTATAAATGGGATAAAAATTTTGCCTATTGAAAATAGGTAAAAAAGCAATAGGTTACCAAATTTTTATTATCTATTTTATTACCTTAGACTGCAAGGAGATCAAACCAGTCAATCCTAAAGGAAATCAGTCCTAAAATAGGTAAAAGATCAATAGGTAAAAATTTTGTCTATTGATTGAAATACTGTCACTCATGAGCAATAGTTACTTATTCTATTTCTCGACTTAAGTCCTTGAAAAGATCTTCAAAATGAATATAAGAAACAGAGGGATAACTTGAATAAAGCCCAATAAATCATATCTGGGACACTAACACTATTTTATTGTTGTTGTTGCATCTAAGCTCAAGATGGTAAATGAAAATATTGAGATGATAACAAGAACTCATCTTTATATATATATATATATATATATATATATATATTACTGTTTATTCATTCAAACTATGCATTCATTTTATAAGTGAATATTCACTGCATGGATCACAACAAACTGTGGGAAATTCTTAAAAGATGGGAGTACCAAACCACCTTACCGGCTTCTGAGAAACCTGCATGCAGGTCAAGAAGCAACATTAGAACCAGACTTGGAAAAATGGACTGGTTCCAAATAGGGAAAGGAGTATGTCAAGGCTGTATATTGTCACCCTGCTTATTTAACTTATATGCAGAGTACATCATGCGAAATGTCAGGCTGGATGAAGCACAAGCTTGAATCAAGACTGCTGGGAAAAATATCAATAACCTCAGATATGCAAATGACACCACCCTTATGGCAGAAAGTGAAGAAGAACTGAAGAGCCTCTTGATGAAAGTGAAAGGGGAGAGTGAAAAATTTGGCTTAAACCTCAACATTCGAAAAACCAAGATCATGTCATCTGGGCCCTTCACTTCATGGCAAATAGATGAGGAAACAATGGAAACAGTGACAGATTTTATTTACTTGGGCTCCAAAATCAGTGTGGATGATGACTGCAGCCATGAAATTAAAAGACACTTACTCCTTGGAAGGAAAGCTATGACAAACCTAGACGGCACATTAATAAGCAGAGACGTTACTTTGCCAACAAAGTTCCATCTAGTCAAAGCTATGGTTTTTCCAGTAGTCATGTATGGATGAGATAGTTGGACCATAAAGAAAGCTGAGCACCAAAGAACTGATGCTTTTGAACTGTGGTATTGGAAAAGACTCTTCAGAGTCCCTTGGACTTCAAAGAGATCCAACCAGTCCATCCTAAAGGAAATCAGTCCTGAATATTCATTGGAAGGACTGATGCTGAAGTTGAAACTCCAATACTTTGGCTACCTGGTGAAAAGAACAGACTCGTTGGAAAAGACCCTGATGCTGGGAAAGATTGAAGGCAGGAGGAGAAGGGGACAACAGAGGATGAGATGGCTGGGTGGCACCTCCGACACAATGGACATGAGTTTGAGCAAGCTCTGGGAGTTGGTGATGGACAGGGAAGCCTGGTATGCTGCAGTCCATGGGTGGCAAAGAGTCGAACATGACCGAGTGAGTGAACTGAACAAAAATGATTCATTGACTGTTTTTAAGTGTAAATTATTTTGTGGGAATTTTTTACTAAATGGTGCCCTGCTATGGATTGGATGTATGTATCCATTTAACATTCATATATTGAAGCTCTCAACCCAGTATGATGGTCTTGGAGGTGAGGCCTTTGGGTAGAAACTGTATCATGAGAGTGAAGCCTACATGAGTGGGATTAGTGCCCTTATAAGAAGAGACACTCTAGAGATGATCTCTAGATGATGGCAAGAAGGCAGTCATCTGTCAACCAAACAGAGGACTTTCCTCAGATGCCAAATGGCTGAAAGTTTGATCATGGACCCTCTAGCTTCCAGAACTGAGAGAGATAAATGCTTGTTTTTTAAGCCACTAGTTCATGATATTTTTATTATAGCAGCCCTAGTATGATAAGGCACATTCTTTGTCTTTGTGGATGATGTGATTTTTAGACATCATCAATAGTATTTGAATATAAGGTTTAACAATACTTCTAAATGGGCTTCTATAATGGCTCAGTGGTAATCCACCTGCAATGCAAGAGACATATCCATTTTCTCACAGTAGTTTCCCAGGGGGCGCTAGTGGCAAAGAACTCACCTACCAATACAGGAGACATAAGTTTTATCCCTGGGTCTGGAAGATACCCTGGAGTAGGAAATGGCAACCCACTTCAGTAGTCTTCCTGGAAAATTCCATGTACAGAGGAACTTAGTGGGCTACAGTCCGTGGGATGGCAAAGAGCCAGACGAAACTGAGTGCCTAAGCATGCAACACTTCTAAATACAAACTAATATACATTCTTTTATAAAAAGATAAGGAGCTTGGTTCACATTGGACATTACACATATTGTAAAACATTTTTTGCCAGTGATAGTTCTTAAAAGTCCATCATTCCTATCTCCTTTTCAGGACCTTGCTGATTATAACAGAGACAGAAATCATGCTATAGGACTGGAACAGATAAGAAATAGCTAAAGTCCTTTGGGCATAAATATTAGCACTACCATCTTTGGCTTGCTCATTTTAAGTAAAGATTCCTTTACTACTTTTTTTTGAAATTGATAATTTCTGGGATGTGTGACAGAGCTAATAATTAAAATTGTACTTCAGCATGGGGTTCATTAGCTTAAACAAGAGATAAAGGCAAATATGCTTCCTGTAGCTGTTTCATTGTTATCACTAAAATAGTTCAATGTGATTCCTGATTTGAGGAGTTAATGTCTAATGCAGTACATTATTTCTGATGAAAGTTCATTGATTTTTATGATGAAATCATGGCAATTAGACAGATATAGGGTGAGGATCTGCAAAGACCAGATAAGAGGAAGGCAAACTAAAAAAAAAAAAAAAGACAGTAAAAGAGGAACAATGTGAAAAAAGACCAAACAAATTTAAAACTGTAGAAAATTACAAAATGGGAACAAAGAAAAAAAGTAAATGTGAACACGATAAAAAGGAGAAGTTGAATGGAAACAAAGACAAAAGAGACAAGGAAATTAGCTTGTAGTTTTTTTTTTTTCGTTCAACTCTCAAAATTCAGGTTTCTAAAAAGCAAGCTCTAATTACTTGTCTTTTTTAATGTCTCAGAGCTTCTACTGTTCATTTTACTTAGGATTAAACACACACACACACACACACACACAGCAGAGTGCTATATGGTTTAGAAGTTTTCATTATAATTTCTGTTTCATGGAATGGGGAGAAACATATTAGATATATAAGCAGTAAAAATTAATTTTTAGACAAAAGAGTGAAAGAAATCTGATTATACTCACTTATAACTTAGATACTGCATTAGTATGAGATCTATTTATCATATAAAGATTTCAAATTCCCTCTCTTCCAATTTTAGCTAGAGAATTTAAGTATAAAACAATTGGATGGGAAATCAAATATAATTATTTACACTTCTCATCAACCTTTAAGTATATATATTTTCTATATATAAACCAAGAATTGTTTTCACTGTAAGAAAAGGATGAAAATTGGTATGCACAAGTAAAACTCTAAAACCCATACAATAATTATTTAGCATAAATATGTATTCATTTTTTAAAGCAGCATTTCTGAAATTTCCAAAGGAGTAGAAATTTCTGGCCTGTTGATCTATAAACAATATCTATAATTCAACAGGCCAAGAATAGTTCCTTTTGCCATCAATTAGAGTGAAAAACCTCACAATTTATAATTCATAAGACACTAGGTAGAGTTCTGAGGAGTATTTTTCCTTTATATTGGGGAAATTTTAGTTCCAGATTAACCACTGATTTTTACTCTGCTAAGAAATGTAGAGTAAAAGATCCAAAAAGATCGTAAATGGATACAAAATTAAAGCTTAATAATATTTTTTGGGGTACAAAATATCTAGTATCAATCAAAGCAAAATTTAAAAACATCTGGCATCCCATTATATACAAAATCCCAGTTATACAAAAGAGCTGAAAAATCTGATCCACTATCAATCAATTTAAACCATCCAGAGATAATATGGATTATATAAATAGTTGATAAAGACATTAAAACAATAAGTATGACTGTATTCCACATGTTTAAGAAGCTTAGTACATGTTAAATAGAGACAAGGAAGATATAAAAAAGACATAAATAGGACTACTGCAGATGAAAATGACAATGTCTGAGAATACTGAATGGAGTTCACAGCAGATTAAAAATTGCTGAAGAATAGATTAGTAAATTTTTGTTTTCATGAATTTTAACACCCACATAGCAAAAGAAACTATATGAAATACAATAGAAACAAGCCTCTGACAATACTGAATTATATATTAAGATACTTAAAAGATCTCCAAATATTTGAAAACTATAAAACAAAAAACAAAATATCTAGAGTTGAACACATAAAAAGGAAGCTGGAAATGAAAACAAAACATCAATATTAGTGAGAGGCAGTTAGATAGAGATATAATATTAAATACCCATTTCAGAAGGAGAAAAACTTTAAGTCAAAGACCTCAGGCTACATCTAATAAATTGGGCAAAAAGAGCAAGTGAAACCCATAGTGAGGAAGAGAAAGTAAAGAGTAAAGAACAGAATGGAAATCAACAAAGTAGAAAATAGAAAAAGGACAGGAAAAACAAAGAAACCAAAATAGTTCAATAACACTGATAAACCTCTAGACAAAGTGATTAGGAAAAAAAAAAATAGAGAAGAAACAAATTAGAAAATGAGACATGTTTTATCAAAAGAGATATTAAAAGTATAGTAAGAAAATATTAGAAATAAATCTATGGCAAGATTCAATAACAAATTAGATCATTTCCAAGAAAGATGCAGATGACTAAATCCCACTTAAAAATAAAAAGATATCTTCACTTCTGTATAAAATAAATGAGTTTGTAGTATATATATATGTGTGTATATATATATATATATATATATATATATTCCCACAAAGGAAATTTCAAGTGGCTTTATTCATAAATTTTATCAGGTATTTAAAGATAAATTAAGACTAATTAACTTAATGCCAAAAACAAAATCAAAGTTATTGAAAGTCAATAAGAGTACTACTGGTCGATACTCTCCTAAGCATAGATGCAATAACTTTTTTTTTTCCATTTATTTTTATTAGTTGGAGGCTAATTACTTTACAGTATTGTAGTGGTTTTGCCATACATTGACATGAATCAGCCATGGATTACATGTATTCCCCATCCCGATCCCCCCTCCCACCTCCCTCTCCACCTGATCCCTCTGGGTCTTCCCAGTGCACCAGCCCTGAGCACTTGTCTCATGCATCCAACCTGGGCTGGTGATCGGTTTCACCCTTGATAATATACATGTTTCGATGCTGTTCTCTCGAAACATCCCACCCTTGCCTTCTCCCACAGAGTCCAAAAGTCTGTTCTGTACATCTGTGTCTCTTTTTCTGTTTTGCATATAGGGTTATCGTTACCATCTTTCTAAATTCCATACATATGTTTTAGTATACTGTATTGGTCTTTATCTTTCTGGCTTCACTCTGTATAATGGGCTCCAGTTTCATCCATCTCATTAGAACTGATTCAAATGAATTCTTTCAATGGTTGAGTAATATTCCATGGTGTATATGTACCACAGCTTCCTTATCCATTCATCTGCTGATGGGCATCTAGGTTGCTTCCATGTCCTGGCTAACAAACACATGAAAAGATGCTCAACATCACTCATTATCAGAGAAATGCAAATCAAAACCACAATGAGGTACCATTACACGCCAGTCAGGATGGCTGCTATCCAAAAGTCTACAAGCAATAAATGCTGGAGAGGGTGTGGAGAAAAGGGAACCCTCTTACACTGTTGGTGGGAATGCAAACTAGTACAGCCGCTATGGAGAACAGTGTGGAGATTTCTTAAAATACTGGAAATAGAACTGCCATATGTCCCAGCTATCCCACTTCTGGGCATATACACAGAGAAAACCAGATCTGAAAGAGGCACGTGCACCCAGATGCAATAACTTTTTAACAGAATAAATAAACCCAGAACTTTTTAGAAAGGAGATTACACCATTACTAAGTGGAATGCATCTGAAGTCTGCTAGGTCAGTTTAATGTTTGCAAATCAATGTAATGAATGCACCACATTGAAACACTGAAGTGAATACACGCAAACTTGATTACTTTGATAGAGCATGTCCATCAGGTGAACAGACATGCAATTTGTGTTATACCAACAGTACAATAATACAGAACAATAAACCAGAATGAACTAGATACATGTAACAACATAAGTGGGTGAATACTAAAATAATTCTGGTGAATTAAAGTCAGACAAAATATGCATATATACTATAGCTTTATTCACATGACATTCTAGAGAAAAACATATCAGTTGTTTTCTAGGGATGATGCATGTGGCAGACAGGTATAAGGCAAGAGGGAGAAGAAATAATTATTATAACAGGGCATGAGGAAACTTTAGGGATATAATAGGTCTGTTATCTTTATTATGGTTATGGTTCATATATGGAAACTTACCAAATTTTTCACTTTAAGTATTTTCAATATTGTTGTTGTTTTAATCACTAAGTCATGTCTGACTCTTTGCAGTCACATGGACTGCAGCCCACCAGGCTCCTTTGTCCATGGAAAATTTTCCAGGCAAGAATATTGGAGTGGGTTGCCATTTCCTACTCCAGGGGATTTTTCCAACCCTGGGATCAAACTCACGTCTCCTGAATTGGTAGGTGGATTCTTTACCAATGAGCTACTTGGGAAGCCCATTTTCAATGTACTATATACATTAGTTGGGCTTCCCTGATGGCTCAGCTAGTATAGAATCCCTCTGCAATGTGGGAGACCTGGGTTTGATCCCTGGGTTGGGAAGATCCCCTGGAGAAGCGAATGGATACCCACTCCAGTATTCTTGCCTGGAGAATTCCATAGACTGTATAGTCCATGGGGTTGCCAAGAGTTGGACACGACTGAGCAATTTTCACTTACACATCAATTACATATCAATAATTCGATTTAAGAAAGTACATGTTATCTTGTGAACAGTCCCTTGTGAAAAAGCCATCAAGAAAGCACAGATGAACTGGCTATTAATTTAGGATGGTGATACTTGAAAGGATGAGTTTCTCAGATAACTCTGCAATAATTATTCTTTTTCAGCTGACAGTAGCAATGATAAATTCAGATATTAAAAGATTTGTAAAGTATAAATGGATTAGACATGCAAGCTATTTTAATTCATTTTATTCACCCCATCATCTATTACAATTTGTAAGTTATATGTCTTTTAATTCTGTGAATAAAGCTGTTAAGAACAACAAAAACAAAATATTCTATTATCTTACAGATTGTGTTACTATAAATGAGAGAACAGAAAGAAAATAGATGATGCTAGGTAGATGGATACAAAGATGTACAGATAGATAGCAATAGATGTGTATGTGTATGTGTCTGGGGTTGCGGGTGGTATGGACAAGGGTGAGGGGACTGATAATTTAGACAGAGTGGTCAAGAGAAGACCTCCTCAAGAATGTGAATTACTGGAAAGTCACAGACCAGTGTGCCTGGAAATTCCCTCTTTGAACTTGGAATAGCCACACTATACAATGGATCCTTACCTAAATTTTGGAACTAGCTGTATTAAATTAAGGGTTTTTGTTTTGTTTTGTAAGTAACAGATGCAGTGTTGTTCTAAGTAATACTCTAATCAAATATACACAGTTAAACAGCAAAAAACAAAAGAACTCCCACTCTAACAGAGATAAGTAAAATCTCTAGATAGCTTTATGTCAGCTCAGGTCAGATTTTTATCCCATATGATTTCAGGTTAGGCCAAGTATTTCACCAAATAAGTTATGGAAAAACGTGTCTGTAAAGTCTTCCTGAGCAGAGTTTGGAAACAATAGAATAACTTTCTGTCTCTCAATTATCTGCTTCTGATGGTATAATACAGAATAGTCACAAAGGAGAGGAGAGGATGTGTGTAAGGGACAGGGGAATAAAATGTCTGGGAAATGAAGTCTATCTAACACATTAAACAAGTGTGGTAGGTAAGAGTTAAGGTTTCAGAGCAAGAAAATTTAAGTTTTAAACTTGACTTTAATATTAATAAAGCATGACACCTTAAACAATTGGCCTAAACTATCTAAAATTCAACTTAACCACTTGACATATGCAGTAATATAATACTGTTAGGAAAGATTATCAAAACTTGGGAATAAAGCTAAAAGATGAGTGGTTACACAGGAACGCAGGCCCACTTGAGGACTAGTTAATTATTTAGAAAACATGCTTTGTTCATTCCCTGCTTACTGTTTATTAAAGGTCTCAAAATTAGTGAACTTACATGTTATTTGTAGACTTTGGGCTGGTAGAGATGTAAATTATGTCTGTCCAGTGGAAAGTATAACCTCAAAATTTATGGCTTATTATCTTGTAAGGTATTAACCGCATTAACCACTTTTGTAGCTAGCCTATCATTGTCATTCTAATGTATTTGAACCAGGTTTACCACATTATTAATTTCAGTATGAGTGACTTTACTAAAATATTTTATGTGTATAAAACTTATACTTGTATAAGGGTCATATTTTTAACATTTTGAAAATTATACTTTAACAATACTAACACTGTAAGGCTGGTTTGAGAATTAAATGTGATGATGTAGGAAAATAGTAGGCACTCAGTGTCTTGGTATATGTTAGATTGCTTTATTATCATTATTATTGTCTTGCTTTCTTTAGAAATTACCTTGTGCGTCTGGTATATAGCAATGTAATTGTTGCTCAGATGCATCTGTGAAGCATGTTATTAAAGTAAGATATAACTATTTGTAAATCTTCTCACATCCCAGCAGAAATGCTATTGATGTTATATACACTTTCTGGGGGAGAAAGTGGTGATCTTCCTTTCAGAGAAAAAGGGAACTCAAGAATTGATTTAATTTTGCCCAGTTAGAAATTTCACATAACTTCAACCATGAAGAATGCTGTCAAGTTTCATCAATTTCTTGGGAGCATTTCACAACCCTTTTTGTATCCAGAAAGCTCAACTCTTAGGACATGAAGCAGGAAAACATACATTGACTTTTTTGTTTTGTAGGCACTTTTCAGGGCTTCCCTGGTGGTGTTAGCCTGTCAATGCAGGAGATGTAAGAGAAGCGGATTCCATCCCTGGGTCAGTAAGATCCCCTGGAGAAGGTCATGGCAACCCACTCCAGTATTCTTGCCTGGAGAATCCCGTGGACAGAGGAACATTTTTTTGTGGCAGTGAGCTCTGGTCCATAGGCTCACAAAGGGTAGGACACAACTGAAGTGATTTAGCACAGCACAGGAACTTTTTAATGATATTTTATGATTTCAGCTTTTATTTAATCTGAATAACAACCTTCTGTGGAAACTAATAACATCTTCATTTTATAGATGAAAACACTAAGGCTCAAGGAGTTTGAATTGTTTTGTTAACATCATAAAACCTGTTTGTTACAGAAACTGTATTTTAATTATTTGCCAACGTACAAAGCTTTTTATTTTTCCTTTCAATAATATTGTACAAATTTTGGAAGGCACAAAAATACCTAAAGGCTTTCTTTGTATTTTTTAGTAGTAATTTTTGTGCTAAACAATTAGAAATCATGCTTTACTTGAACTCCTATAAATACTCTCCTGCATCAAGACCAAAATCTTTATCTCCTTTGACAGAAGTATCTTTTCATTTCTCCATGCGACCAGCATCTCACCTCAATCAGATAAGCGCTAACTACAACATGCATGATCTTAATCTGTTTAAGGTATATATTCTTTCCTTTCCTTTTACTGATTATGACTATATCTCACTCAAAAAACCCAATCAATGCTTATAGATTATATGGATAGAACCATGGATTTCCTGATTACATTAAAAGGAATTGTGTGTTAGTCACTCAGTCATGTCCAACTCTTTGCGATCCCATGGACTGTAGCCCACCAGGCTCCTCTGTCCATGGAATTCTCCTGGCAAGAGTACTGGAGTGGGTTGCCATTCCCCTCTCCAGGGCATCTTCCCCAACTATGGGTAGAACCCTGGTCTCCACATTCTTTACCATCTGAGCTACCAGGGAAGCCCATCAGGCATTCATAGAACAATAAAATTCAAAATGTATTTTTAAATACCTTTGAAGTCTGATTTTTTTTTTCTAAGAGAAATGTTTAAAATAGGATCTACATATACACAGTTTTCTTTTCCACTCTTTCAGTCATCTAAATTATGTGTTTGTTTTACACCATATTTATGTTCCCATAGAAACTAACATGTTTATATATCCCCATTGTATATACATGTCAGTGTGTGTGTGCATGCGCACAGACACACACGCACATGTGCACATGAGCATGCATGCTCAGTCATGTCCGACTGTTTGTGACTCCATGGACTGTAGCCCACCAGGCTCCTCTGCCCATGGAAAATTTTCCAGGCAAGAATATGGGAGTAGGTTACCATTTCCTACTCCAGGGGATCTTCCTGACCCAGGGATTGAACACACGTTTCCTGAATTGGCAGGCAGATCCTTTACTACTGCACTGTCTGAGAAGCCAATATACATATATAGATATCCCCCCATAGAAACTAATATTTATTCTCAATTTGTTACCCTGGGAATTCTGATTGTTTTGTACTTTGTCATTAGGATGTTCTCATTAAACATAAAGCATAAAACACATTCAACATTCAGGAATGCAAAATCGCCTACAATAAAATTAAAAACAATCACTTCATACTCTTACAGAACTTGTATTCTAGTAAAATGTAAATTGTCAAGGCCAGTGAATCACTGAAATTCTGTCTCATTGCAGTCACATCAGTTTGTCTTTCAGATGTCTCTGTTGGGACACATCAGTGGTGCCATGGTTTGGCAAGAACATGGCCATATGGGGATGCAGCCCTCCAAGCAGGGAGACAGATTCTGTCTTCTATTTGTTACTTACGAGCTGCTAGAACTTAATTTTATTGTCTGCATGTTAAATTATATTATTTTTCAGAATTTCTCTTTCAGAAAACATAGATAATAATAATCCAGAAGGTAACTGTGAAAGTGAAAGTGTTAGTCGCTCAGTCGTGTCCTACTCTGTGTGACCCCATGGACTGTAGCCCACCGGGCTCCTCTGTGCATGGGATTTTCCAGGCAAGGATACTGGAGTGGGCTGCCATTTCCTTCTCCAGGGAAACTTCTGACCCAGGGATAGAACCCAGGTTTCCTGCATTGTAGGCAGATGCTTTACCAACTGAGCCACCAGGTAATTGTGAGCTTTAAGTAAATTCACACATGAGGCAGTTAACTAAAATTTATATAATTTATATTCATATTTTATACAGTTTAGTAACTGTTTTTGTCTGCTTCCTATCAGAACTCGTGGATAATACATGTTGGGACCACTGACTGTCATATTAAAGCATATTTTCATTCTTGTAAGGTTTGTACTCAGAGAACACTTTTGTGAAATGCACAATTCAAACTTGAGATGGTATAGAATTTATAGAATGGCCAGCCTTTCTCTCTTCTTCTCTAGGCCGCAACACATGCAAGACACCTCCAGAGTACTCACTTCATTCTTTGTTTTCTAATCCACTGAAGGAGGACCTGAGTTAGTGGTTTCCTTATCATGAAATAACACTGCAGTTGCATTTGAACTACTGAAGACTACAGTAGTTAGCAATTGTCACTGTGCAAATGCAGGTAATGATTAGCTACTTTTAAAGATAGCCTTGTATTTAAGCCTACCACAGTTCTGTAAATTGGCAATATTCAAATGTGAGCCATAATCATCAACTCAGAGTTTGCACATGCAACATAAGAGAGCTTAAACTATCACTACTTTGTTTTTATTATAGACTGCCAAATGATTCAGTGTTTTGGTTTTAGTCCTATTATTTAATTTTTACTTTTGAATAATGCTGGCATGAGAAATAAAATTTCCATGAGTTTATCATAAGCCAGAAAGCAAAATACTTCAAAGTTTGAATTCTACAGTTAGACTATTTGGCTTAAATCCCACATTTTCTTCATCTTGGCTCTATGATCTTTGGCAAACTACTTAGCCTTCAGAGAATCTCAACTTATAAAATGGGGATAGTAAACTTAGTCACTTTGTAAGTTATGTTTTCTGAGAATAAATGAGTTAACATATGAAAATTATATATAACAGTGCCTAAAATAATAAGTGTTTAATAAATGTATGGGCTTCCCTGGTGGTTCAGCTGGTAAATTTCCCACCTGCTGATGCATGAGATGCAAGAGACTCAGGTTTGATCCCTGGGTCAGGAAGACCCCCTGAAGAAAGGCATGGCAACCCACTCTTGTATTCTTGTCTGGAAAATTCCATGGACAGAGGATCCTGGCAGGCTATAGTTCATGGGGTTGCAAAGATGCATACACACAAACAACATTCATCAAAAAGAAGTCACACATTGAAAAAAGTAAAATATGCTGTAAGAACCTAATAAATTGGACTATTAGAATATAGACTATTTGGGTTCTAGTCTTGAAATGTCAGTTTGTATGAGGTATGCAAGTTTTTTAAACTTTCTTTCTTTCTTCCTTTCTTTCTTCATTGATTTTATAAGCATATTAATAATAATCTTGCTTATCTCATGAGCTAAGAGTAATAAGCATGGAATCAGCTGACAAGTTTGAAATTTTACTATCTTATGTAATATTAAAGTGAAATAATGGAAATAATCTTTAATGGTAATGTTTTTAAATGTACTTTGCATATTTTCTAATATAAAAATTAAGTAAGAATAAACTTAAATTTAACCAATAACCCTATCAATCATTAGTTGTGTATACACTACATTCTAGACATTGTACTATACCCTTTACTTGTCTGTGTTCTCAGTCACTTCAGTTATGTCTGACTCTTTGTGACCCTATGGACTGTGGCCCACCAGGCTTCTCTATCCATGGGATTCTCCCTCCCCTGGCAGGGATACCAGAGTGGGTCACCATGCCCTTCTCCATGGGATCTTCCCAACCCAGGAATCGAACTGGCAACTCCTGCATTGCAGGCAGATTCTTTACCACTGAGCCATCAGAGAAGCCTTTTTATATTAATGTTTTCTCATTTAATCTCTAACATCAAGATACAATGTTTAAGTTATGTAATCAACAATATGGAATATTTTTATTTCATTCATAACATCAACATACAGACCAGTAGTATTTACATTTTGCCAATGAGGAAACCAAGGCCTAGAAAGTTAAGTAATTCACCTAAAAGTAGTAATCAAGAATACTTGACATCCAAGTTCAGTTGCATAGTGTTTTATGCCAGAACTGAAGTTCTTAATAGGATAATGTGCTATTTTCCCACTCTAGCTTTACAATCCCTTTTGGGGTCTTAAGTAAACTAGAGAAATATTAACAAAAACATCAAGTCAGTTGTTTTTCATACCATTCCTGAAATGCCAAGAGCTGATGCAAAGAGTCCTTGAACATGGATCAGGATGAGAACTTTTAGCCTCCAGAGGAAAAAATACACTAAATGTATATTGTAATGTGAAAAATTATTCTGGCAAATACATGCTCTAGAGTTCTTAATGGGGAGTTAAATGACAGGAAGCAAAAAGTAAACATGAATAAACAGCTGACTGAAATTTATAGGGCCATAAACATAAAAAGTAATACTAGTCTAATACCAGGAACATTAAAGGTGTCTGACTTAAAACAGAAACAACAGGAAATGAGTGAATATAGTCTGAGACAATTGCTCTGTGTAAACAAGAGGGTGTTTGTTTTTCAACATTAAGAATTGGAAACTCTGAGCAGCATGAGTGTATTGGGCATTTCAAAATTCAAGTAGACTGATTTTATGCATTACCTATTTTAAGTTTTATGAGAGGCAAAATATAGCCTTTTGTCCTTTTATGATTATAATCCACTAGTAACATGCTTTGTATTATTGTTATAATTCATGTTTTTTAAGATTTCATTACCAATTTTAACACATCCAAAATGTGTTTTTAAGTATGTTTTACCATATGGACGCACTGTGTCTGTGAAGCAGTAGAGAGGAGGACAGCTAATCTTTTAAAGCACCTAATCTGTGCAAGCCACTGGGAATTTCGCAGTGAATTTATCTATCAATACTATCCGCTCAGTCATGTCTGACTCTTTGTGATCCCATGCACTGTAGCCCAGCAGGCTCCACTATCCATGGAATTCTCCAATCAAGAATACTGAAGTGAGTAGCCATTTCCTTCTCCAGGGGATCTTCTAGACCCAGAGATTGAACCCGTATCTCCTGAATGGCAGGCAGGTTCTTACCATGTGAGCAAACAGGGAAACCAGCTATTCCCCAAAGGAGCTTATAAATTTAAGAGTAGGGATACAAAGATAATTTTATTTGAATAAAAAATATAACATATTCAGCTGTTGATAAGATTGTGCATGTATACTCAGTCGTGTCTGAGTCTTTGTGACCCCATGGAGTGTTGACCACCAGGTTCCTATGTCCATGGGATTCTCCAGGCAAGAATACTGGAGTGGATTGCCATTTTCTTCTCCAGGGGATCTTTCCAACCCAGGGGTTGAATCTGTGTCTCCTGAATTGTAGGCTGATGCTTTACTGCTTGAGGCATCAGGGAAGCCCTGCTAAGTTTATGTATAGGCAATGATTTGTCATTTCCATTTGAACATAGGAGAAAGGAGAATTCTTTGTGAATATTTGTGGGGAAATGTTTCAGTCAGAAGGTATAACATTCAAAGGCCAATTTGGGAATGAGATTGACAGAACACTATGGAGTGAATATTGCGTTTACCCAAATTCATTGTTAAATCCTGATTGCCCATGTGATGATATTGGGAAGTAGGGCCTTTGAGGGGGTAATTAAGCCATGAAGGTAGATGCCTCAGGAAGAGGACAAATGCTTTTATAAAAGCGATCCCAGAGAGCTCCCTTGTGAGGGTATAGCAAAAGGTGAGCTCTCACCAGAGACAGAATCTACCTGCACCTTGATCTTGGATTTACCAGCCAGCAGAACAGTGAGAAATAAATACTTGTTGTGTAAGCCACCAGCTCTATCGTATTCTGTTTTAACAACCTAAACTGACCACTATCCAAAGGATATTAAGGAGACTGCTTGGGCTGGATTGTAATAAATGAGGGAGAGTCTGGCAGGATACAAGTTCAGAAACGGAAGCAAGATAGATCATATTGTCGTTGCCTATTTGATTAAGAAATTTGGATGGTATTATACTGAATGGCCAACTATTGACATAAACTTTACCATTTATGAATTAGCATATGATGAGGGTTGGGTGGGTTGTTTGGACTAGAAGTAGAAAACTTGTAAGTAAGGAAGAGTTAGGAAGTTGGTACAGAATTTTGGTCAAGAGATAATGATATAGTGGAAAGTTGCTGAATAATACGATCCTGGCATTCTGTGATGACCTAGAGGGATGGGGTTATATATGTAATTGTTACTGATTTGCATTGCTGTATGAATGGCAGAAACTGACACAAAATTGTAAATCAATTTTCCACCAATTAAACAATTAAAAAACAAGCTAAAGATGACTCAGAATAAACTTATGAAGCTAAGCTTGGAGATAGAGATGACAAAACATAATGGATTTCGTGATAAACTAGTTGTGAAGCCTAAGCAAGAGATTGAATGATGAACTTATTTATTAGATAAAGTTCGAGGTGAGTATAATTAGAAGGGAGAATATGAATAATTGTGTTTTGGAAATTTAAGTTTGATGCATCTATAAGTTAACAAATAAATGTTGAGTAATAGTTGGAGATAAAATTCTAGAACTCAGATCTAGACTGGAAATAAATTTGAGAATCACAGGTAGTGATATAGTGTGGCAAATGTGACAACAGATGCATTGCCAGATTATTAACATGTCTGGCCAATACAGGGATTTTTTACAGAAGAATTTACTTTGAAAATTAGGTTTTTAAGAGACAACAATATTTGATATTTATTGAGCATTTATTTCCTATCAGGCCCCCAGTTCAGTTCAGTTCAGTCGCTCAGTCATGTCTGACTCTTTGCAACCCCAAGAACCATAGCACACCAGGCCTCCCTGTTCATCACCAACTCCCAGAGTTTACCCAAACTCATGTCCATTGAGTCAGTGATGCCATCTAATCATCTCATCCTCATTTGTTCCCTTCTCCTTCTGCCTTTAATCTTTCCCAACACCAGAGTCTTTTCAAATGAGTCAGCTCTTCACATCAGGTGGCCAAAATATTGGAGTTTCAGCTTCAACAACAGTCCTTCCAATGGACACCCAGGACTGATCTCCTTTAGGATGGACTGGTTGGATCTCCTTGCAGTCCAAGGGACTCTCAAGAGTCTTCTCCAACACCACAATTCAAGAGCATCCATTTTTCAGCACTCAGCTTTCTTCACAGTCCAACTCTCACATCCATACATGACTACCGGAAAAACCATAGTTTGACTAGACGGACCTTTGTTGACAAAGTAATGTCTCTGCTTCAGTCATCATCTGCAGTGATTTTGGAGCCCCCAAAACTAAAGTCTGCCACTGTTTCCACTGTTTCTCCATCTGTTTGCCATGAAGTGATATGACCAACCTAGATAGCATATTAAAAAGCAGAGATGTTACTTTGCCAATAAAGTTGATCTTATGGAAAAACAAGGGTCATTCCCTCATAGCTCAGTCTGTAAAGAATGTGCCTGCAATTCAGGAGACCCAAGTTAGATTCCTGAGTGGGAAAGATCCCCTAGGGAAGGAAATGGCAACCTACTCCAGTGTTCTTGCCTGAAGAATCCCATGGACAGAGGAGCCTAGCAGGCTACAGTCCGTGGGGTCACAAGGGTAGGACACAACTTAGCAACTAAACCACCACCATTGAAGATTCCAAGACAGGGAATGGTACTATGAAGCTGGGATTTCAGGAAGACTGAGTATGTAGGTAGCACAGAGATAGTGCAACCTATTCAACCCATTTATTTCAGTTATCACTTAATTAAAATAACTATGTTTTCTAATAAAAGAGATGTATTAGAAGAGTCAAAAATTCACCATTATTAGTTGATGCCAAGTAATAGAAATTTCCAAGAAGTGTACCCTAAAAGTTTCTTAGAATGTAGCTTCTTCAGTTTTTATCCTCATTCTGAATAAAATAAATTCCAAAGGCTTATAAAGTTTACCATATACTTCAAGAACTGTCATCTCTGATCCTGTCATTACAACCTATCATAATTATAAAACATTGATGAGATTTTGCAATTAAATCAGACAAACTTCCCAAATGTGATATTTGTGGAATGAAAATATACAGCTTTTGTCTACCCTCTATATACATTGTAGTACTATAGATGACTTCATAGAATTTATATATGAATAAATTATATAGATATTGTGATAATTTACAATACACTTTTAAAAAACTCTTAGAGCAGTGATCTCAAACCATGTACACACTAACATGTGTACCAATAATTTGCACTGGGAATATGGATGAATAAACCTAAGGAGCTGGCATCACAATTGACTTATTTTCAAACTCTGAAAATGATACTTTATTTCTTAATAAAAGTTTAATGATTCAGATGAAGAGAGAGGGCTCTTCAATGTTTCTCTATATATTGGATTTGATTGTTTTTGAGGATCTTAAAACTATATCACTCCCTCAAAATGGTAGAAAATGCCAAGTACAAGTAAATACATTATTTTCTTATTCATTGCTTGACAAGTTTTTATTACCTGAAAAATTAATTCAAATCTCTGTAGTCTCAATGAATAAACATAATTCTCACATTCCCACTTGTTTTATTTATGACATGGACTTCCCTACTGGCTCAGTGGTAAATAATCCAACTGCTAATTCAAGAGGCATGGTTTCAATTCCTGGGTCAGGAAGATCCCCTGGAGAAGGAAATGGCAACCCACTCCAGTATTCTTGCCTGGAGAATTCCATGGACAGAGGAGCCTGGCAGGCCCCAGTACAGGTGTGGCAGAGTCAGACACGACTGAGCGACAATCACTCACTAGTGATTATAAAACAACACACAAACACACACTTACACATATCAAAGAAGACACGTTATATAATATATCAGGGTATTTTTAACTATTATAATTATTTTCTCATAGATTATAGCAGGTGAGAATCTGTGAAAACAATTGTATAGCTACTGTCGGTAACCAGACGATCTTTCATTTTGCTTTGTTGCTGTTTGTCCACTAGGTGTCAGGCTTACACTAGTAACTTGAAAATACTGGCAATAAAGCAAAATGACTTTCACATCTAGTTCTGTGTTTTCCAATTGAAATACACTTAATTAATTGATAATAATAATAAAAAGGTATGTTTTTTAATAGCAATAGAAAAACCATAAAGTAGGGTATGAAAGGTATTCAAAATGAAAGTTGCAAATTGATTTACAAATGTGGTGTCTCCAAACAATATTCTAACATACAGTTGTTGTTTTTTTTTTCTCTTATCACAGTTAATGTATAGAAATTTACCTATTTTTGGCATTTGGTAAAGCAGGGCTTGAAAAGCATCATCAATTTTATAACAATGAAACTCCACGAGGTGAGAGAACCGGTGAGTGTTCACTTTCACGGTCATCAACATAGTACAGAAGGTTAAGTAGAACCATTCTAGATTGTCTCCTGTTGTCGCCCTGCCAGTCACTGATCTGAAAGAATGGTTATAAGCGTCTCTCAAATAAAAGTCTTGGAAGCTGTGGAGACAGATTATAAAGGCTTAGAAACCTCAAGGTTCTATTTACTATTTGGCTTTAGTTACTCGTCTGGTTTTGTATCTCAAGTGACATTTCACTAAGACAGTTTCTCTGCCCGGTTAGAGAGGAGAATGATAGGTAGCTGAAAGAAGTCTGGAGTGTTCTAAGAAATACTGCAAGATCTTCAGGTCTGTTTTGCCATTGAAAAGGGAATAGTACTCAAAAAGGCTAAATGTAAGAGACCGTGGTGGGAGCAGTCGTAGAGTAGGGCAATATGACAAGGATGTGGGATAGGCTCTAGACCAATTTTGGCCTAGAGAGTAATTTTTCCACTTAGGTTTCCCCTGCTTCTAAAGTAATTTGTTTCAAGTGGTATAATGTAAAAAAAAAAAAAAAAAACCTATATAGGCAGAGGGTCAAAAACATTGTAGAGAAAAGAGCCTTTCTTTAAGAATACTGGAAGTGCTAAAAGATCAATATATGCCTTTTCTTGTTGCCTGTATTTTTATCTTGATCAATTTCACTCTTCGTAATTTACCATTTTTTTCTTTCTTTTTTAGTTTTTACCTCTTTTCTAATCCTCCCAGTTTCTTAAAAGAATCTTTTTTCCACAAATGAGAAATTTCCTTTAATTTATTTGGCCACATATATTTACTAATTTTTGGTCATTTTGTGTTTGTAATTTTAACTTTTAAAATAAAGAACCATGTGATAAGAAACAGTATTATATGCTCACACATATACATAAACTCATATACATTTATATATGTGTGTATATATTAGATGAAAGGTGAAGCATTCATGAGCTCATTTATTTTGTGTGTGTGTGTGAATAAATAACTTACTGAGAGAAAGTTATGCCCTTTGGGAAGCTACCACAACTTTCAGTCTGTTCAGCCGAATTCAGTGTTCCAAGCAAGTGATTTTGTTCTAAATACAAAAAAAACTATCATTGCTACAGATAAAACTTAAATTTTTGCTTCAAGTATAAATCATTAAAGTGTTATGCTGACAAAAGAAATAATTCTTACCTAGTAACACATTTCTTTTCTGATGTTATTCTTTTATTTTCTGCTTGGTTAGAATTCCTGCAGCAGAGATATTTATACAATGATGCAAAAATCTAAATTCATATTTTACAATACAGACTGAAATGCTATAAAGCTCAGAATATATAGACAAGTACATCTTAATTTCTGTATCATATTATTTGTTAATGTGAGAATGGCTAGTAACATGTTCTGCAGCAGTTATATGCTATATTTTATTGCCTTTGGGTGTCAATTATTTGTAATCCATTGGTTTCATATCATTTTACTGATGTTCTTATTGGATTATTGAAAAGGCATTTCATTTCTCTAGGCTTGGAGGTTTTGGAGGTGTCCAAATTTCCCTGTGGCTGCAAGATTTGGATTTGTTACAAATGACTTAGATATTTTTAAGTAGCTTAAAGAGCATTTGTTGTGAAACACGCCTAATAAGGCAGAATGACATGGACTAGGACACTAGCTTGCTAATTTGCCTTGAGCTCCGATATATTACTTTTCCTCTCTAGGCATATAGATATAGAAGATATAAATTCTTATTAAAGATTTGAGAGTACTGAAAAGAGCTACAGTGGAATAGTTGCTAATAGGACAATAACAACACATAAACTGCAATAACAGCCAAAAAACAAAATTTTGACTTAGAGTTCCAGAAAAACCCTCAGGTGTGTGAATGTTAGTGGTCAGAATATAAGTGAATCATTTTGAAGAAAAAGAAGTATGAGGAAAATAAATCCAGGAGAAAAACCACTAAAAAAAATTAGCCTTATCAATATCAAGCATAGTCATGGAAACAGGATAGTATTGTAACTGAATGATATGAGAAAACTCCTAAAGATCCTGATCCTGTGAAATTCTACTTAATTATTGATAGATCATCAATAATGCCATCAAGGAATGAATGGTTATATAGACTTGAAGAACGTGTCGTATACATGCTGTAGATACACAGTAGGCCCTGAAACTCACCTATTCATAAACGCAGAGACTTCTACATCTAACAGAGAACCTGTAAGGTATAGTTCAGGCCGAGGCAGAAAAGAAGGAGAGATGACCTCAATGGAAGTAGTTACCTTTATTCAGGCAAGGAGGGGCGACAGTCAGCCTAATGACCAGGCTGAGCACAAGAGGGATCAGAGAGGCTTCATATTTAAAGAGAGGTTTTTGGAAGCGATTAGGGAAATGTCAGTCAAGCGGGATATTTTGGGTCTTCTTTAGTTGAGATGGCATTTTTAGTTGAGCAGGGAGTGATAAGTCTCTGGCAGATGTTGGGGGTGGAAGGTTTCTGGACAGGGGGTGATAAGTCCCCTGGGCAGGGGTTGTTAAGTCCCAGATAGATACAACTGGCCTGAAGCATCAGGGCGGAACCTAAAGTTCGGTTTTGTTTTCTCTGAAGTTAGATGATTCAGCAAGGGCCTTTGAGACTGTTGTTTTCTTTTCTAGGCCCCAAGACTCCTTCAGAGCCCCCTCTTAAACAGCTACTCTACAGTCTGAACAAACACTCCTGCAGACCTTGAGTGTAATCTTGACTTCGTTCTTCTTAGTGGAATCTACTTTTCTTCTGCAAAACAAATTCTTCATTCTAACTAGGGAATAAATGGCAATTTTACCCAGAGCTGATTCAATATTCACAAACTTCTAGTTTGAAGATATCTATTCATTCATTTCTCTATCCATTCCATAGATATTGAAAACACTATGTTGAGCAGAGTTCCAGACCCTCAGGATATAGCCTGAAACAGAGAGAACTGTTTCTTGTTCTCTGCGTTTGTTTATTTACTTGTTTTGCTTATGGTTACCAAGAAGCAAGAGGAGGGTGGAATGAGTTGGAAGATTGGAATGGACATATATACACCACTATGTATAAAATAGATAACTAATGTTATATAGCACAAGGAACTCTACTATTTGCTCACCTAAATGAGAAGGAAATATATAAAAGAGTAGCTATATATGTATATGTACAACTGACTCACTTTGCTCTCCAGCAGAAACTAACAGAATATTGTAAAGTAAATATACTCTAATAAAAATTAATAAAGTTTTTATGGTATAATTAACAGGTGTATAACATAGTGATTCACAATTTTTAAAGGTTATATATACCATTTGTAGTTATTATAAAATATTGCTTATATTGCTGTTTTATATCACATATCTTTGTAGCTTATTTTATATTTAACAGTTTGTACCTCTTAATTCAGCTTCCCAGGTGGCTCAGTGGTAAAGAATCATCCTGCAATGCAAGAGACATTGGTTTGTTTCCTCGGTCAGGAAGTTGCCCTGGAGAAGGAAATGGCAACCTGCTCCAATATTCTTGTCTAGGAAGTTCCATGGACAGAAAAATCCATGGGGTCACAAAGAGTCAGACACAACTTCACTGCTGAGCAACAACAACAAACCCCATATAAGCAGAAACTTTGTTCTCCTCATCCTCAGAATCTAAGTGGTTTCATTTTGGAAGGGGGTGAATATATATAGGAAGCCAAAGAGACAACTGGAAAGTAGATGGAAGTAGTTGGTTGCACATGTGAGTTCCTGCGTGGAAATAAATACATTTTAAATGGAAGATATATTTCTATGTAAATTTTCAAAATAAAAATCAAATACCATAATTAGCTAGATTAAAGGATTTGCTGTGGTAACTTCCAGAAGGAAATTTAAAACAAGAAAAATGTATGTTTTCCTCTACCTGCTTAATGAACCGCTGTCTTTTACCAAACGTCACTAAGTAATCTTTTGGTCTTAGAAAGATCCTCATTTCCTCACGGATGTCTTCTGTCACTCCTCAGTTAGCTTTCCATTCTTACTCTGTAGGTGAGATCTATGTTCCTAAAGTGCATTAAGAGTTACTTTGCCACAATGTTTGAAAGGTTGTTGCTGAACGATAAGACGCTGCGATTCTTGGCCTCCGGAGGAGACAAATTCAATCCGGGACCAGAGACGAGACTGGATCGCTCAGAGCTTTTGTGTAATAAAGTTTTATTAAAGTATAAAGGAGATAGAGAAAGCTTCCGACATAGGCATCAGAAGGGGGCAGAAAGAATACCCGCCTCCTAGTCTTTAGCTATAAGTTACATAGTCACTCACAGTCTGTTAATGAAAAGAAAGGAATGTCTTAGAATTTAGAATGGCACCAGATAATTCACCCCTGGCCATAAAACAATTGACTTGAATATTGTAGAAGGGCAGATTACCAACAAATAGTTTCATTTACATAGATTAGGGGAACAATATCTGAATAAGTAGGTTAGGCCATTTGCAAACCAACTTGAAGATAGAGTCTGGGGTACATTAACATAGCTTAGGACAACATTTCCATAAGAAAAAGAAATGTATTGGTTAACTCAAGGTTTGAGAGTAGTTAGCTTCAGGTGAAACCAGGTGTCATGGCAACACAGCATTTTAAGAGAAACCTCCTTTTCAATTTGTATAGAGAAGAAAAAACAAAAAACAAAAAACAAAATATATATATATATATCTCACCGGTTTGTTTCCTCCTGCCACTTAAGAGAGATAAAAATGTCTGGCACTTGCAGCTTATTTCCTCCGTTTGGAGACCCCTGGCCTTCCTGCCTGTTACCTTCTCATGTTCTTACTCTCATACTTACTATTATAATTAAGTTGCTCCTTAATTATTTTTCTTACCCACAGTTTATAAGATCTGAGAGAGTGGAGCTTTAGGATCTTGTTTACATCGGTATGTGCAGTGTTTAGAATAATTATCAGCATACAATAGTCTTTAATGAGTATTTCTTGAATGAATTACTGAATGATGGTTGCAAATAGGCAACTCTGATTAAATCCAATTCTTCAACTACTCCACAGTGACTTCTGTGAATCCTGAATTAGTTGAAAAAAAACAGAAGCCTGAAGATTTTTCTCATCTTAAATTCATTAAAGCTGACACACTATATCCCTTTGGTCCTTGCACTCTACTAATGTTCTAGGACAGTTTTTATTATCCTCCCTCTTTGAATCTCCAACAACTTGTTTTCTGTCTCCACTCCCCACTATTTGTCTTGCTTCCTGTTTCACAGAGAAAATTAACCAAACTGGAAAGAATTTCTAGAAGCTACCACTGACCTGCATCTTTGTCCACTTTCTCGGCCATTTTTTCTGTTGTTTCTGTTCGTCCCCTAGGAAGTCGACTCCTCTCCTTGACTGTCCTACTCCAACACCCCTTTTCTACTGAGAGATGAAGTTTCAACACTTCCAACCTTCTCCAAAATCAGAGAGTTTTGTTCTGAATTTGATCTTTCTCACCTATGCTGCTAATATTCTCTTTAGAAGGAAAAGGGGAAAAAAAATCCTGCTTGGAGCATTCATCCTTCAGATATCATTCAATTTCCCTTTACAACAGGGACTCTCAATAAAGCATTCATGCAAGAAGTGTGGACAGAATTCAGGTGGTCACTTTTCAAGGATAAAAAAACAAACAAAAAAAATTCTTGATCGCTAAGAGACTGAAGCACAATGACCTTCTATTAGGTATGTATCTTGACAATTCACCTCAAACAATAGTAGCTCTAACTGAACTACTACTGTAATATCACAAAATATCTTTCATACTCACCATCACTTTGAAATTGGGATGTCAGACTTTTCTATACATTGCTTTTTAAAGGTTAAAAACTCTTACCTTAGAACAAGATTCTTTGAAGTGTTTGTTGATGTCACTTTTAAATTCTTCTTTTTTCTTTCTCTCTCTCCCCAACCCTGAGAACATTTTCAGTCAGGCTCTTGTCCATAATGATCTACAAAGTAGTTTTCTTTAACCACTGAATACGTCCATTTGCTGAGTACGACAATCGAGGCTAAGTCTTCTCACTTTGGAAAGCACTTGTCACCCTTCTCTCCCTTATCTTAGAAGCACTGCCTTCACTTCCAAGGTCACACTCTCCTGCTTTCCTTCTACCTCATTGGTCCCTTATTTTTGAGTTTGCTTTGCAAGTCTATTTCCATAAAAAGACTTTTTTTTTTTTTTAATGTTGGAATCCTACAGGTTTAGTACTTAGACATCTTTTTAACTTAATTGATAGTCTGTTGTGTGATCTCATGTATTTCCATGACTTTACATAAACTAAATGATGGTGATTCCTAAATATATAACTCTCCAGGCCTCTCACCTCAACAACCGATTGGTTATTTCAAACTGCCTCCACATCTGTCTTGAATGTTTAAATGATATCTTCAAATGAACCTGTCCAAAACTGAATCCGAATCTCTTTCCCCACCCCAACCCTCAGCCTCCTGCTACATCATATTTATCTCAGTTATGGCAACTCTAACTTTTTAGCTTTTTAGTTCAAAATCTCGGAGTCATCCTTCACTCTTCTTTATTATTTCATGACTTATAATTAGTGAAGCTTGGCAATTCTACATTGAAAATGCATCCTACACATAACCATTTATCATTTCCTAAGCATCTATTATGCTGACCCAAGCCACAACTTTTTGTATCTTACATTATTGTAAGAGCCCACTAAAGATCTCTGTTTTCATCCATGCTTCCCCCTAATATATTCCAAAGGCGGAAGTCTAAGTAATCTTGTTACATAGAAAGTCAAATCACAGTTCTTCTTTGTTCTGAACTCACCAATAGCTTTGCATTTCACTTGGGATAAAAGCAGAGAACAATACATATTCTGATTACCCATTTACCTTTGACATCTTCTATTACATGCCCCCTGGCTCATTCTGCACAAGCTGCACCGATTTTCTTGTTCTCCTCCAAGTACATGACTGTATCCCTTTCTCAGGATGTTTGCACTTTCTTCCTCTTATTTCTAGAAAACTATGATTCTAACTGTGTGACTTGCTTGCTCATTTTTAGGCTTTATTATATGTCTGCTTGTGAATAAGGTTTTCCCGTGCCACTTCAGCTGTCCTTTGATAATTTTTATTTTCCTTTATCTATTTATTTATCATTGAGAAAATTATTGCCAATTACTATATTTTACTTATTGTGTTTGCTGTCTGTCCTCACCCCTGCCTCTAGAATATAAGTTCTATGATTTAAACAACTTTGTCTATATCCTCTGGGGCCTAGAATATTATTAACTGATAGAAATGGTAACTCATTTTTTAATGAATGAATAAATAAGTGAATAAATGACCAAACATATCTTTGCCATACATCTTTTCATTCATGTGTTTTAATCACCTTGCTTTTAGAGGATATAATGTCAAACTATAACAGCTTAATAAACATATGGTGAGTGAATGAAGTAATGTTATATTTTACTTGTCTCAAAAATTATTATTGTTTTACTTCTTAAAAGATTGCCATGTACATTTGATATGTTTCAGTGCCTCTTCAGTGTAGTGGCACTTCAGTGGCATTCTCATACCAGTCTTTATCTAATATTTCAAAACAAAACCATGAATTTTAATAAAAAAGTACCTAAGGTATAACAAAATATTTTCTAAATGTTGTATCAGTTATACCAAGTTTCACATATTAAATCTTATTTTGAAGCCATCTTCTCATGACTGTATGAATTATTTTCATTCATATTGCTTTGTTAACTGAAGGGACAACTTAAAATATTCTTTTCCTACAATTTTTATTTTATTAAAGATAAAGATGTTATTTAATCCTATTCTGATAAATTTCTTAGAGTTTATAGAAACTCTTTCTATTTCTTAACAAAGATGCCAGTACAACTAACTGCAAAATGCTCTTGAATATGCAGGTGGTAATGAGTGAATTAGTCTAAGTAACAGTATACATTATTGATCTAATGGAAAATTTCATCCATAAACTGAAAACTTTGTTCAAAAATGGCATCTATTGAAGTATGTTTGAAAACTATAATTTCATTTTAGATTATTTTTCAAGGCCTTTACAAATATTTTTGTCATTTATTGACTGTTTTTCTTCCTAAATGATGTCTTTTTGAAAACAAATATTATTTCCTGTATCTCATTTCAAATCTAATGAAAAGGACACTTTAACAACAGACTGATATTGACCTTGATATCATTTTATAGTACAGTTCTTTAGAAAAATTATTGAATGGCATCTAGCAAGTTGTTCCATCTATTTAATTGGACATAAAATGTCACCACTAGTTTCCAGCAAATAACACAAAATCATAATAATTCTATTCAGACTTCTCTCATTACTAAATTTGAGCAGAATTAGATGTCTTATTATGTTAAATACTTAGATATTTGAAAAAACATTAAAGTCTTTACTTCTGTAAAGTTTATGATAAACATTGCCCTATCTAATTGTACTAATTTGGAAATATTTCAAGGATATAATTCCCATATATCCTCAAACAGCTTCACACACAGGAAAATTAGATCTGTACAGAGAAATATGCACTGTGGAATAAAACTTCAGTTTTAAAATTCTCTAACTTCATTAAATAAGATATTTACTAATTTCCCTTCTCACACTAGGCATTCCTTAAAATATAAACATTCCTGAAATACTCATATTTGGATGGCCAGTAAGTTCATTCAGGATTTTACAAAAAGACTCAAATGAACTTTTTGGCCAACCCAATATGATTGCTTACAGACTCTTTTTTATATAATACATGTTAATGATTTCTTTAGTATCAGAGAAGAGTCAAGAATTGGACTAATTATATTACTGTAAGAAGATGAAAAGGGAGGTTATAAAGAGACTACAAAAGGCAGACACTGACCTACAGAATGCTGCTGAAATTTTGCCTCTGATTAGGAAAAACTTGAAAGTAAGCCTCATCCCCAGATATTAGTGGTTATTCATTCTACAAAGCCAACATCACTCTGGTACCAAAGACAGAGAAGGATAGTACAAGAAAAGAAAACTACAGGTCAATATCTATGATGAATATATATCAAAGATTCTCAACAACATACTAGCAAACTGAATTTAGCAACACATTAAAAAGATCGTACACCATGATCCAGTGAGATTTATCCCTGGGATGCAAAGATGGTTCAGTTCAGTTCAATTCAGTCACTCAGTCATGTCTGACTCTTTGTGACCCCATGAACCGCAGCACCCCAGGCCTCCCTGTCCATAACAAACTCATAGAGTCTACCCAAACCCATGTCCATTGAGTCGGTGATGCCATCCAACCATCTCATCCTCTGTCGTCCCCTTCTCCTCCTGCCCTCAATCTTTCCCAGCATCAGGGTTTTTTCAAATGAGTCAGCTCTTTGCATCAGGTGGCCAAAGTATTGGAGTTTCAGCTTCAACATCAGTCCTTCCAATGAACACCCAGGACTGATCTCCTTTAGGATGGAATGGTTGGATCTCCTTGCAGTCCAAGGGACTCTCAAGAGTCTTCTCCAACACCACAGTTCAAAAGCATCAATTCTTCAGCGCTCAGCTTTCTTCACAGTCCAACTCTCACATCCATACATGACCACTGGAAAAACCATAGCCTTGACTAGACAGACCTTTGTTGGCAAAGTAATGTCTCTGCTTTATAATATGCTGTCTAGGCTGGCCACAACTTTCCTTCCAAGGAGTAAACGTCTGTTAATTTCATGGCTGAAATCACCATCTACAGTGATTTTGGAGCCCCCAAAAATAGAGTCTGACACTGTTCCCCCATCTATTTACTATGAAGTGATGGGACCAGATGCCATGATCTTAGTTTTCTGAATGTTGAGCTTTAAGCCAACTTTTTCACTCTCCTCTTTCAATTTCATCAAGAGGCTCTTTAGATCTTCTTTACTTTCTGCCATAAGGGTGGTGCCATCTGCATATCTGAGGTTGTTGAAATTTCTCCCGGCAATCTTGATTCCAGCTTGTGCTTCCTCCAGCCCAGCGTTTCTCATGATGTACTCTGCATACAAGTTAAAGAAGCAGTGTGACAATATACAACATAAGCAAATTAATAACTGTGATGCATCACATCAATAGTAAAGTATAAAATCCTGTGATCTTCTCAGTCCATACAGAAAAAGCATTTGCCAAAATTCAATGTAATTTTATAACAAATTCTTCCATTATTCTTATAATTAAAAAATGGTATAACCATCTGGCAGGGAAAGTGTTAGAACTCCATATATGTTTTTCTTATGGAAATAGAATATCAGAGGATGTTTCTTTAAGGAAATCTTTGGGTGAGATATTTCTATTGTGATGGAACCCACCATAGTCTCACTAATGTAGTCAGTCTGCAATCAGCTCTATCTTTAGTTAATATGAGCTTCACAGTGATTAAAATCTGTGTCTCCATTTCATTATAAGAAGATGCACAGAAAGATTGAAAAGCATTAAATGGAAGCAGTTTCATCAGGGAGGGTGACTATAGAATTCAAAATAATGCCATTGAAATCTAAGCCAAAGCAATACCATCCTAGGACTTCTTCAGGTGACAAAATAAATTTTCTTGAGTCCTGTCTTCCTTTGAGGTTGAGATGAAAAAAGATGCTAATGAATTTATGTTTTTAATAAAAACAGATATAGGATATTACTCAACATCTATGTTATAACAGAGTATGTGTGTAACTACACAAAAATTTAGGAGATTTATTGAGGTTGTACTGTATATTTTTTTCTAGATATGAGCAAATCCAATTAAAAGTTTTGATGACTAAATTAAGAATGATAAATGCTTACTATATGTCTGCATTATGGCAGATATTTACATATATTTTCTTACTCAATTTTCATAACAATGACATATCATTTTTCATTACATATGAGAAAACTGGCTCAGAGATGTTCACTAACTTGCTCAAGATGATATAGCTAGAAATTGGCAGGTTATAAATTTGAACACAGGTGTTTCTGGTTTAATTACAAAATCAATAGTTTTTACAACTTGACAACAAAATATAGTGCTTATGTTAAATCAAAATCAAATTATAGCTTAACTCTCTAATTATGCTTTCAAACAGAATTGATATCATTGTACATACAGTTGAAGATGCTAAACTATAAAGTCATATTTAGGATTTATAACCAGCATGTGTTTATGGGCATTTTCACAAGCATAAATCTTATGGATTATTGATAACATCATAGTTGAAATGATCAGAAAATAGGAAATAATAATAGACTGTACACTGAAGTTCTTTTCTCTCCTTTTAAATAAAAATAATTTGTTTAAATTTCTGGAGTTAAGAATTAATCTAGAATCACCACTTTGAAAATCATATTTATAATTCCAATGCAGCTGTCTATAACTATTTTCTCTAGCTGTCATTCTGTAGCTGTCATTCTACCATATACTACAGTTTCAAGGTGGAGCTGCAAACTCAGTCCTAACCCTGCCATATTTGTATTGACATGTATTTTTTGCACTTGTTCAATGTTGATCTGATTATAAGTCTGTTCCTGTAGTTGTATTTTTATAGAGAGTTCATTTAAAGTTCACTTTTGTATAAATAACTTTAATGAACTTTCTATGTGCCCAACAGTTTTCCTTCCAAGGAGGTTTTTTTTTTTTTTTTTTTTTTAAGAAATACGTTTTACTTTATGGGTGAAATCAATTTCAGGACATTTTCTAGGTGTAGATTTTCTTTCATTTATTACTTGAACTTCATTTCTCTTAATGACATACATTTACTCCAAATACAACACAGAAGTTTCTAATAGTTGATCCAGACTTTTTAGTAAACCATCTCAAATATGGGTTTTTAAAAATAAATTCAGAAGGCAATTGGTCTGGGAGACCAATCTGATTCTAGGTAATTAAATGGCAAGAAATAGAGGACATGGATCACTAGCTTTTCTACTTAAGGAGTGATGGTTAGCTGGATGGTTAAAGAAACAGGCAAGTGTCCATCCTCACCAGCAAAGCTTGCTTCTACACATGAATGACTATATGCTTTCTTACAAAGTCACTTAAGCTCTCTGCTTCTGAGTCATTCATCTGTAAAAGAGAAATACAGTTATCTTCCACTTTCCAAAAGAGCTGGGGAGAGTGTAATTAATTAGTATATTCAAACAGATTTAGGAACTTCAAATTAAATGTAGGTATGAAAAAATAATTTGGCTTTCACATAATTTCTTTAGGTATCTCAAACACAACAAAAGCAGTTTTTTTCCAAGGAAATTAAATTGCATCATAGTTTAAGAAGTACATGAAACATTGGTAATATATAGAATTTAATAACATAAATGACTAATGCTTGTGAGTAAGAGTTCTAGTTTATGCCATTTTTCCCCACCCTTCCTTCCTTTCTTCCTTCCATACATTCTTCCATCTTTCAAGGTTTCCAATATATGTTACTGAAGTGTGTTCAAGTTCTATGAGCTCATCAGTATATTTTTTTCATTGTTTTCAGGCAGTCATTTTTTGTGCTGGACATTTATTACTCTGATTTCTAGCTACTTGTGCTCCAGTAACAACACACCACCACCAGTAAAAACCCATGTTATGGAAAAATCTAGCTTCTCTTCTTTGGAGAAACTTTCTTTCTCCCATTCTTTTATTGTGTTGGCAAAAGAGGGTTTGAAATGTCCCCAAATGATTTCATTTTGTCTTTCCTAGGAGGGGGTGTGATTCATAAGAACCTGTCCCCCAAAAGCCAGTCTTGGTGTTTCATTCATTTTGCCCCCCAGAATGTCAAGGGCTGCAAAGAGGTGAAGTAAATTAAAGTCCTAACTCAGGATTGTTTTTAAGTGGAGCTTTTTAAAATAATCATTTCAGTTTGGACTTTTAAAAGTTTTTGAGATATAATTGACAGGTAACATTTTATTAATTTCAGTGTACAATATAATGATCAGTCTCTGTATATATTGTGAAATGATCACAATAAGTCCAGTTAGCATCCATCATCATACATAGTTACATAATTATTTTTCTAGTCATGAGAGCTTTTAAATTGTATTCCCTTAGCAACTTTCAAGTATGTTATAGAGTATTATTAACTGTAGTCACCATGCTGTGCATTACATTCTCTGACTTCCTTATTTCACAACTGAAAGTTTGTGCCTTTTGTCCCTTCCCCCAATTTGTCCCTCTTCCACCCCCTACTATTCCAGTTTTAATAGTTAAAGAGCAGGATTGTAATAGCTCAGTTTCCACCTCAGATATGCAGATGACACTACCCTTATGGCAGAAAGTGAAAAGGAACTAAAGAGCTTCTTAACAAAGGGGAAAGTGGAGACTGAAGAAGCTGGCTGAAAACATTTAAAAATCTAAGATCATGGCATTTGGTCCCATCACTTCATAGCAAATAGATGGGGAAACAGTGGAAACAGTGACTGACTTAATTTTCTTGAGCTTCAATATCAATGAAGACAGTGATTGCAGCTGTGATATTAAAAGATATTTGCTCTGGAAGAAAAGCTATGAGAAACCTAGACAGTGTATTAAAAAGCAGAGACATTGCTTTGCCAACAAACGTCCATCTATGACTTCTGTGGCTTACAATAAACAAGTGCAGCATGTGAGGCTGCCAGGGCTAACACCATGACAGGCAGCCTAGATTAGGAGTAGGCCTGGTTTTCCGGGGTAACATGATTATCAAGCCACCTGGAGTCAGCCAATCAACATGCGCCTAGTAAGAAAAAGGGAACCTACCAGGGGAAAGCTGAAAAGCCCATGAACGCCCAAGTTTGAAAAAAAGCCCGTGAAGGTTTGGGCCAATAAGACTGCTTTGCAAACATGTAACCAATCCGCTTAAGCCAGCTACCAACTGCTCATGCTCACCCTATAAATTTGAGTAACAGCTCGGGCTCAGCGCTCTCTGACCCTGCACCACTGCGTTGGTTGTGGCAGGAGCCCTGGCTCGAGTCAGTAATAAACTTCCCTTTTTTGCGAGTTACATTGTCTTGGAAGCCTTCTCTCTTCCCGCTCGGAGATTCGGACATCGGGCAAAACACAGCACTGGAAAATACACTATGACTCTGAGAAACAGGTCATAAAATAGAGTGAACATAAAGATATTAATGAGAGAAAAGTGAACTACCCTTTCTGTTTCCCTGTATATATTTTTTAATATTTGAATATCTATATCTGACCATATGGGCTGATATGTACTAAGTGTTAATTAAGTAACTCATGAATAAGTCTTAGATTATCTGTAGCATTCATAATGGATGAAAGTATCTGAGGAAGGCAAATTGTACACTGGCAATTTAGGTAAGTTCAATCATGCAATCCATCCACATGCCTAAGGTAAGATTAGATAACAATGATAGGACACTTTGAACAAGATTTCATACGCTTTTTACCCTTTTGTTCTAAATACTTTATAATCTATTCATGGTTCAGTTATTATAGGATTAGGTATAAATCTTGTGTTTGATCAAATTTTTCCCTTTCAGACTATGCAGGTTTATTCTACTTCTCAAGGGTTTGACAGAAAAGGATTTAACATTCCTGAGGAGGCTGATTTTAATAAAAGGATACTTTTTGAAATGAGCACACTTTCTACACATCAGCAAATGCATACTTCAGTTTACAGCTGCTTTAGCAGATTCTAAGTACAAATGTTGCTTAATTTAAATGACCTCCTGTCATTTAAACGATGTTTTAAGCATTTGTCACCAGGAATGTATCCAAGAAAAAAAGTTCAGTGGCTGGTGTGATGATAAGGGAACCAAGGTTCCAGAGCTCTTGTTCTGATGATGGCAGCAATCGTTGTTGAATAGTTCTGACACTTTGGTGTGATAAAATTTCTCTTCTAATTACTAGCAGGTAAGGGCAAAGATGAAAATAAAGTAAATATAGCTATTCCTAATGTGTGCTACTCTCTGACCTCTGGGAAAATCTGAACTTCGTTGATGGTATTTGTTATATTAGCTTACGTCATAAGTGGGCATTTTAGACAAGAACTTAACATTACTGAAGAAAGCAAAGGTTAGAAAATCAATACATCCCTTCCCATAACCTTTAACCACACTATCTCTCCACTAGCACTTTTGATAGAAAACTCACTCCAAGATGATTTTACATCTAGTAAACACAGGACTAGAGTTTGCATATCAACCTAGCTGCTGCCCTCCTCAAGTATTATTAATATTTATGTAAACATTTACACAGGTTTCCCAGGTGGCACAGTGTTAAATAATCCACCTGCCAATAGAGGAGACACAAGAGATGCAGGTATGATCCCCGAGTTATGAAGATCCCCTGGAGGAGGAAGTGGCAACCCACTCCAGTATTCCTGCCTGGAATTTTTCATGGACAGAGGAGCCTGGTGGGAAATAGTTCATGGGATTGCAAAGAGTCAGACAGGACTGAGGACACAGCACACACACAAATGTTTACACAGGTCTAGCTGAGAATTACATATCCTTACATAAAACATCTTTACTTTCTTTGGTGACTGTTGTTAGCTGGATGCAAAAAAAGAACTATAAACTCAAAATGTGTGGAAGATTTCAGTCGAGACTATTTTTGCTGAGGCCAAATATCAGTAGACTTCAATTTGAGATTCCCACCGGGCTTTTGATTGAAAGATTTCTTCAGAGAAGAAAATCACCTTCCTTATGAACTATCAGCATTAATTATCTTCTTTTCTTTAATGAAGTAAATGACACTATCAGTCATTCACTCAGGTAAAATACATAAGATATTATTTAAAAAGATAAAAGTTATAAGTCATATAAGCTGGGATCAACTAGAGTTCTCCCATTTTCTTCGTCCACTCATGTCACCCCTCTTCAGTTAGCAAGCTCATTAGCTTTCAAAAATAATTTCCAAATATGTTCACACTGTTACATCACCATCAGAGTTCAAGGCAGCATCTTTCTCCTTGTCTACTGTTAATATATAACCTCACACATCTGTGTCTATGCAAAATTAAATACTTCTGTCTTCTAACTTTTTACCAAATAGGTGATCTTCCCCCAAAGATAATTAGATCTTACATGTCCCTGTTTAAAGTATCTTATTAGTTTCTCATGCCATTTAGAAGAAAATCTAGATTTGTATCCATAGCACACAAGGTACTATGCAATCATATGCTGCCTGTTTTATTGTCTCTATATCCTACTGAGCTCCAGTGATACTGGCTTCTTGTTTTTCTTCCTATACTCAACAATTGTGTTTTATTACTATGGTGTCTTACTTTTCTTTCTTTCTTTCTTTCTCTGTTTGCATTGCTACTGCCTAAAATTGTCTCCATTGGCTCTATAAAATGTGGATATCTTAAGGTCTCAGGCTTCTGTCATTTTGTCCATGAGATTTTTCCTGCCCACTCAGATACCCCCTCTCAGGACATTTTTTTGTTTATATCTCTAATTTCTTATCAGTGACAGATTGGATACTGTTAATTTATTTTCTTATTTTCCAAAATGTAAGGCCTGCAAGGCAAATTGCCAGTGTCAACTCAGTGCCTATATCAATCTCTTGAAAATAGAAGAAGATACTTTCTTGAACTCTTATTTTTTAGAATACATAAAACAAAAAGAATAAAATACTTAGGAATAAATATACCTAATGAAACAAAAGACCTATATATAGAAAACTATAAAACACTGATGAAAGAAATCAAATATAGCTCAAATAGATGGAGAAATAAACCATGCTCATGCATCAGAAGAATCAATAGAGTGAAAATGAGTATATGATCCAAAGCAACCTATAGATTCAATGAAATCCCTATCAAGCTATCAACAGTATTTTTCAGAGAACTGGAACAAATAATTTCACCATTTGTATGAAAATACAAAAAAACCTCAAATAGCCAAAACAATCACGAGAAAGAAGAATGGCACTGGAGGAATACACCTGCCTGACTTCAGGTTATACTACAAAGTTACAGTCATCAAGACAGTATGGTACTGGCACAAAGACAGAAAGATAGATCAATGGAACAAAATAGAAAACCCAGAGATAAATCCACACCCCTATGGACAACTTATCTTTGACAAAAGAGGAAAGGATAAACAATGGAGAAAAGACAACCTCTTTAAAAAGTGGTGCTGGGAAAACTGGTCAACCACTTGTGAAAGAATGAAACTAGAACACTTTCTAACACCATACACAAAAATAAAGTCAAAATTGATTAAAGATTTAAATGTAAGACCAGAACTATAAAACTCCTAGAGGAAAACATAGGCAACACATTCTCTGACACAAATCACAGCAGGATCCTCTATGACCCACCTCCCAGAGTATTGGACATAAAACCCAAAATAAACAAATGGGACCTAATTAAACTTAAAAGGTTTTACACAACGAAGGGAACTATAAACAAGGTGAAAAGACAGCTTTCAGAATAGGAGAAAATTATAGCAAAAGATGCAACTGGCAAAGAATTAATCTCAAAAATATACAAGCAGCTCATGCAGCTCAATTTCAGAAAAACAAAAGACCCAATCAAAAAATGGGCCAAAGAACTAAACAGACATTTCTCCAAAGAAGACATATAGATGGCTAACAAGCACATGAAAAGATGCTCAACGTAACTTTTTATCAGAGAAATGCAAATCAAAACCACAATGAGGTACCATTTCACACCGGTCAGAATGGCTGCTATAAAAAAGTCTACAAACAATAAATGCTGTAGAGGGTGCTGAGAAAAGGGAACCCTCTTACTCTGTTGGTGGGAATGCAAACTAGTACACCAATTATGGAGAACAGTGTGGAGATTTCTCAAAAAACTGGATATAGAACTGCTGTATGACCCAGCAATCCCACTGCTTGGCATACACACTGAGGAAACCAGAATTGAAAGAGACACGTGTACCCCAATGTTGATTGCAACACTATTTACAATAGCCAGGACATGGAAGCTACCTAAATGTCCATCGGCAGACAAATGGATAAGAAAGCTATGGTTCATATACACAATGGAATATTACTCAGCTAGTAAGAAGAATGAATTTGAACCAGTTCTAATGAGGTGGATGAAACTGGAGCCTATTATACAGAGTGAAGTAAGTCAGAAAGAAAAACACCAATACAGTATATTAGCACATATATATGGAATTTAGAAAGATGGTAACAATGACCCTATTGTGAGACAGCAAAAGAGACACAAATGTAAAGAACAGACTATTGGACTCTGTCGGAGAAGGTGAGGGTGGGATGATTTGAGAGAATAACATTGAAGCATGTATATTATTATATGTGAAATAAACCACCAGTCCAGGTTTGATGCATGAGACAGGGCCCTCAGGTCTGGTGCACTGGGATGACCCTGAGGGATGGGATGGGGAGGGAGGTGAGAGTGGGGTTCA
Organism: Cervus canadensis; assembly: GCF_019320065.1. NCBI lineage: Eukaryota > Metazoa > Chordata > Mammalia > Artiodactyla > Cervidae > Cervus > Cervus canadensis. The sequence goes on along the minus strand of NC_057411.1, from coordinate 17,616,847 downwards.
GGATGGGGAAAACATGTACACCCATGGGTGATTCATGTCAATGTATGGCAAAAACCACTACAATATTGTAAAGTAATTGGCCTCCAATTTAAATAAATAAATAAATTTATTAAAAACACAAAACAAAACAAAAAACGGCTACAAATGGAGTCCTCATCCCATCTGTGAGCTAATAGTAAAAGATTGATACAAAGAACAGGGGGTGGGGGAAAATGAATATGTACAGTTATTTCTCCTTATACATTCTTTCTTATCTATTGTTACTATCCATCTTGCTCCTCCCAACACAAATTAAAATTGTGATTGAAAAGGATACTACAAACCAACAATGAGGAAACAAATAACTCAATTTAAAAATGAGTAAGTTGGTAAAATAGAAATTCTATCTGAAAAAATATATACAAATGACCAATAAGCAAATGAAAATTGTATTCAACATCGTTGCTCATTCCGTTCAGTTCAGTTCAGTTCAGTCGCTCAGTCGTGTCTGACTCTTTGCAACCCCATGAATCGCAGCACATCAGGCCTCCCTGTCCATCACAAACTCCTGGAGTTTACTCAAACACATGTCCATTAGAAGAATGCAAATCAAAACCACATGGCGTTACAATTTCATGCACACTATGATGACTATAATCAGAAAGATATGTTATAACAAATGTTTGCAAGTATGTTGAGAAACTGGAACACCCCTAAATTATTATTGCCAAAGGAAAATGCTGTAGTCACAATGGAAAACATTTTTTTCCTCACAATGTCAATGTTTCCATGCTGTTGTTGTTGTTTAGTCACCCAGCATGCCAGGCTTCCCTGTCCCTCACCATCTCCTAGAATTTTCCTAATTTCATGTCCATTACATTGGCAATGCCATTCAGCCATCTCACCCTCTGACATCCTGTTTTTTTCTGCCCTAAATCTTTCCCAGCATCAGGGACTTTTCCAATAAATCAGTGGTTCACATCATGTGACCAAAATACTGGAGCTTCAGCTTCAGTATCAAGCCTTCAAATGAGTATTCAGGGTTGATTTTTTTTAAGATTGACTGGTTTGATCTCCTTGCTGTTGAAAGGACTCTCAGGAGTCTTCTCGAGCACCACAGTTTTAAGGCATAAATTCTTTGGTGTTCTGCCTTCTTTACAGTCTTGCTCTCCCAACTGAATGTGACCACTGGGAAGACCATAGCCTTGACTGTATGGCTATGGACTCTACGGCTATTCTATGGACATTCTTTGTCCATAGAATGATGTTTTTGCTTTTCAACACACTGTCTATATTTGTCATAGCTTTCCTGCCAAGAAGCAATCTTCTGATTTCATGGTTGCAGTCACCATCTGCAGTAATTTTAGAGTCCAAGAAGAAGAAATCTGTCACTGCTTCCACGTTTTCCTCTTTCTACTTGCCATGAAGTAATGAAGAAAGCTGAGCACCGAAAAAATGATGCTTTTGAACAGTGGTGTTGTAGAAGACTCTTGAGAGTTCCTTGGACTGCAAGGAGATCCAACCAGTCCATCCTAAAGGAGATCAGTCCTGGGTGTTCATTGGAAGGACTGATATTGAAGCTGAAACTCCAATACTTTGGCCACCTCATGCGAAGAGTTGACTCATTGGAAAACGTCCTGATGCTGGGAGGGATTGGGGGCAGGAGGAGAAGGGGACAACAGAGGATGAGATGGCTGGATGGCATCACCAACTCGATGGACATGAGTTTGAGTAAACTCCAGGGGTTGGTGATGGACAGGGAAGTCTGGCATGTTGAGATTCATGGGGTCGCAAAGAGTTGGACACGACTGAATGACTGAACTGAACTGAATGGGGCCATATGTCATGATCTCAGCTTTTTTAGTATTTAGTTTTAAGTCAGCTTTTCCACTTTACTCCTTCTCTCTTATCAAGAACTTCTTGATTTCCACTTCACTTTCTGCCATTAGAATGGTATCATACACATATCTGAGGTTGTTGATGTTTCTCCCACCTATCTTGATTCAAACTTGTAACTCATTCAACCTAGCGTTTATCATGATGTACTCAGCATATAGGTTAAACAAACACGGTGACAGCAAACAGCCGTATCGTACTTCTTTCTCAATGCTGAACAACCAGTTGTTCCATACAGGGTTTTAGAGGTTTCCAGGGGTTAAACGGGAGGGGGAGTAGAGAATGACTAATAACAGGTATGAAACTTTATTTGAGATGATAAAAATCTTCTAAAATCAGGTAGAAGTGATGTTTGTACAACTTTGCAAATATACTAAAAACAACTGTATTTTACTTTAAAAGGATGAATTTTGTAGTATGCCAATTATATATCAATAATACTATAAGAAATACTTTTTTTTAAATTGTTATTAGTTGGAGGCTAATTACTTTACAATATTGTAGTGGTTTTTGTCATACATTGACATGAATCAGCCATGGATTTACATGTGTTCCCCATCCCGATCCCCCCTCCCTCTCTACCCGATCCCTCTGGGTCTTCCCAGTGCACCAGGCCCGAGCACTTGTCTCATGCATCCAACCTGGGAAGCTGTGGTATATATACACCATGGAATATTACTCAGCCATTAAAAAGAATTCATTTGAATCAGTTCTAATGAGATGTATGAAACTGGAGCCCATTATACAGAGTGAAGTAAGCCAGAAAGATAAAGACCATTACAGTATGCTAATACATATGTATGGAATTTAGAAAGGTGGTAACGATAATCCTATATGCAAAAAAGAAATACTTTTATTTTTTAAATCAGTTTTATTGGAGTATAGTTGCTTTACAGTGCTGTATTAGTTTCTGCTGTACAGCAAAATGAGATAGCCGTATATATACATATATCCCCTCCTTTTTGGATTTCCTTCTCATTCAAATCACCACAGTGCCTTAAGTAGAGTTCTCAGTGCTATACATTATGTTCTCATTAGTTGTCTATTTTATACATAGTATTAATAGTATTAAAATTTTTTAAGTAAACAAGCAGACAAAGGATATAAGGTCCATTTTGTTGTTTTCAGTGTAACTAAATCAATCTGATAATTTAAATAAAAGCAAAAATTAAACCAATACACAAAATAATCTAGGATTTTTACTAAAATTACATAATGAGCAAATGATTCAAAGGGGAAAAAAAGAAAACACTCCATTTACAAAAGTATTATCAGAGCTAACCTGATTCCAAGGTTTCTATGTTATTCCTTTTTTATCTGGTAAATTAACTAACTGTATGGCAACCCTAAAGCCTGCAGCTCCCATTTGTATTCTTAGGTTTATTGGATCCAGATGAACTTGTTCTCATTCTTGACATACTGGCCTTTCTAGGTCAGTCAAAAACAAACAAACAAACAAAAAACAGTTCTACTTCTACCAAAGATCTTCACTCTTCGCTATGTAAGGCAAGGCAATTTTTGTGATTTATAAAAGAGCAATAGTGTCTGAGTAAATGTAGATCTCACTATTAAGGCAATCCCTCTGTAATCATAATAAGCTATGAAAAAATATGCAACAGTGTTTGTTGCATGCTTATTTTGAGTTCTGTAATATTCTAAATCATCTACTTATATTTTTTCACTTAATCTTCAGAAGAGCTAAATGGTTAGGCACTGTTACAATTTCTATTTTAGTATTAAGTAGGAGGCACAAACAGTTTAAAAAATTACTCAAGGTCACACAATTGGTAAATGACAGAACAAGGATGTCATTCTCTATATAGAATCACCTAGAGTCTTGGTACAAGGTAACAAAAATTAGGGCAGCATGAATAAAGAGGGGTATGGTATAATCCACGTTTAAAGATAAGAACAAAAGCTTTTTCCCCAGGTGCAATCCTTTGTACGACTACTATAAATGATGTTCATGACAAATTTAAAAATCTGGGTGTATCCCTTAAACATATTTGAGAAAGTGTTTGCAATTCAGGAAGGTAGGTAACTTCTGCTGGATTAAAATTTTTTAAATATATTTTTCAGCTTCCATTTTTGCCTTAAAGGACACTCAATTTTATACTTATTTGGATCTCATTTTTTGCTTAAAGTATTACTGTCTTATGAACTCTAATAAGTGTATCATATCCATTCTGACAAACTTCCCTTTATGGTATCTGGTGGGATAAAAGTATCTCTTTTGCCCTTTGCAGAAAAATGCAAATTTGCAGCTCAAATCTATTTAAAAATTAAATTATGTATATAAGTAATCCAGTTTATAAAATTTGATGTAGGAAATACAATAGTGTTTCCTTAACAGAGGATTAAGTGTTGATTTGTTTCTTGGAATAGATCAATGCTTGGATTTAAGACTGTAAGTAAATTAAATTATAAATCTACAATGGGATAGAAATCACCATGCCAATGTAATTTGATAACCTGAAGCAGACTCTTAACTTCTAATAAACTATTTTTGAGTATTTTACAAGTAGTATTTATCAAATTAAATCACTACATATATAAATATATATATATATATATATTTATATATGTAGATGTATGTATATAGTTCCTCATAGATTAGTTAAAATACTAAACTTAATACTCATGACAAAATTAAAATGGGCTAAACTTTACTGCAGCCTTTAAGAAGAAAAATTCTCTAGGAAATTGTTGACATGTATGTAGGATTTACCTATGAATATGCAGACTAAAACCAAAGTATTTTTAAGTGAATACTTTAAGCCTGAGATATATAATATTTAATGGTCATTTTCTAATTATACTCTATAGAAATTAAATTAGTTTATAATGAATTGGAATGGAAAAAACTTATGCTTTTAAACAGTAAAATAGACATCATCATAGATTCCTTATTTTAAGTTTGTCTGAAAGATAAATGTAATTTAGGATGTTTTATGATAGGAGCCAGAAAAACAAATAAAAATAATTGGTTGATATAATTTAAAGATATTGGGGAATTTATGAGAATCCTGTTTGGTATATTAAATCATTTAAAAATATTTTTGTCCTTCTTTATCAGAGAAATATTTTCCATAGATAAATCCAGACTCATGCATTTCACTTTCCTACCAACCTAGAAAATGTCTATTTGTTTTCAAACATGTAATGTTTGAAAGTTTGAAAGTTACAAACATGTAACTTCTTAATAATAAAAATAAATAATTTTATGGAACACTAACACATTGACCTAAGAGTACTTCTCTTTCTTTAGAGTTTCTTGTGTACTTTCTCTTTTACTAACACTCTGTGACAAGTTCCTATCTGCTGAATCAACTCCAGGGTGAGTAGAAAAAACATAAGGAATCTGTTGAGAGACACCTTGTGTCATTGTCAGTGTGATGCACACCATTAATTTGATAGGGAAGGTGTCTTGCCCTTTTTACTCTGATAAGTTTCAGAGTGTCAGTGACATACATCATAGTTTTCCATTAGAGACCAAAAGAAAGAATGGCTAGAGTAGAAATTTAGATTTTATCCAGAAGATTGTTGACAGTGCTTGAATGTTCTTAAAATATATAAATTATTTAGCTTACCTTTAAAGTAGACATTTTAAAGCTTTTATTAATTAATTTAATAGGGTATTAAATAAAACCCTTTAAAATTTTCACTTGAATAGGCACATAGATTTCCTAATTACCAATTTTATTTGGCCAAATGCATTCAATTAGCCAGCACACACTATTTAAATGTTCTATTTTTAACTCTTCTCTTAAAGCTGTCATGTGAGGAAGCACATTTTTCTGCCTCTAAAATTGCTGGATGGCAATTGTAACAAACGTTTTGTCACTGTATAACACGGACAGCTGTAAGAGAAGAGTTAGAAAATATAACTTTTAAGTAGTGTATGTTGGCTACTAATGATTATTTTGATGAGATGCTGCTAAAGATGGATAGGGTTAGGAATGCATTAGCTAGTTAGAAAGAGTTCAGTTTAATACTTAGCAGGACTAGAAAAGTCCTTCTCAATGGAGGGAAATAGAATTGAAGAGAGAGGTAACAAAGATCTAGTAAAAGTTAACAGTTGAATAAGTGACTTGGAGTAAGATTTGAGTTCAATTTGACTTTCCAGTGTATTCCATCACCCAAAACTATCAGATCAGTTCAGTCGCTCAGTCATGTCCGACTCTTTGCAACCCCATGAACCGCAGAACGCCAGGCCTCCCTGTCCGTCACCGACTCCTGGAGTTTACCAAAACTCATGTCCATTGAGTCGGTGATGCCATCCAACCATCTCATCCTCTATCATCCCCTTTTCCTCCTGCTCTCAATCTTTCCCAGCATCACGGTCTTTTCACATGAGTCAGCTCTTCACATCAGGTGACCAAAATATTGGAGTTTCAGCTTCAGCATCAGTCCTTCCAATGAACTCCCAGGACTGATTTCCTTTAGGATGCACTGGTTGGATCTCTTTGCAGTCCAAGGGATTCACAAGAGTCTTCTCCACCACCAGAGTTCAAAAGCATCAATTCTTTGGCACTCAGCTTTCTTTGTACTCCAACTCTCACATCCATACATGACCACTGGATAAACCATAGCCTTGACTAGATGGACCTTTGTTGACAAAGTAATGTCTCTGCTTATTAACATGCTCTCTAGGTTGGTCATAACATTCCTTCCAAAGAGTAAACGTCTTAATTTCATGGCTGCAATCACCATCTGCAATGATTTTGGAGCCCCCAAAAATAAAGTCAGCCACCATTTCCACTGTTTCCCCATCTATTTGCCATGAAGTGATGGGACCAGATGCCATGATCTTAGTTTTCTGAATGTTGAGCTTTAAGCCAACTTTTTCCCTCTCCTCTTTCACTTTCATCAAGAGGCTCTTTAGTTCTTCGCTTTCTGCCATAAGGGTGGTGTCATCTGCATATCTGAGGCTACTGATACTTATCCCAGCAATCTTGATTCCAGCTTGTGCTTCTTCCAGCCCAGCCTTTCTCATGATGTACTCTGCATATAAGGTAAATAAGCAGGGTGACAATATACAGCCTTGACATACTCCTTTTCCTATCTGAAACCAGTCATTTGTTCCATGTTCAGTTCTAACTGTTGCTTCCTGACCTGCATACAGCTTTCTCAAGAGGCAGGTTAGGTGGTCTGGTATTCCCATCTCTTTCAGAGTTTTCCACAGTATTGTGATCCACACAGTCAAAGACTTTGGAGTAGTCAATAAAGCAGAATAGATGTTTTTCTGGAACTCTCTTGCTTTTTCAATGATCCAGCAGATGTTGGCAATTTGATCTCTCATTCCTCTGCCTTTTCTAAAACCAGCATGAACATCTGGAAGTTCACAGTTTCACATATTGCTGAAGCCTGGCTTGGAGAATTTTGAGCATTACTTTACTAGTGTGTGAGATGAGTGCATAGACACAATGAAATATTTGGTCTTCTGAAATTTGTCTGATGATTTTATGACTTTGTGTACTTTTTTTCTCCTGTAAAATTCCTTTGTCTTTCTCATCTTTTTCAAAGAAAATAACATTTGAGTCATCCTCCAAAAATGAATTTAGATGTCATGTCAAATATTATGCCTTTTATTCCTTGTTTGATTATCAAACACCTGATGTAGGGACCATACATTTTCTCTTCTCCATTGTGCCCAACTTTTCCTCCTGACCAAGAATTAGACACCTCATAGCTATTTTGTAGAGTGATTTTCTTCTTGAGGATTACATATCAAACCAGTCAGCTCTTTGTGACTAAAGCATTTACTCCAAATTGGACTTACTCTAGCATCTCTTCAAGAAAGGTGGACATCTTCCTAACATATATAAATACAGCCTAAATTTATTTCTATCATTCTCCTTGTTTCTTTTCTTTTATTCTACTCTTTCTACCTTTTATTTTTTTATCCTGTTTCTTCCTTAAATATGAATAATTATATATAACATTTCAGGCACTGAATATTATCAACTCAACTAGGTAATGTCGACTTGACTTTGAATATAATTATAATATTACTTACTCTTCTAAGTAAGAAGAGTCTATAGACAGAGAATGAAGTTTCTGAAATTCTCTTGGTGGGATTTTGACAAAGCCTATTCAAATAATATATATATTTATCATTATTTCTAAATAGTAACTTTGTGACAAGTCTACCTGAAAAGTTAGAGCCATCTTCCATTGTTCCATTCTTAGTTAATTCATTTGCAAATTAATTATAATTTTCTAATAATATTACACATATTGTTAGCTAATTCTCACTGTGCTTGGAAAATGGTTCATCTTTTGACATAAAAAATAAATATTGTATGTTTCATACTTATAAAGGTTAAGTTATTATTTTATTATTATTATTTTGTATTGGTAAACATATACAATGGTATGTTATGGAAATTTTTCAAAGTGTATAAAGTTTGATGATCTTCAAATAGATTTTAAATTGGACTACTATGTGAACTAATATTAGTTTCTAAATATAATTCTCCAGTATACAGAATTGAACTTCTCTGGTGGCTCAGTGGTAAAAAATCCATCTGCCAATGCAGGAGATGCAGGTTCAATCCCTGAGTCAGGAAGATCCCCTGGAGAAAGGAATGGCTACCCGTTCTAGTATTCTTATCTGGGAAATCCCATGGACAGAGGAGCCTGGCAGTCCGTGGGGTTGTAAAAGAGTTGGGCATGATTTAATGACTAAACAACAAATACACAGAATCAGATTCTTAAAGAAATTAATAACTCCAGAGTGAGGGCAGAAGAAGTTTATAGATAAGCTTGGAGTATCTTTTCTTGTGGAAAAAATTAAATAAGGAAATATTCAAAAAATGTTGGTAATGTATAAAAAATTCAAAGGAGTTAGCATGGATGAGCTTTCATTGACTAAACTGGGATAATTTGGGAATGGATTTAATCCAATAAGATTCTACAGTCTAAGATACACAGTATTTTTAAATCTGGAGAGAAGGCACCTTTTCCCTTATAGCAGAATATCAACTAATAACCAAAATAACAGTCATCATTTTGCGACAATCATGGTAACAATGGATTATGGAATAATGGATGTTAAAACTAACGAATGAAACTTCGGTGGTTTACAGGGTATTTATATCGTCTCAAATTATATTCCCATTCTTATTACTTAGTCTTCCGCAACTAAGAAGTTACTATACATAGAGAAATCTGGAGGATGTTATTTAAACAAGTGACCAAAAGATACATCATGAACACAGGACTGATTTAAATATCATATGATTCTTGATATGTTGTACTAAAGATGGACACTTCTTTAGCATGATGGTCCAAAATATCCTGGATGAAATGATAAGAAACCAACAGATGTATGACATTATACAATAAATGGTGTATCAGTTCATTTCTGTTCTGTTCAGTACTCAGTCGTGTTAGACTCTTTGCGACCCCATGGACTGCAGCATGCGAGGCCTCCCTGTTTATCACCAACTTTCAGAGTTTAACCAGACTCGTGTCCATTGAGTCGGTCATGCCATCCAACCATGGCATCTAACACCAAAATCAGATTAATTTTATTCTTTGCAGCCAAAGATGGAGAAGTTCTATACAGTCAGCAAAAAGAAAATCAGGAGCTGACTGTGGCTCAGATCATGAACTCCTTATTGCCAAATTCAGATTTAAATTGAAGAAAGTAGGGAAAACCACTAGACCATCCAGATATGACCTAAATAAAATCCCTTACGATTATACAGTGAAAGTGAGAAATAGATTTAAGGGACTAGATCTCATAGACAGAGTGCTTGATGAACGACAGATGGAGGTCATGACATTGTACAGTAGACAGGGATAAAGACCATCCCCAAGAAAAAGAAATGCAAAAAACAAAAAAAAAAGTGCATAGTTTTAAAAATATCCAAGTTTTGAAAAACATAACTGATAGATCAAATAAAATTAAAGGAGATAAAGGAAAAAGTGATAAAAAAATTCAGTGTGTGATCTTGGATGAGAAACATTCTAAGAGAGAAATTTTGGGTGAAATTGGCAAAATTTCAGTAAATTTATATTTTGGACTATAATATGGCCTCCATATCAAATTTTGTGATATTAATAGTTTTATCATAGTTATATATTTTTTTTCTCAAATATGCACTGAAGTATTGAGGACAAAGTTATCAGTGTTTGCAAGTTATTCTCAGGTGGTTCTAAAAATGGTAAAATATACACTGTGAACTTCCACATGTTCAAATATAATTTGAAAAAGGCAGAGGAACCAGAGATCAAATTGCCAACATCCGCTGGATCATTAAGAAAGCAAGAGAGTTCCCGAAAAATATCTATTCTGCTTTATTTACTACTCCAAAGCCTTTGACTGTGTGGGTCACAATAAACTATGGAAAATTCTGAAAGAGATGGGAATTCCAGACCACCTGACCTGCCTCTTGAGAAAGCTGTATGCAGGTCAGGAAGCAACAGTTAGAACTGAACATGGAACAAATGACTGGTTTCAGATAGGAAAAGGAGTATGTCAAGGCTGTATATTGTCACCCTTCTTATTTACCTTATATGCAGAGTACATCATGAGAAAGGCTGGGCTGGAAGAAGCACAAGCTGGAATCAGGATTGCTGGGAGAAGTATCAGTAGCCTCAGATATGCAGATGACACCACCCTTATGGCAGAAAGCGAAGAACTAAAGAGCCTCTTGATGAAAGTGAAAGAGGAGAGGGAAAAAGTTGGCTTAAAGCTCAACATTCAGAAAACAAAGATCATGGCATCTGGTCCCATCACTTCATGGCAAATAGATGGGGAAACAGTGGCTGACTTTATTTTAGGGGGCTCCAAAATCACTGCCGATGATGACTGCAGACATGAAATTAGAAGACGTTTGCTCCTTGGAAGAAAAGTTATGACCAACCTAGAGAGCATGTTAATAAGCAGAGACATTGCTTTGCCAACAAAAGTCTGTCTAGTCAAATCAAAGCTTTGGTGTTTCCAGTAATCATGTATGGATGTGAGAGTTGGAGTATAAAGAAAGCTGAGTGCCAAAGAATTGATGCTTTTGAACTGTGGTGTTGGAGAAGATTCTTGAGAGTCCCTTGGACTTCAAGGAGATCCAACCAGTCCATCCTAAAAGAGATCAGTCCTGGGTGTTCATTGGAAGGACTGATGCTGAAGTTGAAACTCCAATACTTTGGCCACCTGATGCAAATAACTGACTCATTTGAAAAGACCCTGATGTTGGGAAAGATTGAAGGTGGGAGGAGAAGGGGGCGATAGAGGATACGATAGTTAGATGGCATCGCCGACTCAATGGGCATGACTTTGAGTAAACCTTGGAAGTTGGTGATGAATAGGGAGGCCTGGTGTGCTGCAATCCATGGGGTCACAAAGAGTTACACATGACTGTGCAACTGAACTGACTGACTGGTATATATATATGTATCTGAGTCTATATATGTATATATGTGTGTCTGTTCAGTCGCTATGTCTTGTCAGACTCTTTGCGACCCCATGGACCATAGCCTGCCAGGTTCCACTGTCCATGGGATTCTCCAGGCAAGAATACAGGAGTGGGTTGCCATGTCCTCCTCATCTGTATATATGCATATACACATATTTATGAGAGAGAGAAAAGGAAAGATAGAACAACTCACTTGCAGCAAATATTAGAATAGTGAAACTCAATAAAGAGTATCAGTAGTTATTTGTTCTATGCTTTCAACTGTTATCTATGTTTAAACATTTTTCAATTTTTAAGCATTTTTAAAGCTTTAATTATTTCTCCTTTAATTTTCAAGGTGTTATCAATTTGAGACTCCACTCATGCACTTTGGGGATGACAGAAGAAAAACAAGAATTTACGAAGCCAGTAGTAGCAACAAAAACATCAACTACAAAGACGAAAGGCAATTTAAACAGTTGGTAGTATTTAGGATAAATATGCTTGGTTGTCTGGTCAAGTTTATTACTTCAGTACTATGTTCATTTTTGATGTGCATAAAGACCTTTTAAGTTATGAGAAATTTAATAATAGCAATAATAATAATAATAAAGTTTCACATAGCTACAGGAGTGGAATTCAGTGAGATAGAAAGATGTGTCTCTCAGAATTTCCAAATCTCCTTTCCCATGTACAACTTGCCTAGAGGAAATCTAAACACTAAAATTAGCTAGAATGTCATTAATGAGGGCCCTGCACATGTCAGCCCAAACTACCTTTAACATTTCATTTACACACCCCAAAACTAGTTTTCTGGCACTGTCATTCGAGGGGAGCTGTCTTTATGCACATAAAAATGAGACAAGCTAATTGCAAACCTTGAGACTATAGGAAAAGAAAAAATAAACTTTTACAACAAGATAATTTCCAATGCTATTTCAAGTTATTCCAGATTCATAGTTCATAAATAGATTTGATTGTTTAACAGACTCTCAAAATTAGCTATAAACCAAACACAAATACCATGTTTTTAATGTACACTGGTAATTGCTAGGAACTGGAAACTGATATCATGTTCTTACTAATTACAGCATTAATTTCTCTATAATGTATGTATATTTTAATTAATCATCTAATTAATACATATGAGTAGATATTCTCTTCATACTTACAAACAACTTACATATTATGTAAGATATAGGTGTATTGATTGCAATTGCTCCTACATGATAAATAAGGTATAAAATTAATGTCAGATATTTTCATTAAATATTGATTAAATATAAATAAAGTTCAGCTGAAAATGAATATTTTATTCTTTACTGAAGTGTTATAGATTAGTTTTTTCCATATGTGATTAAAATTATATCTCCATATCTGTCATGAAATAGATTTTATTTGTGCTAGATTTTGAAAATATATGACAGCTTGCTTAAATGTCTATTCATCTGAACACTCAAGTGACAAAAAAATTCCATTGTTTCTTCCTTTGTTAATTCTTGAAAATACAAAAGGGATAACCTAAAAAGGAAAATAACTTGATGATAAACCATGTTTATTGTTTTAAATATGCTTTCTAAATATATCTGTATATTTTTTATAAACTATGGCTTTTTTCTAATCCAGGTAAAAATATTAAACAGCCCTTAAAATATTTTTCAATGTAAAATTTCTCTACATTATGACCTATGTTTTTTAAAAAAAAACAAAAATAACTAGATAAAATTAATCAATGAATATAATGTGCTAGAACTCTCAAGCAAAAATTTAAAGGATAAACATGACTGCCAGTTTTAGTAAAAAAAAAAAATAAAATACATGGCAATATATCTCTCTCTTTTAATGTATGTGTTTTCATCTTCATGATTCAGAAATTAGTGTTCACTGAACTATAATTACCCACATAAAGTAATAATCTGAGATGGAAAATTGACAATCATCATGCTAATTAAATCAATTAAATTAGATACCTCAATATTCTCTCCTCATTCATATTAAATAGCATCTGAATTATTCAATTGATTGTCAGCATTAGTCAGGTCATTGAGGGAAACTTGATTGTGACAGCCTTACCCAAAGTGTGGACATACTCAATTTCAGTCCATGAAGACACTCTGTTCTATTTTCTGATACAATGTTAGGTACAGAACCTGATCAGCATGTGTTTGAGCATTGAAAAGTTAAGCTCCCAACACTTTTTGTCATATGAGTGCTGGCTAATGCCTAACACCAGGTGTCTTTTCAGCTGTGACCTGCCATCTAGCCTGTCAAATGGCTCAATCAAAAAATCAGTATGACGTGCTGTTCACTTCAGTGAGAGAAATGCCTCAAGTCATAAAATTTTGTAATCCCCTCTGGGGGTTCACATAAGGCTGTTTCACAAGATATTTTGTTCTTCTCTTATTCATCTTTGCTAATGGCAGATTTATATAAGGTTCATTTTAATAATCATTAGACACTTTTAGCAGTTTTCTTTACATATTTATTAGCAGACTCATTATGTGATCCTACAGATGTCACTAAATTATCAAAGGATCCCATTTCTTACTTAGCCTAAAATTTTTGGTTGGTCTATTTAGGTTTAGTAATCAGGTCTAAGAGATATGCAAAACAAACACAACATTTGATTTTCTTATTAATTTCAACGTCTGAGACAACTCTGTAAAAATAAATGCAAAGTCCCCAAATTGGGAGAATGAAATCCTCAGCTTACTGGGGTAGCTAAGATGACCATGCCACAGATACTATGAAGTATAAATAACTTGGGCTTCCCTAGTGGCTCAGATGGTAAAGAATCTCCTTGATATGTGGGAGATAACTTACTTTTTCAGGAACTTCATAAATAGAAATGTATTTCCTCTGCCACCACTTACTTCTTTACTAAAACTTTTTTAGACAGATCATCAACAGAATGAAAACTGAATGAATGCTGTTTTTCTGCTTTTATATGCTGATGTTATAAACTAGGAAAAGGGTATATTTTAACTTCTATATTGATAGTGACATTGAAAGTTAGGAGGCCATTACAATTAGGTAACAAACTGAAACATAACTGAATATTTAAAATTAAATTCTTGAATTATATGAGAAAAAGGACCCAATTCAAGTCAGATTTCTTTCTTCCAGTAGAAGTAGATTCAGATGAGAAGTTATCAAATTTCCTTGTGCTTATGGAACTTGTTAAAAAAATTTAAAGAAAGAATTTTGGTCCCCATATCCAGAAATTTGGATTCTGTAGGTGAGGTTTCACCAATGTTTCTCTTTTGTCTATTCCAGCGACAGGAGACTTATACTTTTTACCCCCTTAAAGTTATGTGATATGATGACTGGTTCTAACCAATCAAACGTGACAATTGTGGCACTCAGGGCTGAAGCATTTAATCAAAAGTTATTTGTTCTTCCCTCACAATAAACTGGGCAAAGGTCTCCCCTCATATGATGATTATATTGATCACCTTAGATGAGTAAATAATCTTTCTTTTTTTAAGCAACTATGATTTGGGGCATTGTGTGTTAATACAATCTCTTAATAGCAGACTAGAAGTAGAATTGGACTTAACAGTCAGCATTTTTAAAAGTCTCTCCAGTTACACATTATGCATGTAATTTATGGGTCACATTTTAAGAGATATTCCTGATTTAGACCACCTCTTTGTGACTTCAAATTTTTTCCACTATATGATTATAGTGGAAATCTGATAACTTGAAATTTAATAGCCACTGCTCTTAATTAGGTTTTGCTGTAAGCCTATTAGAGAAACTCACTTGAAATATCAGGTCAGATATCTTTATTTAATTCAAGAAATTTATTCAGAATGTTCAGGCCTGCTTTAGTTTTAGTCTTTCATATGTATAAAATGGTCTCAGTGTTTTTATTTTATTTTAGATGTTATTTTATTTATTTCCTTTAATGACTATTTTTCAGAAGTTTTAGTTTGACTACAAAATTGTGAGGGAGGTATAGATATTTATCATAAACTACCTGTCCCGACACATGCATGGTCTCCCCCATAATTCACATTACTCACCAGAGTGGTAAAGTTTTACCAAGGATGAATCTACATTAATACATCACAATCCAAAGTCCATAGTGTACCTGAGTTCAATTTTGTGTTATCTATTCTATAGGCTTAACAAATATATAATGACACACCTACCATTAGAATATACAAAGTATTTTCATTGTGCTAAAACTCATCTCTTCTCTGCCTACCCCTCTCTAACCCCTATTCACCAAATACTAATCTTTTTATTATCTCCATACTTTTTGCCTTTTCTAATATGTCATATTGTTGGAATCATACAGTATGTAGCCTTTTCAGATTTGCTTCTTTCACTTAATGATATGTTTTTAAGATTCCTCTGTATCTTTTCATAGCTTGATAGCTCATGTCTTTTCAGTGCTGAATTATATTCTATTGTCTGGATGTATCACAGCTATTTATCCATTCACATGCTGAAGAACTTGGTTGCTTCCAAGTTTTGACAATTATGAATAAAACTGCTATAAACATCCATATGCATAGCTTTATGTGGACATAACTTTTCAATGCTTGTGGTAAATACCAAGCAGTGTGATGGTTGAACCCTATGTTAATAATATGTTTAGTTTTGTAAGAAATTGCAAACTATGGCGTTATATAATATTTCATTTCCATCAGCAATAAATGAGTTCCTTTCTCTCCATATCCTGGCCAGCGTTTAATATTGCTAGTGGTCTAGATTTTGGCCATTTAGTGGTATCTCATTGTTGTAATTTGCATTTCCTTGTTGACAAATGACATTGAGCATCTTTCCATGTGCTTAATATTTTCTCCCAGTCTGTGAGTTTTCTTTTCATTCTCTTAATAAATTTTTTCTCAAAGCAGAAGTTTTTCACTTTAATGAAGTCCAGATTATCAATTTTTTTTCTTGGGTTGTGTCTTTGTTGCTGTATCTAAAAAGGCATGGCATTGTCAGTCTCAACTTTCCAATGTCTTGTCAGTCTAGAACATGAATTCAAGTATATTCCTTTCCCAGGCAGCACACTCATAATATTATGCATAGACTTTGCTCACTCTCTCAGTTATGCCGCATGTTTCTTGAAACACTAGCTGTGTGATAAACCTTGATATAGTCTATGTGGAAAGAATAGTAAACAGAGGAATTCACATGTCAAAAATCTGCTTGTTTTAGACTCCAGATTCACAGATAAATTAAAGCCCTTTCTAAGATTTGTTCTAAAATACATTACCAGTTAAAACCTAATGGTTCTAGACAACTAGATGCTTTTTCACTTTATTTGATATATGGGACCAATGATTTAGTGGCATGCCCTGGAACAAAGTGTCTCTTCTGTTTTTAGTTGTTCTCACTGAATGACACATCAGTGGCCTGAAGGAAAAATCTAATTCCCAAGAGGTTTTTTGTTTGTTTATTTGTTTTGTTTTGTTTTGTTTTTGTATTTCTAGTAGCAAATTTACCCTTTTACAGTTTGGAGAATATTGACTAGGTTTGTTATTCACATTCTAGAAAAAAATAAAACTTTTTAAGAGCCTTAGAGAAAAGTAGCAAAGGCAGCCTGGAATTAACTTGGTTAATCTGTAGATTTTTTTAAGACCTGACTGGGATATAATTGCTCTTTGAATATACATAGAGGAAATCCCACGTTTTCTAGTATTTTCATTCTTGAATCATTTGTTTTTCAATTCCTGATAAATTTCACCAGGGAACAAGAATACCTTTGGTGAACTGTTTTCCTATATCAGGACATCTGGTTCTATTATCTTCTATCTTTCTATTAGATCAACATAAAGTCATGTTATCTGAAGCATATTATTTAATTTCCAAGGTACAGCACTTATCAAAATTACTTTATAGTATACAGCCATCATTTTAGTAAGTAATGAGTATATGAAATTCCTCAATTTCTTTTTTTTTCTGTACATCATTAGCACGAGGGTATACATAATCCTTTGAGATGCTTTCCTGCTTTCTCGGAGTAACTGACTGCTGATCACCATGGAAGCAGCTATGAGCTAATGCCACCCTGCATTTATCTTAGGACTCTACTAGTACTTCATTCCATCTCCCATGTGTGCATGCCGAGTTGCTTCAGTTGTGTCTGACTCTTTGCGACCCAAAGGACTATAGCCCACTAGGTTCTTATGTCCATGGGGATTCTCCAGGAGAGAATATTGGAGTGGGTTGTCATGCCCTTCTTCAGGGGATCTTCCCAACCCAGGGATTGAACCCGTGTCTCCTGAGGATCCTGCAATACAGGTGGATGCTTCACTACTGAGCCAACAGGGAAGCCCTCTGTCTCCCAAGGGATATCTAATTTTATAACAAAAAATAAAGTGTATCTTTTACTAAAAACTCTGTAGGGAAATAAGGAAATATATTCATTAACTCATTCATTGAGTAAATATTTACTAAATCCCCTTCACATGTTAAGAAACAAGAATTAACAGAATAGGCTATATGGTAAGATGAATAAAATATTTTAATGAGTGATGATGGACAAGGACAATAAAAATAGATCAGTATTATACCATAAGTGATAATAGTTCTGAAAAGAAAATGAAATAAATGAGACATTTCACAATGGGTGGTGAAATTTGATAAATAACTATCAAGGAAGTCCGCCCAGTTATTTGAATAGAAACTGAAGGTAATGACCAGCAAGCCTTGTAGATATCTGAGACAGAGGATAAAATGCCATGATGGGCTTGAGCTGTGTGTGTGCCTCGAATATTTAGAGAATTGCAATGGCTATAGTGTGGCTAGAACAGAGTAAACTATTGTGGAGAAAGGTAAGAAATGAGATCAGAAAGGTGGTTGGGGTAAAATCATTTATTAACTTTTAGGACATATTGAGTATTTGAATTTCACTCATTTTAAGAGGCAAAGTCTTAACTCCTTGAAGAGTGAAGTACAGTAGAAACTTAGAACAATAATAAAATTTCCAATAAGACAGCAATTTTTTTTCAGTTATTAATTCTCAATGTGCTCCATTTCTCCTCCAGATCTTACTCACAGAGGTTCTACAAATCCCCTCTACCATCCCTCCTCCCAATTCCATTCTGTCTTAGCTCATATTTCCCACCAGCACAATAACAGTCTAAAATTGTGGGGATAAAAATTATTTTTCAAGATTAACATTTAGCTGTCTCTCTGAACTCCTGCCTCCTTCTAAGCATTTTATCACATTATTTATGTTCCAAATCCAAAATGCAAAATGAAACAATCAGTTAAAATGGTGTTTTTTTCTATTGAAGGGGATTATACTCCAGAGAATAAGATTTTTTTTTATACTTTTATGTTCCTCTCTGCCCCATTTTCTTAGGAAATGTTTCTTAAGATTTCTGATAGTTTAAAGTTTCTGTGGGGCTTCTGTGATTTTATCCTTAGCCTTTTGATAACTTTGGGGAGGTGAGATGAAATGAATTGAAATGATTACTGAACTCCTAGAATCTCAGTTTTGTGACTGACAAAAAATATTAAATGGTCAGAGTTTTAATTAAGCTTTATTGATTCCATTGATCTTAATCTACATCAGACACAGGTAGAATTGACCTGTGAATACATTCCATTACTTCTACACTTTATTTTCTAGGTCTACATTGCATAGTGGTATTGGTTGGATATATATTTCTGTTTATCTTCCAGAATATCATCACCTATCAAAATATTTGTTCAATAATAAAATGTTAGAATAACATTCTGTGAAATTTTGAAAGATAGGGTTTCATGAATGAATAGCAGCTAGTGTATTTACCTTGTCTGTAAGACAAGTAACAGAAGCGCTTTGTGTCATTCAGTATGAAAATGTAATTTAATCCAATGAGATAAAAATCAATTTTCCTTTTTCAAAGTTTCAAAGTAGTTAAATATCACCTGTTCTGCTTAATTAGTTTTTGAAATTTGTACAAACTCACCTTTAAACTTCAAAACAATACAGCTTTTGTTTGAGCTTCAGATTTCTTTTCTCTGTTCTAATTACATTTTGTTTTAGCTGGCTAGAGAGAGGAAGGGAAAGCTTTTTCTGAAGAGAAACACCATAGTTTTAACGTTGGTGCATAAGATTTTCAGGCTCCAATAGTCAGAACAACCTTCTGCTACATTCTCAACGGCAGTAGTCAATAAATAAAGATTTGTCTGCAAACCACAAATTTACAACAAATCCACCATGCATTTGGAAAAAGGTTGAGAATATTTGAAAGTTATATTGTTGTTGGTTTTTATGAAAGCTGAAAGAGGAAACTTTGCTATTGGTTACTGGCATGTTTGAGCAATTTAAAAATTCAAAACCTGATATATAAAATGAATTAGGTACATTTTAGAAAGGAGATAGATGTGATGGACACATACAAATGTGTAGACACATCATATGATCTAGTAATTTTAGGACAAAATATACTCAAGTTGAAGAAGAAAGAAGCCCTCTTTATTATTGTTAATGGTAGTTTTTCTCAGTAGGGCAATGCAACTGTGATGGAAAGAGAGAGGTACAAGCCAGATTTCCCTTCAAAGAATAATACGTTTCCCTGGTTTCTAGAATGTCATCTGCTGACAGCCTTAGGCTATCAGAACTTCTAGGATGGTATCTGCTGTGGAGTACCTTGCTCATGCTCATGCCCCTCCTGGGGTGACTAATGATTGATGTGGGGGGACATAAAAGGGGAGTTTAAGCGGCTCCTCATTCCCGCTCAGCATCGGACAGCTTAGATGGATCATTTCAACTCCAGAGCTTCTAACAGGTAGGTTGCGGTTGTTGAGCTACCCTAACTTCCCTTGTTCCCTTTCCTTTTTTCTGTTGGTATTGATAGCAACAGTTTATTCCTAATAAACATCTTAATGCTAGACTCTTACTCACAACTTGGCTTCCCTAAGAATATGACTTAGGACAGCATTACTGTCCAGTATCCAGAAATTAAATGGTTCTTGAAAGATATGTGCATCTATAAGAATGATTTTTGTGTGTGTTGTCAGCCAAATGCTTTATATTTGGCTATAGATTATAGCAAAAAAAGTGATAACAATAGATTCTACAAAGTTTTCCTAGAATACACTGCTTCTCTGGGACTATAAGTATTTTCAGCTTTAAATTAATAAAACAAATTTAAATTAATAAACCCTGTTATCTTAGATAACAGGATTAGAGAATTAAGTAAAACTCTCTGGATACTAATTAAATATATGGATACTTTAAGAGTGAAAAAATGTATAATTATTAAGAAAATGATCTTTGGTTTTAGTCTGATTTTGTTCAAGTAATAGTTTGCCCCTTGATTATAATAAACCCTTGGCTAGTTAGCCTAAGTTTCCTCTTCCATAAAATACGGATAAGAGAAAACCAGAAATATAGTTTATATGATTACAGTAAATAACGTATACAAAGTTTTATGATATGTGGCTCATAGTAAGCTCTTCATACATATTACCTACTTTTTTAATTATTATTATTAAAAAGAAGGGGATGTGTGTGTGCTCAGTTGCTTGGTCATGTCCAACTTTTTGTGGCGCCATGGACTATAGTCCACCAGGCTCTTCTGCCCATGGAATTTTCCAGACAAAAATACTGGAGTGTGGTGCCATTTCCTACTCCAGTTGATCTTTCCAATCCAGGGATCAAACCCATGTCATTTGCATATCCTGCATTGGCAGGCGATTCTTTACACTAGCACCGCTGGGAAGCCCAAAAAAGGAGAGAAATTAAAATACAAACTTCATTAATACTAATTCTTTATGCTTAAAAAAATGGAGTTCATAACATACAAATACCATGATGACCCATTATTCGATAGCAGTGCTAACTCTTTCCAATGAAAGAGACAAAGATAAAAGTGCACTGATAAATCTTCCGTTCAACTTAGGTTTAAGGAATTATAAATAGGGGCTTTTTTTTTTTTTTTTTTATGACTAAAATGTGTGTTTTGGTAGAGCAGAAAGTTCATCTCATTCTATAAACTCATTGAAGATATTTGCTTGTTACTACTGTTCCTTCTAAATTACCATTAAAATGACTAAATAAAAATGCCAAATTTGGGGGAGAAATTTATAGATGCATTAGAAATCAGCAAGGGTACACTATTGGTTATTCTCCATTTGCCCCATACTCCCATCCTCTGACATTCTTCACCTCATTCTGCAACTAAGCAGCTGCATCCCAAGGAGAACATAAGGATTTCCTTACTAGTTGGCTTCCTGGAAGTTCAGGCAGTGGGACGTACCTTCAGGTTATGGGGACAGAGAAGAGAGAGTTTAAAATATTTTTCTTTGCTTGTAAATTGATTTCTGTTTGTTTGTTTTGCTCCTTTCCTATTTCTACACTACATCTCAAGCGTTTTCTGCTTCCCTCCTAGACTGCAGCTCTTTTTCCAAAGTGCTGGCCCTCAGTCACCTCCAGTAATCATAGTTCTTCCCTATGTTCACTCAGCTCTGGGATAGTTTGGATTTTGCTATTTCTAATTGTTGATTACCTCACAACCCCTTGCTTATTTCTTTGCCTATGAAAAGGAGGCTTGTCTTAGAATCCTTTAGTTTGAATCATTTGAAGTGAATTCAGTTTTCTTCATGACTCAGCACAATAACATCTTTTTTTTTTTTTTTTTTTTTAATGTATATGAACATTGGTTGACTTTTTATGGTTATACTGCAAGCACTTTCATGCATGGTAATTAGACTAATTACTAATGCATGGTAGTTACAAAACTAGACCAGCTGAACTATTTAAAATCCTAAAATGTGATACTGTTAAATTGCTGCACTCACTACGCCATTAAATTTGGAAAACTTTACTGGCAAAATAAGCAAGGGGTTGTGAGGTAATCAACAATTAGAAATAGCAAAATCCAAACTATCCCAGGGCTGAGTGGACATAGGGAAGAACTATGATTACTGGAGGTGAGTGAGGGCTACAGGACTGGAAAAGGTTGGTTTTCTTTTCATCCCACAGAAGGGCAATGGCAAAGAATATTCAAACTACTGCACAATTGCACTCCTTTCACATGTCAACTTCCCTGGTGGCTCAGACAGTAAAGCGTCTGCCTACAATGCGGGAGACCCGGGTTCAATCCCTGGGTTGAAAGATCTCCTGGAGAAGGAAATGGCAACCCATTTCAGTATTCTTGCCTGGAAAATCCCACGGACGGAGGAACCTGGTAGGCTATAGTCCATGGGATCGCAAAGAGTCAGACACGACTGAGCGACTTCACTTCACACATTAGTAAAATAATACACTAAATTCTCCAAGCTAGGTTTCAACTGTATGTGAAATGAGAACTTTCAGATGTATAAGCTGGATTGAGAAAAGGCAGAGGAATCAGAGATCAAAATGCCAATATCCATTGTATAATAGAAGGGACAAGGGAATTCCAGAAAACATCTTCTGCTTCACTGACTATGCAAAAGCCTTTGGCTATTTGGATCACAGAAAACTGAGGAAAATTCTTCAATAGATGGGAATACCAAAACACCTAACCTGACTCCTGAGAAACCTGTAAAAAGGTCAAGAAGCAACAGTTAGAACCAGACATGGAACAATGGACAGGTTCAAAATTGGGAAAGGAGTACATCAAGGCTTTATATTGTCACCCTGTTTATTTAACTTATATGCAGAGTACATCACACAAAATGCAGGGCTGGATGAAGCACAAGCTAGAAGATTGTCAGGAGAAATATCAATAACCTAGGATATGCAGATGACACCACCCTTATGGAAGAAAGTGGAGAGGAACAAAAGAGCCTCTTGATGAAAGTGAAAGAGGAGTATGGAAAAGCTGGCTTAAAACTCAGCATTCAAGAGAACAAGATGGTGGAGGAGTAGATGGACTTGGAGTACATCTCTCTCCATGGGTACATCGGAAATACACTTTCAGACATGGAAGTGCATGCAGAATACCAGCAATTGCAGACAGGAATCCTGACCAGCAGAAAAGAATATATGAACCCATGGAAAACTCGGTAGGATGAAGGAACTAGGGAGAAAAACATGACTGTTAGTAGCACTGGACCTACCCTCGGCAGGTTGGGGAACTGAAGTAGGAGTCTGATCCCCACATCGGGGCAATTGTCTGAGTCAGGGGAGAAACATTTAAGGCTGCAAGTGAAACAGCTGATCTGTGGCAGCCTAAATAGAATGACAATCAGACAGCCATTGCTGCAGCCATACATACCCTGGAAAGGGATGCAGGTCCCCTAGAAGGTGCAGTGGCTGGAAACTGGAGTTTAGGAATTGTGGAGCAATCTCAGGACAAAGGTTGCTGTTGATGGCAGAGAGATGGATCAAGGGGATGTGAAGGAGGAGACTGTGGTGGGAAATGCCTGTGGAGGAAAGCCAGGCAGCCATGGAAGAAAGGCAATACTGCTGAGTCAAGCATAGCGGGTGGAGCCATTACCATAGCCTCTCTTTCTCTCCAAACACCAGCATAGGGAGCTGAACAATAGAGAGGCCAGCCCATCAAACATGTTACGTATTGAGCTACAGAGTAGGACCCCATTCAGGGTGGCCCTTTAAGTGCCTAACCCACCAATTTAAAGAGTAGTATCCCAGCCAGAATTAAATTAGGACACTTCCAAACACCATACACAAAGATAAACAAAATGGATTAAATACCTAAATGTTAAACCAGAAACTATAAAACTCTTAGAGGAAAACATAGGCACAACACTTGATGACAAAAAGCAAAAACCTCTATGACCAACCGTCTAGAGTAATGGGAATAAAAACACAAATGGGACCTGATCAAACTTAAAAGTTTTGCACAGCAAAGGAAACTATAACAAGGTGAAAAGACAATCCTCAGAACGGGAGAAAATAACAGTAAATTAAAAAACTGATAAAGGATTAATTTCCAATATATACAAGCAGCTCATACAACTCAATACCAGAAAAACAGACAACCCAATCAAAAAATGGGAAAAAGACTTAGACATTTCTCCAAAGACATACAGATGGCTAACAAACACATGAAGAAATGCTCAACATCGCTTATTATTAGAGAAGTGCAAATCAAAACTAGAATGAGGTATCACCACACACCAGTCAGAATGGCCATCATAAAAAATGTCTAAAAACAATAAATGCTGGAGAGGGTGTGGAGAAAAAGGGACATTCTTGCTCTATTGGTGGGAATGTAAATTAATATAGCCACTATGGAAGACAGTATGGAGATTCCGTAAAGAACCAGGAATAAAAACACCATATGACCCAGACATCCCACTCCTAGGCATATACCCTGAGGAAACCACAATTGAAAAAGACACATGTATCCCATTGTTCATTGCAACACTATTTACAATTGCTAGAACATGGAACCAACCTAGATGTCCATCAACAGATGAATGGATAAAGAAGTAGTAGTACATATACACAATGGAATATTACTCAGCCTTAAAAAGAACACATTTGAGTCAGTTCTAATGAGGTGGATGAACCTAGAACACAGTGAAATAAGTGAAGTAAGTCAGAAAGAGAAAGATAAATATTGTATTCTAACGCATATATATGGAATCTAGAAAAATAGTACTGAAAAACTTATTTACAGGGCAGCAATGGAGAAACAGACATAGAGAATAGACTTGGACTTGGGGAAAGGGGAGGAGAGGGTGAGATGTATGGAAAGAGTAACATGGAAACTTACATTAGCATTTGTAAAACAGATAGACAATGGGAATTTGCTGTATGGCTCAGGAAACGCAAACCGGGGCTCTGTATCAACCTAGAGGGGTGGGATGGGGAGGGAGATGGGTGGGAGGTTCAGAAGGGAGGGGATATATACATATACTATGGCTGATTCATGTTGACGTTTGACAGAAAACAACAAAAGTCTGTAAAGAAGTTATCCTTCAATTAAAAATAAAATAATAATAATAAAAAAAAAGAAGATCAGGGCATCTGGTCCCATCACTTCATGGCGAACAGATGGGGAAACAGTGGAAAGAATGACAGACTTCATTCTCTTGGGCTCCAATATCACTGTGGACAGTGACTGCAGCCATGAAATTAAGACTGTGCTTCTTGGAAGAAAAGCTATGGGAAACCTAGACGGTGTATTAAAAAGCAGAGACATTACTTTTCTGATCAAGGTTTATATAGTCAAAGCTATGGTTTTTCCAATAGTCATGTATGGATGTGAGAGTTGGGCCATAAAGAAGGCTGAGAACTGAAGAACTGATCTTCTGAACTGTGATGTTGAAGACTCGAGAGTCCCTTGTGCTGCATGGTGATCAAACCAGTCAATCCTAAAGGAAGTCAACCCTTAATATTCATGGAAAGTACTGATGTTGAAGCAGAAGCTCCAATTTTTGGCCACTTGATTCAACTCATTGGAAAAGACCCTGATGCTGGGAAAGACTGAAGGCAGGAGGAGAGGCAGTTTAACAGAGGGTGAGATGGTTGGATGGCATCACTGACTTAATTTCCATGAGTTTGGGCAAACTCCAGGAGATGGTTAAGGAAAGGAAGCCTGTTGTGTGGCAGTCCATGGGGTGGTAAAGTGTTGGTCATGACTGAGTGACTGAACAATGACAAATTAGACTAATACAAGGTTTTTGTTTTTTTTTTTTCTCCCGCTTCAATTCTTTGAACTTAAAATGTTGCATACATTACACTTAATAAATAACTCTATGTTAACAGATACAATTTGGGCTTCCCTGGTAGCTCAAACTGGTAAAGAATCTGCCTGCAATATGGAAGACCTGGATTCGAGTCCTGGATTGCAAAGGTCTCCTGGAGGAGGGCATGGCAACCCACTCTTCTATTCTTTCCTGAAGAATCCCCATGGACAGAAGAACTTGGTGGGCTATAGTCTATAGGGTCACAAAGAGTCAAATATGACTTAGCAACTAAACACAGCACCAACAGATAAAATTTAGCTTATTACCTTTTAATGAGATATATTTTTATATTGGAATAATATAGCAGGACATATGTGTTAGGCTTCCCTGTTGGCTCAGTGGTAAAGAACCTGGCTGCCAATGCAGGAGATGTGAATTTGATACCTGCACTTGGAAGGAAAAGGCAACCCACTCCAGTATTCTTGCCTGGGAATCACATGAATAAAGAGGCCTGGCAAACTATGGTGCATGAGGTTGCAAAACAAATATTATAGGTATTTACTTCTCTGCTACATGTCTATGGTTCTTTGGTTCTTTCAAACTGGCATGCTCAACTTGAAGAAAACTATTTTTTAAACTTCATTTAAGTTAAAACAACTTTATACATAACAAATCTATTTCTAAAAATAATATCGACATATGCCACCAACTCAAAAGCCAAAAATAACAGAATTTACAGCTACTATCAAAATGGTCTTTTATTTGCCTGAGAAATCTTGAGTCAATGTTCTTTTAATTTCCTGGATAGGAACCGATGTGATTATTGATTATAATCCATATTGTTTTCTAAAAGAATTTTAGTCTGCTCTTTATATAATCTATGTTGTTTTCTTAAAGAGTTTTAGTCTGCTCTTTATGTTCAAACATAGGTAAATTGTAAAATAGGTTGTCTACAATTGTAAGATGATAATAGAGTGGTATGTTACATGTTCACTACACTTTCTGAAGATTTTTATAATATTATGCCTTGGGAGAGATTCATAAGAAAAATCACTATGGTGACTCGGGCTAGAAAAACAAAGACACTAGATGCCAAAAAATAATTTTTTTTTTTTTACAACATTTAAAATTAAAAATACACCACTTTCAGATCTCACATTCTTGCTGAATTCAATATAGTTATCCAGATTAAATTTGCTATTAGAAAGCCTTAAAATCCAACTCAAGGAGATGTTCACCAAATTAGATATTCACTGAGTGAAAACCATAAATAATGAGAAATAAGAATCATTGATGATAAACATAAAACCAATAATAGTTATTTCTTTGTCATCATTTCTATTTAAATAACAATATTTTAAACAATGGGAAAATTAAAATATGCAAGTAAGTACAACCTCTAAACAGTTTTCAAGACAAGAGAATGGTAAAATGAAGTTTTGGGGAAGACAATAATGGATAATTTTTAAAAGAAGTGAGAATTGTTCAAGAGTATGAAATGTGGAGTAGAGTCCTATGGTGTATTGGTCAGCCTCACAGTAGAAACCAGAATCCAATTCATGACTTTAAAAAAAGTTCAACAGAAGAATCCTTTGATGTAGTATGTGATTTTTGCTCCCAGAGGATATTTGTCAATGACAAAATACATTTTTGGCTGTCATGATCGGGTATGGGGTGCTACTGACATCTAGTGAAAGGTCAAGCATGTGGTATACATCTTACAAGGCACAGAACAGCCCCACACAAAAATTATCTATCAGGCATAAAAGGCTAATAGTGCTAATGTTGATGTTCTCTGAATTAAGGCAACAGATAAGAGGATACTAAACACTCAGAGAAAGGCAGTTGTGGAAAATTGTTATCACCCTTAGACCTCAGGGGGCAATGGAAAGAATAAGTATTCCCAGAGCCCAGAAGCTGCAGTCCAGAAGGAAATCTCCAAGGCCAGAAAAGGTGCCCCTAATCAGGGAGGCAACCTCTCCATTCTCC
The DNA here is from genome assembly GCF_019320065.1 of Cervus canadensis. Lineage (NCBI taxonomy): Eukaryota > Metazoa > Chordata > Mammalia > Artiodactyla > Cervidae > Cervus > Cervus canadensis. Next base: position 17,589,041 of record NC_057411.1, on the reverse strand, counting down.
CCTCCAGTCTTCTATTAATATCATTATATTCCATTGCCAAGTCCAAACAGAAGCCAGCTGGCAAAGAAGAATGCAGTCCTGGAGAGTCATTGTCCCAGGGCAGAGAGGAGGACAAACAGTAAAAATTGGATTATTGCTGCTATGGGGAGAAAAATCATTCCATAAAGTAGGTAACACTGCTTTCTATAGCTTGATTTTTAAAGAAACAGGAGTTGATGGATAAAAGAAGAAACAAAAAATAGAAGGCTACTTTCAACTGAGGACTCCCTTAATAAACAGCCCAGCTTGGTTATATACTGTGCTCTACTATCCCCTGTTACTGCATGTCCATTCATTTTACATTTTATAAACTATAATTTGAGCCCCTTTTTGATTAGAAGAGTTCCTAGCATACTGAATTTACCATACAAATAATAACTATTATATTATTGTTATCATGATTATTGCTCATTATTGTTCAGCTGAATTAGTATCTATTCCACCCAGTTTTATGAATCAGGGACTAGTTTTTATTTCAGAGAATACATATGTCAATAAAAATATAGTGTCACAAATTAATAATATTTATAATTGTATTTACCCTAAAAACTAACAAATTAATCTTGTGTATAATCAATATTCATATAAATAATGGTTATATTTTAATCGGGCCTCTATGAGAAATACATACTCATTCTGTTAGAATGCATAGCTCTTTAAGTAATTTTACTGAAATATAAAAGCAATTTTATTAAGATAAAAAGTAATTAAGAAAATTGGATCAGATTTCAAATCTGATGAACATACAACTATAAATTTCATGTTGTCTAAATTTCTGCTAGGTAGAATAACTAAATTGAAATTATGGAATTTTGAATATGATTGATTTCTTATTTTCCTTTAAATAACAATAATACATGTTTTTAAAAAAATATGTTACAAGTATTTGCTAGATAATATAACTATATAAATTCATAACTTCCATGAAAAGTTTTATGAGACTCTTGTAACTGATTATGACATTGCCTATCTCTTAGTTTTGAGAAGATTAGAGGTAACAGTTTGAGTTCATCTCTAGTTGAGGTCAGCAGAGGACTTTCACTTGATGGAGCCAGCGATCAGAACAGTGAGTTGAGGGTGAGTGTTGACAGGATATCCTGAGATAGCAGAGGCCAGGAAGAGGTGAAATGGAAAAAATAGAAGTAATTGAGGCCAGCAATTACCCAGACAGAAGCCAAGTTTGTTAAGATATTTGACACTCTTCAAACATTCCCAGTTAGGTATTGAAGAATTCTTAGGGAGGTGGGAGCTGGTTAACATTGGAGATCAGATGTTATTTGATCTTAATTTTATCCACACACTAATTAGAGGTATTGGTATTTTTAATATTCATATGTTTAATTATCATTCTTATCAGGTTGTCTAAGAAAAGAATTACTATATAGATTTTTTATCAAAAATTTTCTACAATATAGAGAATTTATAAACATCAACCTGGATGGAATTTTTTAATGATGTAGAGACACAAAACTAGGACACTATAGGCTTGTATTCCATTGGCAACTTTCTATGATGCATGTCAAATGTTTTCATGGAGGAAATACTCAATAAGATGTTCCTTCCAAAAAGGAGAATCACCCCTTTCACTTGTAAACTGAGTAATCACTGATATTTTCCTCATCTGAAAAAGAACATTTTTATAAAATACATTATGTTCTATTTTGTGAAAAAAAAATGATAGCTGATAAACTATGATTTATATGACTCAGAGAAAATTATAAATTTAAGAAATAGCACAATTTTAGAATGTATTTTACAGATTGTTTAAGATATATACAATAAAGTTTCTGCTAGATTATGCTTAGCTTCTCAGATGATTTTTAATTAACTTATTTTTTAATTGAAGGATAATTGGTTTACAGACTTTTGTTGTTTTCCTTCAAACGTCAGCATGAATCAGCCATAGGTATACATATACCCCCTTCATTCTGAACCTCCCACCCATTTCCCTCCTCATCCTACCCCTCTAGGTTGATACAGAGTCCCGATTTGCATTTCCTGAGCCATACAGCAAATTCCCATTGTCTATCTGTTTTACAAATGCTAATGTAAGTTTCCATGTTACTCTTTCCATACATCTCCCCCTCTCCACCCCCCCATGTCCATAAGTCTATTCTTTATGTCTGTTTCTCCATTGCTGCCCTGTAAATAAGATTTTCATTACCATTTTTCTAGATTCCATATATATGTGTTAGAATACAATATTTATCTTTCTCTTTCTGACTTACTTCACTCTGTATAATATGTTCTAGGTTCATGCACCTCATTAGAACTGACTTAAATGGGTTCTTTTTATGACTGAGTAATGTTCCATTGTGTATATGTACTACTACTTCTTTATCCATTCATCTGTTGATGGACATCTAGGTTGGTTCCATGTTCTAGCAATTGTAAATAGTGTTGCAGTGAACAATGGGATATATGTGTCTTTTTCCATTTTGGTTTCCTCAGGGTATATGCCTAGGAGTGGGATGTCTGGGTCATATGGTGCTTTTATTCCTAGTTCTTTAAGGAATCTCCATACTGTCTTCCATAATGACTATATCAGTATACATTCCCACCAACAGTGCAAGAGTGTTCCATTTTCTCCACACCCTCTCCAGCATTTATTGTTTGTAGGCTTTTTCATGATGGCCATTCTGACTGGTGTGTGGTGATACCTCATTCTAGTTTTGATTTGCACTTCTCTAATAATTCTCCAAGCCAGGCTTCAGCAATACATGAACGTGAACTTCCAGATGTTCAAGCTGCTTTTAGAAAAGGCAGAGGAACCAGAGATCAAATTGCCAATATCCGCTGGATCATCAAAAAAGCAAAAGAGTTCCAGAAAAACATCTATTTCTGCTTTATTGACTACGCCAAAGCTTTCAACTGTGTGGACCACAATAAACTGTGGAAAATTCTGAAGGAGATGGGAATACCAGACCACCTGACCTGTCTCTTGAGAAACCTGTATGCAGGTCAGGAAGCAATAGTTAGAACTGGACATGGAACAACAGACTGGTTCCAAATAGGAAAAGGAGTACATCAAGGCTGTATATTGTCATCCTGTTTATTTAACTTATATGCAAAGTACATCATGAGAAACGAAGCACAAGCTGGAATCAAGATTGCCGGTAGAAATATCAATATCCTCAGATATGCAGATGACACCACTCTTATGACAGAAAGTGAAGAGGAACTAAAAAGCCTCTTGATGAAAGTGGAAGAGGAGAGTGAAAAATTTGGCTTAAAGCTCTACATTCAGAAAACTAAGATTGTGGCATCTGGTCCCATCACCTCATGGGAAATAGATGGGGAGACAGTGGAAACAGTGTCAGACTTTATTTTTTGGGGCTTCAAAATCACTTCAGATGGTGACTGCAGCCATGAAATTAAAAGATGCTTACTCCTTGGGAGGAAAGTTATGACCAATCTAGATAGTATATTAAAAAGCAGAGACATTACTTTGCCAACAAAGGTCCATCTTGCCAAGGCTATGGTTTTTCCAGTGGTCATGTATGGATGTGAGAGTTGGACTGTGAAGAAAGCTGAGAACCGAAAACTTGATGCTTTTGAACTATTGTGTTGCAGAAGATTCTTGAGAGTCCCTTGGACTGCAAGGAGATCCAACCAGTCCATCCTGAAGGAGATCAGTCCTGGGTGTTCATTGGAAGGACTGATACTGAAGCTGAAACTCCAATACTTTGGCCACCTCATGCGAACTGTTGACTCATTGGAAAAGACCTTGATGCTGGGACGGATTGGGGTCAAGAGGAAAAGGGGACGACAGAGGATGAGATGGCTGGATGGCATCACCGACTCGATGGGCATGGGTTTGGGTAGACTCCGGGAGTTGGTGATGGACAGGGAGGCCTGGCGTGCTGCGATTCATGGGGTCACAAAGAGTCGAACACGACTGAGCGGCTGAACTGAATTGAACTGAATAATAAGTGATGTTGAGCATCTCTTCATGTATTTGTTAGCCATCTGTATGTCTTTGGAGAAATGTCTGTTTAAGTCTTTTTCCCATTTTTTGATTGGATTTTCTGTTTTTCTGGTATTGAGTTGTATGAGCTGCTTGTATGTATTGGAAATTAATCATTTGTCAGTTGTTTTATTTGCTATTATTTTCTCCCATTCTGAGGACTGTCTTTTCACCTTGCTTCTAGTTTCCTTTGCTGTGCAAAACTTTTAAGTTTAATGAAGTCTCACTTGTGTTTTTAATCCCAATACTCTAGGAGGTGGGCTGTAGAGGGTTTTGCTTTGATTTATATCATCAAGTGTTTTGCCTATGTTTTCCTCTAAGAGTTTTATAGTTTCTGGTCTTACATTTAGGTCATTAATCCATTTTGAGTTTATCTTTGTGTATGGTGCTAGGACGTGTTCTAATTTCATCCTTTTACATGTAGCTGTCCAGTTTTCCCAGCACCATTTATCGGGAAGGCTGTCTTTGCCCCATTGTATTTTCTTGCCACCTTTGTGAAAAATAAGGTACCCACAGATGCATGGGTTTATTTCTGGGCCTTCTATCTTGTTCCATTGGTCTATATTTCCATTTTTGTGCCAATACCATACTGTCTTGATGACTGTAGCTTTGTAGTATAATGTGAAGTCAGGAAGGTTGATTCCTCCAATTGTGTTCTTCTTTCACAAGACTGCTTTGACTATTCGGGGTCATAAGAATTGTGAAATTTTATGTTCTAGTTCCGTGAAACATGCCTTTAGTAATTTAATAGGGATCTCATTGAATCTGTATATTTCATTTGGTAGTAGAGTCTTTTTCACAATATTGATTCTTCCTACCCAGGAACATGGAATGTCTCTCCATATGTTTACATCGTCTTTGATTTCTTTCATCAATGTCTTATAATTTTCTGCATAGAATACTTTTGTCATTGTAGGTAAGTTTGTTCCTAGATATTTAATTCATTTTGTTGAAATGGTGAATGGGATTGATTCCTTGATTTCTGTTTCTGATTTTTCAATGTTAATATATAGAAATGCAAGTGATTTCTGTGTGTTGATTTTGTATCCTGCAACTTTGCTAAATTCATTGATTAGCTCTAGTAATTTTCTGATACTATCTTTAGGGTTTTCTATGTACAGTGTCATGTCATCTGCAAATGGTGAGAGATTTACTTCTTCTTTTCCGATCTGGACTCCTTTTATTTTCTTTTCCTTCTCTGATTGCTGTAGTAAGGACTCCAGAACTGTGTTGAATAATAGTGATGAAAGTGGACACCCTTGTCTTGTTCCTGATCTTAGGGAGGATGCTTTCAGTTCTTCACCATTGAGAATAATGTTTGCTGTAGGCTTATCATATTGGCCTTTACTCTGTTGAGGTAGCCTTCTTCTATGCCCATTTTTTGAAAAGTTTTAATCATAAATGGGTGCTGAACTTTGTCAAAGTTTTTTTATGTATTTATTGAAATGATCATATGGTTTTTATCTTTCAATTTGTTAATATGGTGTATTTCATTGATTGATTTACATATATTGAAGAATGCTTGCATCCCTGGAATAAACCCAACTTGATCATGGTGTATGAGCTTTTTGATGTGTTGCTGAATTCTGTTTGCTAAATTTTGTTGAGGAATTTTTCAACTATGTTCATCAGTGATATTGGCCTGTAGCTTCCTTTTGTTGTGGGTTGCCTTTGTCTGGTTTTGATATCACGGTGATGGTGGCCTCATAGAATGAGTTTGGAAGTGTTCTTTCATCCACACTTTTTGAAAGTATTTTAGAAGGATAGGCATTAGCTCTTCTCTAAATGTTTGATAGAATTCTCCTGTGAGGCCATCTGGTCCTGGGCTTTTGTTTTTGGGGAGATTTTTGATCACAGCTTGAATTTCAGTGCTAGTAATTGGGTTTTTCATAACTTCTATTTCTTCCTGGCTCAGTTTTGGAAGATTGAACTTTTATAAGAATCTGTTCATTTCTTCCAGGTTATCCACTTTATTGCCATATAGTTGTTTATAATAGTCTGTTACAATCCTTTGTATTTCTGTACCATCTGTTGTAACCTCTCCTTTTTCATTTCTAATTTTCTTTATTTGATTCTTCTCTCTTTTCTTGATGAGTCTGGCTAAAGGTTCATCAATTTTGTTTATCTTCTCAAAGAATAAGCTTTTAGTTTCATTAATCTTTACTATTGTTTCTTTCATCTCTTTTTCATTTATTTCTGCTCAAATATTTATGGTTTCTTTCCTTCTACTAATTTTGGGTTTTTGTTTTTGTTGTTGTTCTTCTTCTTTTTCCAGTTGTTTTACGTGTAAAGTTAGGTTGTCTAGTCATTCCTTTTCTTGTTTCTTGAGGTAGTAATTGTATTGCTATAAACTTCCCTCTTAGAACTGCTTTTGCTGCATTCCATAGGTTTTGAGTTGTCATGTTTGCATTGCTATTTGTTGCTAGACAGTTTTTTATTTCCTTATTGATTTCTTCCATATCCTGTTTGTTATTTAGATATGTGTTGTTTAATCTCAATGTGTGTTTCTTATAATTCTTTTTCTTGTAATTTATATCTAGTCCCATAGTGTTGTGATTGGGGAAGATGTTTGATATTATTTCAGTTTTCTTAATATTATTGAAGTTTGATTTGTGACCCAAGATATGGTCTATCCTGGAGAATGTTCCATGTGCACTTGAGAAGAAAGTGTATTCATCTGCATTTGGAATGTCCTGAAGATATTAATGAGATCCATCTCATCTAATGTATAATTTAAGACTTGTGCTTACTTATTAATTTTCTGTTTTCATGATCTGTCCAAGGTGTGAGTGAGGTGTTAAAGTCTCCTACTATTATTGTGTTCCTGTCAATTTCTCCTTTTATGTGTGCTAGTGTTTGTCTTATGTATGGAAGTGCTTTGAAGTTGGGTTCATAGATATTTAAAATTGTTATGTCTTCCTCTTGGATTGATCCATTTATCATTATGTAGTGTCCTTCCTTATCATTTTGATCTTTATTTTAAAGTCTATTTTGTCTGATATGAGAATTGTTACTCCAACTTTCTTTTGCTCCCCATTTGCATGGAGTATATTTTTACATCCTCTCACTCTCAGTCTATATGTGTCTTTAGGTTTTAAGTGTGTTTCTTGTAGACAACATATACATAGGTCTTGTTTTTGTATCCATTCAGCCAGTCTGTGTCTTTATTTTGGTTGGGGCATTGAATCTGTTTCTATTGAAAGTAATTATATATATATATATATATATATATACATACCTTCTTATTGCCATTTTCTTAATTGTTTGGGGTTGATTTTGTAGATCTTTTTTTAATTCTCTTGTATTTCTGGACTGCATAAGTCCCATTAATATTTGTTGTAAAGCTGGTTTGGTGGTATCGAATTCTCTTAACTTTTGCTTGTCTGAAATGCTTTTGAGTTCTCCATCAATTTTAAATGAGATCCTTGCTAGGTACAGTCATCTTGGTTGTAGGTTTTTCCCTTTCAATACTTTACATATATCCTGCCTTTCCCTTCTAGCCTGCAGAGTTTCTGCTGAAATATCAGCTGTTAAACGTATGGGGTTTTCCTTCTATGTTACTTGTTGCTTTTCCCTTGCTGTTTTTAATGTACATTCTTTGTGTTTTTTCTCCATTAGTTTGATTAATATGTGCCTTGGCATGTTTTTCCCTGGGTTTATCCTGTATAGAACTCTTCATGCCTCTTGGACTTGATTGACTATTTCCTTTTCCATGTTGGGGAAATTTTCAACCATAGTTTCTTCAACAATATTCTCATACTCTTTCTTTTTCTCTTCTTTGTCTGGGACCCTATAATTCGAATGTTGGTGTGTTTGATTTTGTCCCAGAGTTCTCTGAGAGGATCTTCAGTTATTTTCATTCTTTTTACTCTATTCTCCTCTTCAGAATTTATTTCCACCAGTTTATCTTACAGCTCACTTATTTGTTCTTCTGCTTCAGATATTCTGCTATTGATTTCTTCTAGAGTATTTTTAATTTCAGTAATTGTGTTGTCTGTCTCTGTATGTTTATTCTTTAATTCTTCTAGGTCTTTGTTAATTGATTCTTGCATTTTCTCCATTTTGTTTTCAAGGTTTTTGATCATCTTTATTATCATTGTTCTGAATTGTATTTTCATGCAGTTTGCCTATTTACTCTTCATTTATTTGGATTTCTGTGTTTCTAGTTAGTTGCTTCTTTTGTGTAGTATTTCCCTGCCTTTTCTTTTCTTTCTTTTCTTTTTTTTTTTAACTTATTTTGTTTGAGGTTTCCTTTCCCAGGTTTCAGGGTTGAATTCTTTCTTCCTTTTGGTTTCTACCCTCTTAGGGTTTGCCCAGTGGTTTGTGTAAGCTTGGTATAGGGTGAGATTTGTGCAGAAATTTTTGTTGTTGTTGTTTGCTTGTTTATTTGTTTGTTTTTTCTCTGGTGGGCAAGGCTGAAGGAGGTGGTAATCCTGCCTGCTAATGATTGTGTTTGCATTTTTGTTTTGCTTGTTTTTTAGATGAGGTGTCTTGCACAGGGTGCTGCTGGTGGTTGGGTGGTGCTGGGTCTTGTATTCAAGTGGTTTCTTTTTTGTGAATTCTCACTATTTCATACTCCCTAGGGTTAGTTCTCTGGTAGTCTAGGGTCTTGGAGTCAATGCTTCCACTCCAAAGGCTCAGGGCTTGATCTCTGGGTCCAGGGCAGGACCTGGGCAGGGACTCTCACTCAGCTGAGCCTGTGTCTTTTAGCTGGACAAAGACTTGGAAGTAGCCAAATGCAAGAGATAGGATTTGAACTTGGGTCTGTCCAACATCAAATCCCATGTTCTCTTCCTTTGCTGGGCTTCCCAGGTAGCTCAGCAGGAGACTCCGCCAGTGTAGTGTAATGGGGATGGGCGTCTCTTCCAGCTTCCCTTCTGCTGGTTAACTAATTCAGGGACACCATGCCTTCAACCTGTGGACTGCTTCATGGCCCCAGTAAAGACGGTGGACAGGCACCTCAGATTAGTTTTTATTTAAATTTTGTTCTTTGAAAAAGAAAGAAAATAGTTTTCTTTCCCTCTCCCTCTAATCAGTGAAAACTGTGATTAGCTCTCTTATTATGCTTATCTAAATATTGTATAACTAATCTTTACCTGGTATTAGAGAAGTGTAATACTTATAATAGTACTCATAATACTTATAATAATACTTATAATAATAATACTCTAATAAGTATTAGAGAAGTTCTATTTGATAATTTCAGAGTTTAAGAAAATGATCATCTTTACATACCACATGGAAGTATCTGCCTATGTGTTAATTCATACATTTGTCCTTGGAATCAAAATAGAAATTTATTGACACTAAGAAAAGAGATGGTTTGGGGATTGAAATTCAGGACCCAGAAGTAGAATCAGATATTTTATTGTCTCTGGTAGCTTTGTAATGTGTCAATTTGGCTATGCAAATCTACATTTCCCAGCTTCCCACTCTCTGAATGATTTCTTTTTAGATTGGCCACATTAGAGGTTCTTGTGCAAGTTTTGGAGGGCTGAAATGAAGGAACAGGTATGTGTAGTTCATACATGCTATTACTTAACTGGTGGCTCATCTTCCTAGCATGATGCTACAGACCCAGGACTAAAATTCTTCCCTGTCCCCTGAACAGGCCTCAGTTTTTCACCTTCTGGGCCAGGCATTTAGCTCCCAAGGAAATGGTAGAAGCTTCTACTGCAAGATACCTATACCATCAACACCAGAAACAGCAAAAGCTGACATGGGCTTCAGTCCATTCTCATGGGGCCCTGCTTGTCTTTGTTTTCCACTATTATTACACACACTCTCACTACCAGCCCTGCAACTATAGGCTCCAGAGTCAGACATGAGCACAGAAGCCTTACAGGGAATGCCTGAATGGCTCCTACAGTTGTGTAAGGAAACCTCTATTGACAAATTCCGTGTTATATCTGTTAATATAAATATCACCAAGTGATTTAGCTCCTCCAAGTGAACTCTGACACACTGGTTCTTAATATAAGCCACCGGAGTGTTTATTAACTTTTAAGTTTCTGTGATAACACATTTATTATTTGTGAATAATTTCAGATTAAATTATTTGAAATAATTTCACTTGAATTAAATATTTTGGAATATATTACTTGACAATGTATTACAACTTAGCATATGAATGACTGGTAAAAGTTATTATAAGTCAGAATTTGCATGTAAAGTTGCATGAGAATGTTTTGCTTTAGCTTACCTTGCTTCCAAGTCTATTCCTGATACATTTAGCTAAGAATATAATTTTAATATTAAAGGTATAATTTACTTTTGTGCTATGTGATGATAAGCTCTACAATCATATTTTCTTGATTATAGAGATCTTTAAAGTTATTGAATTATAGGTACATTTTCTCCATTGAGAGCTTTGAGCATATAACGAGTGAACTAAGCCAAAGTACAAGTGACATAGCTTTATTTTAAAGAAACATATATGGGATAAATTGGCCAAAAGGTAGTTATTCACAAAATGACTGATGAAAGTTTTATCTTTGGTATCTAAGGGCAGACCCAGGTCCAGTTTTCTTTCCATATGGTCCAGTTCCCATTCTACCTATTTCCCTGGTCCTCAGACAATTTGTTATGTCATTCATCTCTTACAAAAATAATATAGAGAATTTTCTTTTCAGTCACATTCATTAATTATTGCAACTGTCTTCCTTCCCTTGCTAGGATATAGTAACAGAGCTAAGATTTCTGTGATGAAGAAAGATCAAAGTTCTCAAAAAGCACACATTACTAACCATGCTTTTGTTAACAAACTCTTGTCCTTAGATGATAATCTGTGAGTTAAAGACTTTATCTTCTCAAAGGCTTTTCAGACATTGTAGAAGTCCAGCTTAATAGCCTCTGAAGTCTTAATACATAGAGGAACTCTAATGACATAGCCATCAGTGCATACTGGAATTTGATGGCAAGAATATGAACACAAGTAATAGTTTTGAAAAATAAAATTTTCAAATAAATAGAGTGTCAACTAAAAAAAAAAAAAAATGCCCTACCTAAAAGTTAAGAGATTTTATTTGTTGGGAATGTTAGGACTTGAGCCCAGGAGACTGTATCTCAGGTGACCCCAAAAGAGCTGACTCCAAGGAGGCAGGGGAGGAGCCAAGTTGCATACAAGTTTGCAACAAGGGGCAGGTAATCTGAATATTAAGAGAGTACTGTTAATTAAGAGACAACTGAATCTCTCACGTGAAGAGATTCTATGTATGGGAAGATGCAAGTGTTGGGGCTTGCTGAGATAACTTCTTTGATATGCATCTAGTCATCTGGGATCAATCTTGCTTCTTTTACAGTTCACATACTCTCTCTGGTTAGTCTCTCAGACATGTCTAACTCTTTGTGACCCCATGGAATAGCCCTCCAGGCTCATCTGTCCATGGGGATACTCCAGGCAAGAATCCTGGAGTGTGTGACCATACGCTCCTCCAGGGGATCTTCTCAACTCAGGGATCGAACCCAAGTCTCCCATATTGCAGGCGGATTCTTTACTATATGAGTCACCAGAGAAGCCCAATAGTTCAACAGAGAAGTCCAACCAGTTCACATACTAATTCCTTGTTTACCATAAGAGATGTAAGACTTGGCAAATGTGGCAGATGGCCGCCTCTTACATCACCCCAGCTCCTCAGCTTTTGTGTTGTGCTGCGCTAAGTCACTTCAGTCGTGTCCTCGTATCTCTTTGTGACCCTATGGACTATAGCCAGCGAGGCTCCTCTGTCCATGGGATTCTCCAGGCAAGAATACTGGAGTGGGTTGTCATTTCCTTCTCCAGGGGATCTTCCTGACCCAAGGATTGAGCCTAAGTCTCTTAAGTATCATGCATTGGCAGGTGGGTTCTTTACCACTAGTGCCACCTTGGAAGCCCCAATCTTAAGGGAAGGTAGTAGCTGATGGCTTCCAAATAACTGGCTTTTTTCACCTGGGGTCAGAAATTTGCATTTGGAAAAGGCTTGTTTACTGGTAGAGCATAAAGCAGAAAACATTTCATTTCACAAGAGATACAGGGAAAGAGTGTGATTATGGGAAACAGAATATTTTGACACAAAGTACACACTTAATTTTTTTTTTTTTTTTGGTAATATGCAATAAGAAGCACCTACTTAGTTTTCAGAACCACAGAGAAGCAACCAGTGTAAGTAATCTGTCCATTTTCAGTTTAAGGCAATTTTCACAGCCTAAAAATGGTAAGAATTTGTAACACACTGCTATTGCATGCTATAGCATCAAATTGTTCCCTTTCATATTATTTTCATCATTCCATGACATCTTTGTCACAGTAGAGCAACTCAGAAAATTTTCTCCTGACACTTAGAACAAAGTGTATGATTAATATGTAACAGCTTCTTCTTCTTTTCTTTTTTTTTTTTTTCAACTTTGTTCTGCTCTAAACTGTAGCTTATTACTATCCCAGTCTAGGTCCAGTTGTCGGGGGGGGGGGGGGCACGAACTGAAACCACCCACCCTGGCCAAACACCATAGCAATCATTTACATGAGTTGTTTTATGACACGAGGTCCTGGGAGGTACTGGTAAGGAACATGGAACTAATAAGCCACAACCGCCAGAAGAGTTCAGGAAAGGTCAAAAGGAGGCACCATGTGTCCGACCACCTCCCAGAATCCCTCTCATTGGCATCCATCTTGGCTAAGCAGTGCATGCCCCACCAGGAGGGACTCTGAGTCAGGATGATTGGTCAGAGACAACCAGAAAACTAATCCCACCACCATGAAACCCAAGACTGTGAGCCACATTTGCAGAGCAGTTCTCCTGGGTTCCCTTACCCTACTGCTCTCCAGGTGGCCCTCCCCAATAAAATCTCTTGCTTCTCAGCATGTGTGTCTCCTTGGACAATTAATTTCCAAGTGTTAGACAAAAACCCACTCTCAGGCTCTGGAAGGTTTCCCCCTTCCTGCAACACAGTGAGTGACAAAATTGTTCTGGGAAAATTTAGATAACTCAAGTGTATATTAAATGTTTTAATAAATTACTAAATTTATAAATGTTTTAATAAATGAAAGCATTTATTTAAATACTATTGCATAAAAAGAAAAAAGTAGGCTTTAATGTGACAAGAGTTCTGGTAGATTTGTTTTACTGTTTTGATACATGTAACAGTAAGAGGTACATTTCCATATAGGTGTAGATTTGCTTCACTGGATACTAACAATCACCTCTTTTGTCCTTGTATGCTGCTTGGAATTACTTATAATAAATACTACCACTACAAATTATTCACAGATGCATTTGAAACCATGCTTGAATATAGTGCAGTGATATTTATTTTCTTATGGTTTCATGTCTTCCTAAATAAAATCTTTGAGAAAACAGATATGAACCTCCAGGTGATCCCCATTTTTGCCTTAAGATACAGGATGTAATTCCCTTTCACATTTCCTTTATATCACCATTTATTTTAGCAGTTAATCCTTCACTCATTAAAATAACCGCTTGAAGATGGCATTTCTTTTTGGAAAGTTATAGATATACTAAGTGGAGTGTGACAAATGAATTCTATAATTTGAAAACTGACTAGCTATCAGGTAGTAAGCAATGACTCTTGCTGGTTTTATTGACTATTAAGGAGAAGTTTTATAGCATGTGCTGCTGCAAATTCTCTATTACCAAATTAAAGCTTGGTGTGTTAAATTCCATGTTGTGTCCTTTAATATTATCATTCTACAGTCAGGTCTTACAGAGGAGAATAAAATAAAAAGTTTTCCCCTGGAAAGAACATGTTTTCTATGGTTAAATTACATATATCAGTACCAAACCTGGTATGTCTGGGTATTTTAGAGATGCCAATCTTGCTAATTTTTTTTTAAAAATTGGAGAGCATGAATATAAAAATGAATTAAAATTATTTTCATAACTTGGTAAGATTTTATTTTTAATTTATTCTGTAAGCAATGATATACTCTAAGTTTGCTGATGAATCTCTGTTTAAAGCAGCTCCTACATTGCAATATAGTTCTTTCCATAAACTTATGTGGTGCCGAAGAGCAAGTGTTAATAAATTTGATAACTTGAGGATACATGATACATTATACAAAGAATTTGGAGTTGGAAATTTAAAAAAAGATTATTATTCACTAATTTTGTGTTCATCCATCTCAAAGTCTCAAGTTTCTCACAAGGAAGTTGCATGGTTGTGATGATGGTAGCCCTACATAAAGAACATCTATGCTTTGAATGGTGCATGACATATAATGATCCCTTAATAAATATTAATCACTTTCTACAAGTTCTTAACTATCCAGACTTCTCAACCACACTTTTGAATGTGTCATTAAAGAAATAAGTACCTATTTTTAATTCAAATCCTTTTCTCTTATAATCTGCCAGGAGACAGACTAATAACATTTTTTAAACTGTGACATGGCTGATTTAAATGAATAAAACTCTAAAATTATTATCTTTTAATTACTGGTAAATGTTTATTTTTTTAAATAATGTGATACTAGCAACAGTGTGAAATTTATGTATTTTTTCTTCATAATTATAAGTACATGCCATCTGGTTTTCACTTTTTCAATTAAAGTATGAAATTTATTAACTTTTTATTGCATTTAAGGTGAATCATAGTTCTAATTATATGGCATTCTTTTTTAATAAATAGCCAGTATTTAGAAAATCATATATGTAGGTTTGAGTGAAACTGTAGTCACTATAATAATGTCAAGAGGATTCATCTAGTTATACTGAAAATGTACCAACTATATTAAAGTACATTAATTTCATAATGTTTTATAAAGTAAAACAATAATCATCCATGCCTCCTCATGGATCACAACCTTGTCATGATGAAGGGATGTGTGTAACTCAATGATGCTATGAGCCATGCCATGCAGGGCCACCCAAGATGGACCAGTCATAGTGAGGAGTTCTGACAAAATGCGGTCCACTGGAGGAGGGAATGGCAAACCATATGAGTGTTCTTGCCACGAGAACCCCATGCACAGTAGGAAAAGGCAAAAAGTACTAGTCATCTCACTGGAGATTCTTGCCATGTTAAACTTTCTAAGAAAGGGTATTATATAAAACTTTATTGTCACCAAATAGAATTTTTACCTAAAATCCATGACATTTCTATGAGCATGATTAGTATATAATACAGGGTTGGAAAATGTGGTAAGTAGAGTGTGGGAGTGAAAGAGGGATTGTGATGTTTATATACAACCAAAAAGGTTATTCTTATCATTACTAATAACTTTGAATTATTGAAAAAGGAAATAATGTTTTCAAATTAAGCATTTCACATTATTTGTGAGTGTGTGTGTGTGTGTGTGTGTGTGTCTGCCCTGTTGTGTCTGACTCTTTGCAGCTCTGTGGACTGTAGCCCGTCAGGCTCCTCTGTCCATGGGATTTTCCAGGCAAGAATACTGGAGTTGGTTGCCATTTCCTACTCCAGGGGATCTTTCCTACCCAGAGATTGAACCCAAGTCTCTTTCATCGCCTGTGTGGCAGGTGGATTCTTTACCACTAGCACCATCTAGAAAGCCCTTCATATTAACTAGGTACCCATTTTTTCTCAATGTTTTTTCATTATGACACTTTTCATGTTAACATAGCTTCATTTTTGTTTTAATTCTTAGTATTTCCTTTCCATATTGTTTCATCAGACATTTTCAAACAACTTTTCAGGTGATTTTTTCTCCTCAAAATTTACTTATATTTATTTATCTTATTTCATTGCTATACTGTATATTTCTTGTGATTATTTCTCGATTTAAATATATACTTTAATTCTTAGTTCTGTTATATCTACCCTATCTATTCTGTTTTAGACATTGATCAAATTACTAATTGTGAAATATATACTTATACTGCCTAGGAATTCTACTTTGTTCTCTGTAAAGTAACCTGTTGATTTTTAAGGTTTCTTTTTTCATTGCTCATATTTTAAGATCAACTTTTATTTTTATACTTATCTCTTTTCAACTTGATTTAAGTGTTAATTGTGGTATTTGAATATGCCATAACTAAATAGCTACATTTTCTGTTATCTATTTCTAATTTTTGCTAATACTTCTGCTAAATCTTACTCATTGTGCTTACTAATCCACACATTTTCTTTTTAAATTTTTAATCTGAAGACTTCTAGCTCACATTTATTTGCAATTAATCTGTAGAAATCAGGATAGTCAACATGGAGACTTTATTCCATTACAAAGATGTAATTTTTCTTCTACTTAGGTATTATTCTGATGTTTCATCAAGTAGTGTTACCTTAAGTAATAAAGATGTTACATTTATAAGTATTGCTTTTCTTATTACCTAATGTTTTTAATTGTCCTATAAAATTCCAATAGTCATATATCATAACTTGGTGGTGTAGGGGATTAATTGGGAGTGACTGGGTAAGGCATATATTGTGATTGTATGTTATGTTAACATTTTTAAAGATAACACATATTTAGTATATATTCTTAATACTTATCAGAGAAAGAATAAATGGTAATTTTTTCTTCTAACTGGCATTGTACAAAGTCAATTTAAATTTCGTAAATCTGGATATCATACTTTTCTCATTCATAATTGATAGACATTTGTCCATTTACTTTTATAAGAATATTTTAAGGAAAAAAATAGAAGACTAACATGAACATAGCTAAGTAATTTCGTTATTGATGACCTGTCTACAATAATCACCATTTATTATCTTTTTAAATATAAAAATTTAATAAAATTGTCAACATAAACACTTTTCTTCTTTTTCCAAAATGTTTATAATAACCCGTTAATAGAAACTCTATATTAATTATAGATATAATAGTTCAAAGCAGGAATTTTTAAATATCATGAAAATGGTGAAAGATATGGTTTTATTGATGATGATTTTAAAGCTGATGTATAGAAAATAATACATTTTAAATTAAAAATAAATATCAAATGGTTAAAAATATTAAAAAAAAAACTGTGGGCAAATTAATTTTTGTTAAGTTGTATATGATCCCAGGATGGATAACATAAACAGATAATTTAAATGAATAAGAAATATTGGATTTGCTGGCAACATTCCAATAGACATTTTTAAGTCTGTTCTTAAATATTTTTCAATTATTTAAATAACAAAGTCTAACTGATCTGGACATGTAACAACAGACTGCTTCCAAATCGGGAAAGGAGTACGGCAAGGCTGTATATTGTCATCCTGCTTATTCAACGTACATGCAGAGTACATCATGAGAAATGCTGAACTGGATGAAGCACAAGCCGTGATCAAGATCGCCCAGAGAAATATCAATCACCTCAGATATGCAGATGACACCACACTTATGGCAGAAAGTGAAGAAGAACTAAAGAGCCTCTTGATGAAAGTGAAAGAGGAGAGTGAAAAAGTTGGCTTAAATTGCAATATTCAGAAAACTAAGATCATGGCATCTGGTCCCATCACTTCCTGGCAAATAGATGGGGAATAAATAGAAATAGTGGCAGATGTTATTTTGGGGGGACTCCAAAATCACTGCAGATGGTGACTGTAGCCATGAAATTAAAAGACACTTGCTCCTTGGAAGGAAAGTTATGACCAACTTAGACAGCATATTAAAAAGCAGAGACATTACTTCGCCAACAAAGGTCCGTCCAGTCAAAGCTTTGGTTTTTCCAGTAGTCATGTGTGGATGTGAGAATTGAACTATAAAGAATGCTGAGCACCAAAGAATTGATGCTTTTGAACCATGGTGTTGGAGAAGCCTCTTAAGAGTCTTTTGGGCGGCAGGAGATCCAACCAGTCCATCCAAGAGGAAAACAGTCCTGAATGTTCATTGGAAAGACTGATGCTAAAGCTGAAACTCCAATACTTTGGCCAACTGATCCAAAGAACTGACTCATTAGAAAAGACCCTGATGCTGGGAATGATTGAAGGTGGGAGAAGAAGGGGATGACAGAGGATGAGATGGCTGGCTGCCATCACCGACTCAATGGACATGAGTTTGAGTAGGCTCTGGGAGTCGGTGATGGACAGGGAAGCCTGGGGTACTACAGTCCATGGGGTCGCAAAGAGTCAGACACGACTGTGGGACTGAACTGAATTGACTGAAATGATCTGTGACTATCACATGATTGTTTTAAGTAACATCTGGACAGCTGTAACATCCATTACTTTCATCTCTTCTTTCAATATCCTTTGAGAGACATATGTTGAGTTTCTTTCATGCTTTCCTAGTTTTGCCATAGACTGATACTAATACTTCTTTCCTGAAGGACACTAATTTTGACTGCATTCCTAATAGTATTCAATTCTTTGCTTTTTTTTTTTTTCCTTAGAAATTCCTTATGATATAGACACATCTCCATTCTTCTAGAGGCATTTTCTTCCTCTGAAATAACAAATGTCATCTATGTGATCATTTATTAACCACCACAATTTAAACTGACTATACTTTTTTATATCAAAATCAATTCAGGAAGGTTTTAAGTTCCACTAAAAATCTTTTGAGTATGCACACTTCACACTTGAAAACAAACCCATATAGTGGCTTTTTCTTTTTTTAATATTTTACTAAAACCATAATCTCATTTTCTGTAAATAGCAAGTAAGTGGAGCCAAGTGTCAATTACTCTGCTAGGATGCATTAGCTGGATCATAACCCCAGAAGAATTATATGTGTCTGTGTTTGTGTCTGTGCCATTTGTACTATTGGCATCTGGAAACAAATAACTTTCCCCATGATATCAAGTTAATTAGATGAAGGTTTAAATTCCTACAAATACTTTTCTTCCTTGATCATTTTCTTTCTAAAAATTATGCTAGAAATGTGAAAAAAATACTTAAAATTTGGATATATTATTGTAGATTACAATATTAAGTTTATAGGTTATAATATACATTCATTAGTATCTATCTAGTTCAAAATAGTTCTTTCTCTCTTTGATTTTATGCAGCAAGTAGTCAAGTGCCCTGAAAGTGTTATATATTATTAAACAGTTCTAAAATGTGCTTGCTTTATTTATATCACCCCCAAATAACAAAGGTAAACATAATTGATAGAACGTTTTAAGAGCACTGAAATTATGCATATATAAAAGTTCTCTTAGATGGTTGCTAGGTTTATTTTATGCTACTTTAGGGGATATATACAGCTATATAATGAGTAGAAACATACGAGGATGTGCTACATTTAAAATATTTATTTTTGCATTGTCCGATGCAGTGCAAACTATAATACCTTTGTGGTTTAAGTAAATATGATTTAATAGTTGTATTTAGGTTGAATATACTTGTAGGAGTAATATGACCTTGGTGGTGGTGGTTTAGTCACTAAGTCGTGTCTGATTCTTTGCAACACCATGGACTATAGCCTGCCAGGCTTCTCTGTCCATGGGATTCTCCAGGCAAGAATACAGGAGTGGGTTGTCATTTCCTTCTCCAGGGGATCTTCCCTTCCCAGGAATCGAACCCGGGTCTCCTGCATTGCAGGCAGATTCCTTACCAACTGCGCTATGAAGGAAGTCCCCATATGACCTTATATACATTTTTTTAAATTAATCAATTTACTTTAATTGGAGGGTAATTACTTTACAATATTGTGGTGGTTTTTGCATACATTGACATGAATCAGCCACAGCTGTACATGTGTGCCCCATCCCAAACCCCCCTCCCACCTCCCTCCCCATCCCATCCCTCTGGGTTGTCCCATTGCACTAGCTTTGAGTGTCCTGTTTCATGCATCAAACTTGGACTGGTGATTTATTTCACGGATGGTAACATACGTGTTTCAATGCTATTCTCTCAAATCATCCCACCCTCGGTTTCTCCCACAGAGTCTAAAAGTCTGTTCTTTATATCTGTGCCTCTTTTTCTGTCTCACATATAGGGTTGCCATTATCATCTTTCTAAATTCCATATGTATGCGTTAATATACTATATTGGTGTTTTGTTGTTATTTTTTCTGACTTATTTCTCTCTGTATAATAGGCTCCGGTTTCATCTACCTCATTAGAACTGATTTGAATGTGCTCTTTTTAATAGCTGAGTAATAATATTCCATTGTACATATGTACTACAGCTTTCTCATCCATTCATCTGCGGATGGATATCTAGGTTGCTTCCATGTCCTCAGTTCAGTCACTCAGTCGTGTCCGACTCTTTGCCACCCCGTGAATCACAGCATGCCAGGCCCCGCTGTCCATCACCAATTCCCGGAGTTCACCCAAACTCATGTGCATGGAGTCGGTGATGCCATCCAGCCATCACACCCTCTGTCGCCCCCTTCTTTTCCTGCCCCCAATCCCTCCCAGCATCAGGGTCTTTTCCAATGAGTCAACTCTTCACATGAGGTGGCCAAAGTATGTCCTGGCTATTTTAAACAGTGCTGCGGTGAACATCGGGGTATATACATTTAATATAATTCCAAATCTCTTATAGTTAAAAGACATACTATTGGATTTGTATACTTTAAACCTGTTTCTAGGTTTAGCTGAATAATAGAAAATTTGAAAATACATGCTACAATATTTAACTGAGAGATACTTGCTTGCCAATGAATTGCACAATTAAAGGCATGTATTAAAGAATATGTCTAGAGTAGCATGAAAGTCTATAAAAGAGAAAAATAATGTGTGGACAAGTCCTTTTTGCTGAGTATTCTAGGATAAACTGCTGAAATGGAGTTGTCATGTATGATCACACATCTATGGGTCTCAAGAGCCATACATGGCCACCAGGGTGACTTCTGAGGCCACATTTGAAGGTGGCATTTTTTTTAAAAAAGCAAAGAAGACAGCATGGCTGGCATATGGATATCAAGGTCAATACAACACATGACCAAGCTATTGAGAAAGCAAGGAATAGATGAGGGTCTTTTAGGCCACTTAAGGATTTTTGCCACTAATTTTAGAAAAGGATTTTGGGCATGTAAATAATCTAAGATAACATAGCTGTATACTAACACAGACAAGGTTTATTGACTGTAATTTAAAACAAAGTATTTTTTTTCCTCCTCTTGTCCCATTAAATGTATTCATTGAACAAAATTTCTGTCTTGATTCTGAACTAACATTCTTACAGTCTTAGGAAATTTCTGACAACGGTTAAGTTAAAATAAGAATACTACTGTGAATTGGCATCACTGAATATATCCTGAATCCAGATATTCTGCCTTGTCAAAAAACAACACTTCAATCTTCATGGGCAGGTGCATTCCTCTACTTTTCTTAGGCCAGGATGCTAAACAGGTAAATGCAGGGCTTCTCTGAGTAAAGTAGATGACTCGCTGTCTAGAGTTCTGCTCAGCTGACGCTGGCCTTACTCCCAGAGGTGACGCAGGTCCACCATGTGTATGCATGTTTAGTCACTCAGTCATACCCAATTCTTTATGACCCCATGGACTAGAGCCTGCCAGGCTCCTCTGTTCATGGGATTCTCCAGGCAAGAATACTGGACTGGGTAGCCTTTCCTTCTCTTTACTTCTCTCTGGGAAGGGCATCTTCCTGACCCAGGGGTTGAATCTGGCCCTGCACTCACCACAGAGGAAGTCATGCAAGAAAGAGTTTGGAAACTACTATTAATAATATGGAGGAAGCTACAAAGGGAAATACTAAGATAAGTACAGATTATTTCATAATATCCTTACTTTAAGAGTCATGAAATACAGGATAAAAAAAAAATGTTTGTTACTGTAGATAATATTGGAAACCAAACTCAGAGGCATATTCCAAGGAGCAGATTTGACTCCAACATCCTACACTGTCCATTATATCTTTAAAATTCTGTATGAAGTTCTTTTTGACACATTTTTTAAATGACTCATCTTCATCCTAGGTTACTGGTATGTTTCTTGTGTATCTGTTTTTAACTCCCAGTAGTTTTTATTTCATTTTATTTTAACTTCCATTGACTAATCTTATTGTAATAGTGTCCTCTTACAATCCTAGTATCTTTTATATGTATTTTAACATCTAGTAAGAAAGACCTGCTTTAATTGCTGTTATGTATAAGAACTCATTTTCTTTTTATTATATGATTTGCTTTTTCATAAGAATTTCTCTAAGGTCAAAAAATACCTGGAGTTTTAATTTGACTCACATGTCAATAAATACATTCATATATATAAAGTGTGGGAGTAGCTGATATAATTTCAGTGATGCCACTCTATTCTATAAACTGGTATATCTCCTCATTTACTGTGTTTAACAGATTCTAAGATATTTTAGTATATAAAATTTTGATATAGGGACACATTTAAAATTAATATTGAAGTTTTACTAGGTTTGGGTTTTATGATATTAGCAATATGTAGAATAATGGTGTCTCTCACAAAAGAAGCATTTTAGGTAAATTGAAATTAATTATTTAATTTTTCTCTTAAGTTTCAGAATGTTTAGAAATTTTGATCCTATCTTCTATCTTCTATGCACTGTTTTCATATTTATTATATATTTATACTATCTTCACTGTTATGAATATAATCTGGATATGAGTGTTTGCATGTGTGTGTGTACATGTGTGTTCTTACTAGATGTTAAAATACATGTAAAAGATACTAGGATTGTAAGAGGACACTATTACAATAAGATTAGTCAATGAAGTTAAAATAAAATGAAATAAAAACTACTGGGAGTTAAGAATAGACACACAAGAAACATACCACTAAGCTACACACAAGCACTTGTGGATTCTTTTTGCTTATAGTTGCTTTGAATCCTTTTAACAATATAAAGTAGACATTAAAAGACATTTCACATTTGTTTTCTCATTGTATTTCAAAAAGGCAAAATCTCCTCAATTCTATACATGATTTTTATTCATAGCATTTTAAAGTATCTTTTTATTATTTTCTCTGCAAAAATTTCCGAGGAGAAAGGAGAAGATATGCATGTATACTTTACCATCTTGAACAGTTTTTTCAGCATAGGAAATAAATAAATGTCACCAATTTTTTTGTGTGTTATTTTCCAGATGAGATTCAGAGGCTGCTGTTGTCACCCTGCAAATGAATGAAACTGATCTCATGTCTAATTAGAAGGTTTCATATTTCGACTCCCAGAATTGAGGAGTACTGACAGACATGCTACTATTCTTGCGTAATGAGTGTCAAGGGCTTCCTTTTGGCAGTGTCTGCTTACATATTGGTCTTGTCCAGGTCTCTTTAAGCACCCTATGGCGACTGTCTGTCATTACTCTTGTCTTTTAGTGCCAGTGTTCTTCTCATAGTGCTATCACACAGAAATTAATGCAAGAATGTAATCACTCTTCTCCATTGTCAGTTGGCAATGAAGAGAAAAAAGAGATATGGCCCCCATGAAAACAAGTTTACATTTTCTTACTAAGTTATGTAAAGTATGACTCTTGAAACATTTCTCATTTGGTTCCTATAAGTTTTAAAACAGAATAAAACTGGAGCCCATTATACAGAGTGAAGTAAGCCAGAAAGATACCAATATAGTATACTAACGCATATATATGGAATTTAGAAAGATGGTAACGATAACCCTATATGCAAAACAGAAAAAGAGACACAGATGTACAGAACAGACTTTTGGACTCTATGGGAGAAGACGAGGGTGGGATGATTTGAGAGAA
Source organism: Cervus canadensis (assembly GCF_019320065.1). Lineage (NCBI taxonomy): Eukaryota > Metazoa > Chordata > Mammalia > Artiodactyla > Cervidae > Cervus > Cervus canadensis. The sequence continues at coordinate 17,565,505 of NC_057411.1, read as the reverse complement.
TAGCATCGAAACATGTATATTACCAAGTGTGAAACAGATCACCAGTCCAGGTTTTGGAGGCATGAGACAAGTGCTCGGGGCTGGTGCACTGGGATGATCCAGAGGGATGGGATGGGGAGGGCGGTGGGAGGGGTTTCAGGATGGGGAACACATGTAAATCCATGGCTGATTCATGTCAATGTATGGCAAAAACCACTACACTATTGTAAAGTAATTAGCCTCCAACTAATAAAAATAAATGAAAGAAAAAAAAAAAGTTATCTGAGAATGAAAAATATAAATAAACTAAAACAGGTAGGATAAAATAAAACATAAATAATGTTAAATTATTTGGCAACTGAGAGAAACTCTAAAATATTTTTTTTTCTTATTTAGATGGAAAATTACCCATTTACAATGGGTTTTTACAAGACTTGTACTCATATTGACATTGGTGATTTTGTTCCTGAGGCAGGTAGTATTGATCCACTTATTTTTAATGATAAATTCAAAAAATTGTGCCAAAAATTACTTCAAGCTATTTCTAAGAGACTGAAGATAGAAAAATCAACTAAACTCCGAAATATAACAGATCACAGAGAGACAAGCTCTGACCTCTGGATGCTGATCTACTGTAAAGTGAATAAATTATGTGTCTTGTGAATTATGGCCTTCTCCGATGGTGCTAGTGGTAAAGAGCTTACCTGCTAATGCAGGAGATGAATTGAGATGCAGTTTCGATCCCTGGATCAGGAAGATCCCCTAGAGGAGGGCATAGTAATCCACTCCAGTATTTGTGCATGGAGAATCCCATGGACAGAGGAGCTTGGTGGACTATATATAGTCCATAGGGTCTCAGAGTCAGACACGACTGTGAGACTTACCACAGCACTTGTGGAATATCTGTTTGATTTATGGAAAACAGGAAAATGTCTACTCAGTTCAAATATTCCAAGTTCCTTAATCAATTCTAATCAGACAAGGAGTGTTTGGGGACTCTTTCTTTCTTTTTTTTTTTCCATGTGAGTTTAGTTTTCATGTGGGATTGGCCTCCCTGTAGCAATTCTGGCATTCAGAGTGCTGTGGTGACCACAGGGCAGTGATGGGTCTGAAGACTACTCTTCTAGTCCCAGTCCATGCTGTTGAAACTCTATAAATTGCAAAGTTAAAGCTACCAGATCAATAAAATAGCATTCAACAGGAGCTTATTATGCATGTATGAACATTTTGTGAACTGGGAGTTCCCAAGTCAATAGTAGGATGAGGCTCAGAGGTATGATGTTACAAGACAATGAAAATGCAGAGGCTGTTTATTCTTTCCAATTATGGGCTGTAGCATAAAAGTTTTCCTACTGATAAGGAATTAGTTAAACATGGTTACCTCATGCTAATTTGAAGGAACAGCTTAACTTTATTATTTTCAGAGGTATTAACAAGAAATAACCCAAGTTTCACTTAACGTTTATGAAATAAGCTAAATAAACTTAGTTTTTCTAATGTGGACTAAATGGTTTTGTCTGGAAATTTTCCTGCCTGCTCTTCATTTTGCATTTATTTTTAACAAAATACTGATGCTTGTCTTTTCTGATTTATGTTTTACTTTATCTTGATAATAGAGGCTTACCCTGAACCTGGCCTTCTTTATATGATCCTGGAATCCTGCTTGGTTTTCCCTTATCTTTTGCCTCATGCCCCATATGCTCAAATTATTTTCATTTTATGTTGGAGCCTTATCTCAGTTATTTTTTTTTATCACCACAGTGAATTGTGCTGCCACACATCCTACTTCTCATATTGCCTGCTAGCCATAATGTTCATTATTCTCTACTGTATTAAACCTACTGCATGCAAATCAAGCACAAAAAATCAATCAAAAGTACCAAATCAAAAGGTGAAAAAAATTGAATTAAGATTTACACAGCTTAAAGGGCAGTCCGAGATTTGGTTCGGTTCCCCAAACCTCAGTTCTTTCTATTTTTGAATGTTTCCTCTTCTTTGCTTGTCTAAATGAGAAATCTCAGAATGCTTTATAGTCAAGTACTGTGTAGACCTCTTTTTTGTTATGTTTGTGCTTGAGAATATTCATTCCAGAGCACCTATCCTCAGCCCTAATATTGCCTTAGTGACTCTCTAGTAAATGATAAAAATTTTCTTATTTCTTTTTATAATTATATATAGCCCACCTGTCATACAATACAATCCTTATGGTAAATCTGCTGCACATATCAAGTTCAACATGTTAACTTGAGTTTTCTTTGACAAGTAATAAAAATGCTTTATGAATAAAATATATATTTTTAACATTTAGAAATGTATCTTATGCATATTTTATTTGTTCCCACAACTATTAACAGGAAAAAATAGCAGGTGTAAAATGATTTTGGAATTTTACTTTACTTTAATATGTGAGAAAATAAATCTACAAACCTTTATCCATTCACTTTTGAAGCACATTTATTTAGAGTCTGCTATTTGCTCATGTGGATTAGGAGTAAAATAAAACCAGAGGCCCATTGTTCCAATTTTTAACCTACATCTCTAATTTCATAACATCCACTACTGTAATTATAGCCACAATTTTTTTTAACATTTTGGCCTAAAGTTCTCATGATTCAGTTGTATTACAATAAATATTCATCCCTTGGCACCTCAGTTAAGTTCAGTTCAGTTCAGTTGCTCACTCTTGTCCCACTTGTTGTGACCCATGGACTGCAGCACATCAGGCCTCCCTGTCCATCACCAACTCCCGGAGTTTACTCAAACTCATGTCCATCGAGTGGGTGATGCCATCCAACCATCTCATCCTCTGTCGTCCCCTTCTCCTCGGCTTTCAATCTTTCCCAGCATCAGGGTCTTTTCAAATGAGGCAGCTCTTCTCATCAGGTGGCCAAAATATTGGAGCTTCAGCTTCAGCATCAGTCCTTCCCATATAGCCCAAAGTTGTTTTCCAGTTTCTACACATATCAATGCATATATGTCCAGGTCATGGAAAACCTGGAAAATATTAAAAATAAAAAAAATAGATCTCATTCATTCTCAAGAACATCAAGCGTCATTGATTCTGATTTTCTCTGTTGGATACATTTCACTAATAGAAATATTTACTATAAACATATGCTTATTGTGAATATTTCAAAAAGATAATGTTTTAAAGTTTCCACTTAATGATTCACCTTAATCTTGACAAATGATTTTTGATTGTGTCTAGCCAAGTAACCCTAGAATGCTGGTAATTATAACAAGGAACATACACACTAACTATAAACCTATAGTATGTATATAATTTTTCTTCCTGCTTTATTGAGATATAATTGATACTATACAAGTTTAAGGTGTACAGTTAGTGATTTGATTTACATACATCATGAAATGATTACCACAATAAGTTTAGTGAGCATTTATCACACCATATAGAGAAAAAATGAAAGAAAAAAAATTAGTTTTCCTTGTAATGAAAATCCAGGATTTAATCTCTTAACAACTTTCATTGTATATAACATGCAGCAGTAATTACATTTATCATGCAAATTACATTTCTAGTACTTATTTATCTTATAATTGGAAATTTGGCCTTTTGACCACTTTCACCCAATACTCCCTTCCCCTACCCCCACCCTTCTGATAACCATAAATCCTACCTCTTTTCCCATGAGTTTACGTGCTTGTATTTTAAGTATAATTGACCTACAACACAATGTTATGTCTTCCATATATATTTTATACGAGAATTTAGGTCGCCGTCTGTGGGGTCTCAAAGAGTCGGATTTGACTTAGTGACTGAACAACAAAAAAATGAGAAACTGACAAAGGTGTTTATGAGAAAATACATTTGCACATGTGTGAGATATATATGTGTGTGTGTCTGTATAATTATTTACAGATACATCTTATAATGGAAAAGGATTAAACATAAGAAATGATTAAATATTAGTTGATTTTGTTGATTTTCTACAGTGTCTCCTCAACAAGTATTTTTATAAAGTGTCCTGTATAAATTAAGCCAGCAAATACTGGTTGTATATTGTAAGAGCAATTTTCTATCAACACTTCAATAAATTTCTCAAGAAATATTTTAGATTAAAAAGCTCTATATAATTCTACTAAATGACAGATAACAGAATATTTCTGTATTATAATGTTCATAAATGAATATAGTATAACTTACTTTCATTGGTCTGCTTTTAGATTTCTATGATAAAATGGGAAATATATATTGATTCTATTTTTCTGTAAGTTATAAAAATTATGGTGTTTCCAATGCACACCAGATATGTGCTAAATCTCTTTTCTGTTATAATATCTGTTCTGCAGCACTAGCACTTTCATTTACATGTTAATTGAAAAGAAAATAGTGGGAAAATGTTACCAAGATGATAAAAAGAAACCTATTTATCCTACCTAAACTTTAGGTGTCACTTGCTCATTCCTGTTAGATAGAAAAATAACAAGACTCTCCGATTAATTACTCACATGGATTGCAATTTTGAAGCTATCTCCTGGCAAAAATGAGAAATCCATTAATCAATGAAAATAGAATGAATCATAAGCTTTCCGGCCCTCTATACACAATTTTAATTTTTGTCTGATATGGGTTGGAACTTTTGTGTAGATTTGAAGACGAGGAAGCTCATTTATTTAGACAGACTTCATTCATTAATTTGTTCCATTTGTCTCTGCTGTTATGAAATCAAACTAGTCTATATAAATTCTTTTTTAGCTTTCAAGATGACAGACTTGTTATCCCTAAAGAATGTCTAGGATGCTGTGATATGTTTATAACTCCCTTGTTTTCAGTATCATTGAAAAAATACTATTAATAAAGGTGAAGGAGCCGTATTACTTCATATATTTAATTATATTGAAAACTATCTGGTGAAAATTATATTTCCTATTCAATCAACTTCATGTGCCTATGTAAAATAGCTGTTTAGCTAAAAACCCTACCTAGCCATTTTATTTTTGTGGGAAAATATAATATCTGTATGGTTGATTGTCTTCTAAACTCCTGAATATATATATATATATTTTTTTCTTCATTTTTTGGATGGCCTGATCAAATGTCTCCCATTCAAATCTATAGAAGATTCTATGCCTGATTGTATAATTTCAACACTCTATGAAAATAATTAAATGGCATGTGTATATATATATGATGTGGTGTTGGCGAAGACTCTTGAGACTCCCTTGGACAGCAAGAAGATCCAACCAGTCCATCCTAAAGGAAATCAGTCCTGGGTGTTCATTGGAAAGACTGAAGCTGAAACTCGAATACTTTGACCACCTGATGCAAAGAACTGATTCATTTGAAAAGGCCCTGATTATGCGAATGATTGAAGACAAGAGAAGGGGAGGACAGAGGATGAGATAGTTGGAAGGTATCACCAGTTCAATGGACACGAGTTTGAGTAAGCTCCGGGAGTTGGTGATGGACAGGGAAGTGTGGTGTACTGCAGTCCATGTGGTCACAAAGAATCGGACACAACTGAGAGACTGAAATGAGCTGAACTGATACATATATAATCCTCCCTGGTGGCCAAGTGGTAAAGAATCCACCTGCCAATGAAGGAGACATGGGTTTGATCCTTGGGTCAGGTAGATCCTGTGGAAAGGGAAATGACAACCTATTTCAGTATTCTTGTCTGGGAAATCTCTAAATAGTGGAGTCTGGTGGGATACAGAGTTGGACATGACTTAGTGACTAAACAACAACAAACAACAGTATACATATATATTTGTATTCTAAATTTATTACTAAAAAAAAAATCACTAGATTTAGAAAGGGGACAAACAGGAAAATAACAAATCTTTCCACAATATGGAAGGTAATATTTTTAACTTAAGCTAACTCTATCAAAAAGCAAGTTGAGCAGATAGTAGATAAATATTAGTCATCATGAGATAAAATGTCAATAGTAATATTAAATGGATTATAATTATATATAATTTATAAATTTTATAATTTATAAAATTATAATCTTTATAAAATCTATTAATACTTTGTCTATAAACACATTTTTGAGGCTTATTGAGCCAATTAGAGACATTCCCACAAACCAGCCCTCTATATTCTGAAGAGTTCAGAAAATTAACAGTAAGAGACAATAATGTAATCAATCATCATGCATTTCACCTTATATCTTGGAAAAAAATTGTTAAATTGTGCCAAAGCTGGAAGAAAAAGTGTCTCAGTAATACTTAATACCATTAACACCTGAGGAGATTCTCTGAGAAATCCATCACCTCATGTACTCCACTCCTTCACCTCCATCATCTATACATGAAGATCTCATTGGGATTCTGCTAATTTATAAAGGAGCACCTTTCTGTCCACTTCAGTCCCACTAACTGTCTTTGCTATTTCTGTGTGTGTACTGAATTTATTCAGTCACGTCCAACTCTGCGACCCCATGGACTGTAGCCTGCCAGGCTTCTCTGCCCAGGGAATTTTCCAGGCAAAAAAACTGGAATGTGTTGCCATTTTCTACTCCAGGGAATCTTCTGAAACAAGGGTTGAACCCATGTCTCTTGTGTCTCCTGCGACGGCAGGCAGATTCTTTACTACTAGTGCCACCTATGCTAGCTACCTTCAAATTTAAAAATATATTTCTCCTGGCCCAGCACTAGTAAACCTGTGAGACACTGTCTGCATAAATTCATAGTAAACCAACTTTTATTTGGAATCTTGCTTTATCCTTGAAGGGTATCCTGTAATTGGGATAATATCCTCTGATTCAAATGTGCATGTGTTTCTAGATGCTTTAATTACAACTTTAAGTTTGGTCTATGGAAGAGCATAATGGTTCCAATTTCTGATACCACAATCTGACTAATTTTCCCATACACCCATCTATCTGGGAGAGTCAATTCCCAGGCAGGTTGATAAGAAGCCTGGGAGGAGGAGAGAGGGGTCTGGGGCTCTTGCAGAGGAGATAGGGGTCTGGAGTTCTCAAGGAGGAAAGGACAAACTTCTTTTTTCTCTACATTCCTTAGTCTTAGTCACATAAAAAGTTTTTTCTTCAAGCCCAGAACTGATGATTACACAACAAACAACTCAGTTTGAACTCTGTACTAAGGATTATATAACAACAACATATCCTGCTTGAGGACATTTTCTCCTTCTTGAAGACCTTCTGACTAATCCTGTTACCTTAAAATGCATATTGTGGGAGTGGGTCTGGTAAAATTTTTACAACCTTGAGACATTCTTTTGATTAACTGTAATAACCAATTTAAAAAAAGTATATAATTCCCTTGCTAACACTAGCAAGGGGGGCACTCTCTGTCCCCCTTCTGATGTCTATGTCAGAAGTTTTCTCTGTCCCTTTTCATGCCTTAATAAAACTCTGCTACACAAAAGCTCTTGAGTGATCAAGCCTGGTTCCTGGTCCCGAAGCTAAATCTTCTTCAGAGATCAATAAATTGACACCGTTCACTGTCAGCTATCATCTTGAAGGCTTGTCCAGGATCTTCAGGAAAAGGTAAGAACACTCAGAGCTCTAGCCTCTCTGCTTTCTTAGTATACCCGTTTTCTGTTTTATTAACTCTTCAATGTGCTTGTGTAAATGAATGACACACCTTTTGCATGCAGCAAGTGATGAGCCCTGCTCTGTGGTTTCGTAGTGCCTCATAATGACTGAAGGCAGCCCCCAAAAGTGGAGTCTTGTTGGGGGTTTATACCGACCTGCCAATGCCAAGAGACACCCAAGGTTCCTGCGAGGGGGGCGATCAGAAATGGGCCAAGTGTGTGGGCCGAACTTTCCTTTCTTGGTCAGCTTTTCCTAGTCTCTTTGACCACTTCATAACTGAGTGGGGAATTAGAACTATTAATCTAATCTATTGGATCATAGAATATCAATGGTCTTGTGATTCATGCCATTACTATGTACTTTTACTTAGACCCCAAGCTTGTAGTCGTGGGAACCCAGACTTGCTAGGAGTGTGTTTAAGAACTAAGTGGATCTAGTGAGTCCTTCAGCCTCACTATATGAGGCACTTTTATATAGCTGTGCCTCCAAACTATATGGATGGAAACATTGTTAGTGAGCGTGAGGTCTCTGAGAACGCAGGTCAGTAATACGAGTTCAGTGGGCCTCTTCCTTTGGCAGTACTAGCTCTTAGCAGACTAGATAAAGGTCTCACGTGGCTTGTTGATGTGGCAATGATTCATTGCTTCTATGGCAGTCAGGACCAAACTCAAGAAAGTGAACGGGTACATAGAGGACGGATGCTTCCCCTTGTAGTACTAGCTTGGAAAACTACTCTTGGTGCATCTCCACCCCACTTCCATGGTAGGACAGTGGGAGGGATGGGGAAGGTGCCTGCATCAGTAAGTGGCAAAGTCTGACCAGGGAAGGAAATCTCTGGTGGAAAGTCTATCTACACCCTCATCTAGAGCAGGGAGGGACACCCCCAGAGGAAAGGAGCCACAACCATGGATGCAGCTTTCTTCTCTTTTACAGATGGGAGTTGGCAGTTCCAGAGCCACTCTTTTAAAATGTATTTTTTAAAAGTTGGGACTAGTTTGATCTCCATAATTTAAAAAAAAAAAAAAAAAGACACGCCTGATCTTCTTCTGTGATACTGAATGGACATAATATCCTCTGGAAGATGGCGAACACTGCCTGGTTGAAAATTCTCAATTATTGCTCTTTTACTACTAGATCAGTTCTGTAGCAAAAAAGGGAAATAGGTAGAAATGACATATGTGTTGCTCTTTATCTCTCTGTGAGATATGCCAGACTTATGTCCTAAGGGTACAGATTTGGGTGTGAAACTTCCAGCTCCCTCCTGTCCTCTTACTTTGCCCCTGTATCTGGGGCTCCCAACTGAACAGGCTTAGAATCAGGGTATCCTTCTAGTAGGGGTTGCCTCAGTCCAGGTAGAAATTCAAACAGTCCCAACTGTGGTCGAGACTATTTTTAGGATCCAAAAAGTACATAGAAACCTTTAAAGGGTTAATTTTACTTTATGACCTTGCTTGGAGAGATATAATACATGTCTTGAGACAGACGCTGACTCTTGACTTGAGAGTTCGAGTTTCTGTGGAAGCTACTACTTTCGGAGATGAATGGCTTGAACGTGAGACAAGGGAAAAGAGGTAACACAAAATAGCCCTCCTTCCTCAGTCAGCCAGTCAGTTCAGTCGCTCAGTCGTGTCTGACTCTTTGTGACCCCATGAATCGCAGCATGCCAGGCCTCCCTGTCCATCACAAACTCTTGGAGTTCACTCAAACCCATGCCCATCGAATCGGTGATGTCATCCTGTCATCTCATCCTCTTTCGTCCCTTTCTCCTCCTGCCCCCAATCCCTCCCAGCATCAGGGTCTTTTCCAATGAGTCAACTCTTCGCATGAGGTGGCCAAAGTATTGGCATTTCAGCTTCAGCATCAGTCCTTCCAATGAACACTCAGGACTTATCTTCTTCAGGATGGACTGGTTGGGTCTCCTTGCAGTCCAAGGGACTCTCAAGAGTCTTCTCCAACACCACAGTTCAAAAGCATCAATTCTTCTAGGCTCAGCTTTCTTTATAGTCCAACTCTCACATCCATACATGACCACTGGAAACACCATAGCCTTGACCAGACGGACCTTTATTGGCAAAGTAATGTCTCTGCTTTTAAATATGCTATCTAAGTTGGTCATAACTTTCCTTCCAAGGAGTAAGAGTCTTTTAATTTCATGGCTGCAGTCACCATCTGAAGTGATTTTGGAGCCCCAAAAATAAAAAGTCTGACACTGTTTCCACTGTCTCCCCATCTATTTCCCATGAGGTGATGGGACCAGATGCCATGATCTTAGTTTTCTGAACGTTGAGCTTTAAACCAATTTTTTCACTCCCCTCTTTCACTTTCATCAAGAGGCTTTTTAGTTCTTCTTCACTCTCTGCCACAAGGGTGGTGTCATCTGCATATCTGAGGTTATTGATATTTCTCCCGGCAATCTTGATTCCAGCTTGTGCTTCTTCCAGACCAGCATTTCTCATGATGTACTCTGCATATAAGTTAAATAAGCAAGGTGACAATATACAGCCTTGATGTGCTCCTTTTCCTATTTGGAACCAGTCTGTTGGTCCATGTCCAGCTCTAACTGTTGCTTCCTGACCTGTATACAGGTTTCTCAAGACGCAGGTCAGGTGGTCTGGTATTCCCATCTCTTTCAGAATTTTCCACAATTTATTGTTGTCCACACAGTCAAAGGCTTTGGCGTAGTCAATAAAGCAGAAATAGATGTTTTTTTCCTGGAACTCTCTTGCTTTTTTGATGATCCAGCAGATATTGGCAATTTGATCTCTGGTTCCTCTGCCTTTTCTAAAACCATCTTGAACATCTGGAAATTCTCGGTTCATGTATTGCTGAAGACTGGCTTGGAGAATTTTGAGCATTACTTTACTAGCGTGTGAGATGAGTGCAATTGTGTGGTAGTTTGAGCATTCTTTGGGATTGCCTTTCTTAGGGGTTGGAATGAAAACTGCCCTCTTTCCTACTGGAAGCCAAATGGTTCCCATAACAGAGCCCCTTTGCTGGATGTATTCTTGTAGGACTCAAGTGAGCATGTTCTAAGACTTTACGCTAAGTTGGCTGACATAGAGCAGGGAGAGAAGAAAACTCCAGGGAAATTATTAGATAGACTATGGGAGCCTCTCTGAAAGTTTACTGACACTGAGCCTGAAAGTACAGAGAGAGGAATGATTTTAAAAGAGATTTCTTAATTAGTCAGCTCCAGGTATCTGCCATAAGTTATGAAAACAGGCATTTGGACCAAATCAGTCTTTAGAAAAACTGTTATAGCTGGCTCAGATGGCATATTATGGCAATATATGTATATATATATACATCTGAGGAGGTAAATAAGAGGCAAATAATAATGGCTGTTAGACCTGCTTTGAAACAGCCTGAGGAGAAATACCCAGAGGGACTCAGGTGAAAAGGGATGGACTTGTTATTACTCTGGAAAGGGGGGCGGGCATCTCAAATGGGATTGCCTTCAGGCATCTAAGCCGCCCCTGGCTCCATGTCAGGTCTGCAAGGACCACGTTGGAGAAGAGATTGCCCTCTGATGCACAGTCCCCAGGGGTTGGACTCTCAAGGCAATCAGGACTGAAGGTGCCAGTGGATCCCCACACAAGCCCCTATTCTAATAACACCTGAGGAAGCCCGGGTATTAATAACTGTGGAGGCCAATGAATTGATTTTCTTTTGGATCCTGGGGCAACTTTCTCTGTGCTCACTGAAACCCCTGATCTGCTTTCCTCCTGATCCACTACTGTAATGGGGCTGCCTGAATGAGCCAAATGCTATTATTTCAGTCATCCTTCAAGCCGAAACTGGGACTCTGTGCTGTTTTCTAGTGAATTTCTGATTGTGCTGGAATCTCCCTCACCCCTTCTGGGGAGGAATATACTGAACAAGGCCCAGGCCTCTGTTTTCATAAATATGAAATTTGCTCTTTTTAGTTGAACAAAATGTAACTCCTAGAGTGTGGGTTGATGGAAAAAACTGGGTCAAGCACAAAATGCTGTTCCTGTCATTATCAAGCTCAAAAGACCATCACCTATTTCCACATCAAAAGCAGTACCCACTAAAGCCTGAGGTTGAGGAAGAGTTAAAGCCCATCATTGAAAATTTAAAGGAACAAGGGCTATTAATTCCCTGCAACAGTCCATGCAGCATTCCTATTTTGGTGTAGAAAAAGTCAAATGATAAATGGAGACTAGTCTAAGATTTATGAATAATAAATGAGGCTATGGCTCCTTTTACTCATATGCCAAAAAGAAACAGATTTTCTTGCTTACACTTCTGGGTAGACACTTTTACTGGATGGATTGCAGCCTTTCCCTGCCATAGTGAACAGGCTAAGGAAGTTTTAAAAATTTTAATCCATGAAATTATTTCCAGGTTTGTGCTGCACAGATCCTCTAGAGCAACAATGGCTCTGCCTTTAAAGCTACTGTAACTCAAGGGATGTCAAAATCTCTAGGAGTTGAATATCACTTAGACTGTTTCTGGAGACACCAATCTTCAGAAAAAGTTGAAAAGATTAATGACATTATTAAGAGGCATCTGCATAAGTTAACTCAGGAAACACAAGACAGTTGGTTTAAAGCTGTACCCATATCTTTAATGAGTGCTTGAACTGCCCCTAAAAAGAAAGGACTGTCTCTATGACAGACTGTCTTTGTGCACAGATATTGTCATAGATCCTGAAGCCCTAGAATTAACTATATGATTCAGCTTTCATCAGTGAAAGCTTTCATTCAGCTCCTCATCAGTGAAAGGCTTTGCAGGGTGGGTTCCTCTGTTTCAAGGAAAGGACTTTCTTCAACTCTGTGAATATCTTTACCAATGGCAATCATATGTGACACCTCTTCTTGATCTGATGGCTTCTAACAATCCTAAAATGGACTGATAGAACTATGGACATAAAGTTACTTTTAATTTTTATTATGTTTTAAGTTGGTTCAAGGACTGTTTTGCTACACATAAGAAGTTCAGGTCCTCCGTTTGCCTGGCCAGGCACTGATTGCTACTGGATCCCTCAGTCACACTGGTTTGCTCCAAACAGGATCTACTGGATATGTGGTTCTTTTATGGTCATGGTTTCCCCCTGGCTAGATAGGGAGATGCACCCTAGGTCTAACTTTTATTCATGGTTTCATATTTTCAGAGCTTCCAGAGAAGACTGCTTATTTGCCACAACTTAAAACTCATTGGGCAAGGTCTGTATTTCACTGGATGATTATCTGGCTCCAATATTTGTTCCCTTTCTGGGAATTACAAATGTTATGCTACAAGTTGATGCTCTGACCAGCTTTACTCAACAGGCTTTAAAAGATTCTCAAAAAGCTACTTAAAGCCTTTATGCTGAAAAATACAAATTACAAAAATGGTTTTACAAAACAGATTAGCCTTAGATATTCTAAGGAGGAACTTGTGCTATTATTCATACCCAATTTTGTACATATATACCAGATATGAGTGCTAATGTTACTTACTTTACGAAATACAGAAACAAGATGATTCAGACTATGGATTCTCCCAAAGCCTCAGTAACTTCACTTTGGGAAACATTAACTAGTTCCCCATGGTGGAAAACTATTTTAATTGTAATAATTCTAATTGTTCTGTTTTCCTATTTGCTTCCTGCACCTATAACTGTGTAACTGGATTTGTTTCTAACTATCTGAAAGCTTTTACATTACAAATGGTTGTCCAGGCTCCTATGAGTGCCACAGCCTGCTCCAAATATTACTTGGGGCCCCTGGATCAGAGACCCTCAATATGAGGTTTAGGTGAATATGTTGCCTCAACAATTTAGGGATGATGTCCCTTAACAGCAGGAAGTAGTTATGGAATGAAAAAGACACCCCTTTCCCTTGGCAATGTAATTCTACAACAAGAAAAGAGGGGAATAAGAGAGTAAATTCCCAGGCAAGTTGCCAAGAAGTCCAGAGAAGGAAAGGCCCCTGAGAAGGAAAAAAGGTTTGGGAGTCCCAAAGGAGGAGAGCAGGATCTGGAATTCTTAAGGAGAAGGAGTTCTTGAGTGATCAATCCTGGTTCCTGGTCCTGAAGCTTAATCTTCTTCAGAGATCAAGAATCTGATAGCACTCATCATAAGCTATCACTGTTCATTATTTTGACAATATTTACTGAATATCTACTGAGTGTCAGATAATATTCCTGGTGCAGGTATTACGTCATTACACAAAACAGATAAAGTTCTTACCATCCTGAGTCTCACATTCAGGTGGGATAACAAATAAGCACATATATCATGTGTGCTGGGCAGTTATATGATGTATGGTAACAGAGACAGGCATCTTGGCTAAATCTAACTGTTTCACAGAGGGTGATGAGACAGAGACTCTGTGACAGTCACAGTAGAGCAGATAAAAGAAAGAAATGCCAGAGTGAGCATCTCCCACACGGAGGCACAGGGTGGATTTCAGGAGGAGGAAAAAGCATGTGCCAAGGACCTGGAATAAGAACATCCTTGGTGTGTTCAGTGCCCGTAGAGGGAGTAAATAGTACTGGAAGATAATAAACTACAGAATAAAGATTGAAAATGAAATTAGAGAACCATATATGTGGTGTGGAGAAGATTACAAATAGCTTTGTAGATCATTAGAAAAACTTTGACTTATACTTTAAATAAGATGGGAAGCCATTGCAATGCTTTAAGAAGACTATTGGTATGATTTCGTTTTGTTAAAATAATTTTTAAAAAAATCCTGGTTGCTGTATGGAAACTGATACAGATTAGACTGTACTAGAGTGGAGGGGCCTGCTTTGATTGTGTGTGTGTCTATGTGTGTTTATTAAAAAAACAAACAAACAAAAAAAAACATACTGGCTATTAACATGATTTGGCTGTAGGGTAAACAAAAAAAGAGAGAAGTCAAAGAAGCTCCATTTGTGACCCTGGCAAAACATTTCTTTGAACTGGTAGGCATGAAAGTCTCATTAGAATGAATTTATGAAGCAGCTGGAGGTAAAGAAATGGGTCCAGTGAATAAGACAAGTTTATTCAGGAGTTTGGTTTCAAGAGTGAAGGAAAAATGAAATAGTCACTGAAGAGCAATGTAAAGTGAAAGTGAATGTTGCTCAGTTGTGTCTGACTCTTTGCACCCCATGAACCATAAAGTCCACGGAATTCTCTAGGCCAGAATACTTGAGTGGGTAGGCTTTCCCTTCTCCAGGAGATCTTCCCAACCCAGGGATTGAACCCAGGTCTCCCGCATTGCAGGTGAATTCTCTATCAGCTGAGCCACAAAGGAAGCCCAAAGGGGAATGTAAGGTCAAGAAAAGATTATATGTGTGTATGTGTGTGTGTGTGTGTTTTGTTTATTTTTAAATATGAGATATTATTGAATGTCTTGCTATTATATCCATAACATCTGTTTGCTCTTTCAGAATGATACACTAGAGAAACAAAACGATAGATGAGAAAGGATATACTACCTGGAGCAATGTCTTTGTTATGCAACAAGAGATAAGCTCTAGTTTGAAAGGAGATTGGCCTTAGAAAGTAGCATAAGAGTTTAACCATCTTAACAGTAGCTGAAGCAATTTACCTGGAAACAAAATTTATTCATGATTAGAACAATATGTGAAATATCTCTTTTGATTGCTTCTAGATTTACTAAGAAATGACAGCTTGTCCATATATTGATAACCTGCATATGGAAGAAATTCTGGAGTCTGGAAGGATGAAAAATTTGGAGAAAGACAACTAAGAGAGTAGAGTAAAAATGCAATATGGTTTACTTGGTTCTCATGACCTATAATAGACTATTTTTTAGACTCCTCTGCATGGAATTTAGATTGAGTATGAGATTTTTTCTTGAAGGAGATTGACTTTTTTTCCCTCTAAATTTGTAATTGATTATATAAATAATTACTTTCCTGGTAATAGCCAAGAAAGAAAGGAAGATTTTGTTTCACTTTGCTACCATTCTTATCTTGTATTATCTTAAGCCTTGATTTAAGCAAAATAATTATTACCCACAACAAATTTTGCACATAGAGCCATTTTTATTTTTAATCTCATTGACGCAATTTAAGGTTAACTCCATGGCTTTTATATTTGCTTTTATTTGGTAAAATTATCCAATTATCCTTTGTCCATGTGATAGATCATGACAGTATTGGTCAACTAGACCTGGCCTGGCCACTACTCCAACTACTGGAAGGCTCATAAAGCATATTTAGCAAGTTGGAGATATTGTGAGAAAAAGAAGCATAAGATAAGGGAAAATTAGAAAGAAAATCAGTTTCACTCACTTCAGGTGTCCAGTTGGAGCAGACTAGGTCAGAGGGAGAATTAAGTTGAACTCAAAATATGATTCAGAATTTGCCTATTATATAGTATACTATCAGACAGCTTTTCTCCAGAGAAACAGAACAATAGGATGTACACATGTATGTGTGGTTTGTAGTGTGTGTGTGTGCATACTGTGTATATGTATGGATAGATAGATTGATAGTTAAGAGTGTATGATACGACAGTGCCAAAAATGTGGCGATGTATTTGGTCTTTGTTTTTCAAAATCAACCTGCATGCTTTTTGGAAGTATATATTGAAATTGTATTAATTTAATTTTGAAGCAAGAACTTATTCTCTGTCCTTCTATAATAAAAGCAAACATTATCTCATAGCATAGGACTTAGTCATTTGCTAAACTTATGATGATACAATGAAAATAACTCAATATGCAAACAGTTATTCCACACAATGGAGTTTTCAACATCCAACATGATCTGTCACAGACAGTTGAAGATTATGACTAATGATGAGACTAGAGAACTTATTAAAAATATCAGTTAATTTGTTTCATATTGGCATTAACATGTTCAATTAAAGAACTATTAGAAAATCTATTAGAAACTATTAGAAAATCAAACAAAATTGTATTTCAGTTTTTCAAAATATATATATATTAAGTGAAATGAATATGCAATCAAATATGATGATTAAACTATATTTTAAAATGAGCTTAGTTTTTTCTTAATTAATTTGGTACCAAAAGAGTAAAATCTTATGATTTTGAAGTGTCTTTCTTGAAAATATTTCAGACACAGAATTTACAAATTTGTAACACACAGTATAAGTGGATATTAACTGCTCTAGTAGTCTAAAAAGCATACCTTAAAAATTAGCCAGATTGTCTCTAAAGTTGAAAAGTAGTCTAGAATGAACATGTGAGTCCAAGAAGCAGGTGTGTGTATGTGATAAATATATTGTTTTACTGATGTAAAATTTTAACACTTTCAGTTCAGTTCAGTCGCTCAGTCGTGTCCAACTCTTTGTGATCCCATGAACCGCAGCACACCAGGCCTCTCTGTCCATCACCAACTCCCGGAGTCCACCCAAACCCATATCCATTGTGTCGGTGATGCCATCTAAACATCTCATCTTGTGTCATCCCCTTCTCCTGCCCTTAATCTTCCCCAGCATCAGGGTCTTTTCAAATGAGTCAGCTCTACGCATCAGGTAGCCAAAGTATTGGAGTTTCAGCTTCAACATCAGTCCCTCCAGTGAACACCCACTTTATGTAATATCACACTTTATGTAATGTCATTCTAGTACAGACCATAAAACCATAAGGGAAAGCAACTTTTAAGAGAAAACCCCAGATCTGAATCTGTGAACCTACTGAAGTGGCCATCAGTACATGTTAGTTTTTATCCTAAAAATATACTGGTACTCTGCAAAAAGTAGACAGTCTTTTATTTTTTTTTTAATACCAACCAAAATGTTTCATGCCCCATTCATTGCTTATTACATCTGGTAATGTATTTATTTTCCATTTTCTATTGACTCTAAATGTTCATGTCAATATTCTACTGAACATTATTTTTTATCAAAGTAATTGGATTACTAAATCATTTAGCTTTGCCAATCCAGTAAGCATCAATATAGAGAATATGAAATACTAAATGACAGAAGTTTATTTTTATGAGAAAAATGAATATCTGGAAATTTGACAAAAGTACTGTATATATAATGTGCTTCCTGATGGCTCATGGCAAAGAATCCACCTTCAGTGCAGGAGATGCAGGAGCTGCGAGTTCAATCCCTGGGTTAGGAAGATCCCCGGAATAGAAAATGTAAACTCACTCCAGTATTCTCTGAAAAACCCCATGGACAGAGGAGCCTGGCAGGCTGCAATCCAATGGGTCACAAAGAGTTGGACACAACTGAGAGACTGAACACATACACATGCACTGTATATAATTATGATGTGGAATGGGGGTAACCGAGAGGCTGTGAGTTAGCACATTAAATAAAATATATTAATGCATAACAGTAGAAAGAGCAATCTCATGATTACTAAAATACTTTTCTAAAGCACTGTGTCATATAAGCATTTGTAAAAAATTTAAACTGTTGCTGAGCATATCAGCTCATCAGTGTTTGTGTTTGTTCTCAAAAAATGGGATGGTCTATAGCTATTATTTTTCTCACTTTTATGGAAAATTCAAGAAACAAATTTAGATTTGCATCCAATAAATATTATTTATTCTATAATATTCTCCTGAATAATGTAATCTACCTGAAGAGACAAACAAACAAAAACGCTTAGAAACTCTTTTAAGAAGAGCTTCTAGTCTAAAATTGTTCTTAATGTAGAGGTAAATAGAAATATAATTACATACACACACATTATTGTGTCTCTTGTCCATTTTGGTTTTGAGACCTACAAAACTATTAAATCTTAAGAATATTTTCAGCTACACTGATCTGCAGCCTATTTAAACTATCTGCTTTGTTTCATGTTTAATTATTCAATTAAATTTAATAAATATTTTTCTTATACTTATATGCCTGATAATTATTCTTGTCATTGGAGATACAAAGGTAAACAAAACAGACTATATCCTACTCTGTGGAGCTTATATTCTAGTGGAAGTAGGAGGAGAATTTTAAAATGCATTTTTAATGTATCAAATGATAATATGTGCTCAGAAGAGATAATGGAGGATAAGGACACAGACTTTTGGCCAATAGAGAGAGTGATTAGGAATGTCCTCTTTAAAATGATGATATTTAAGCAGAAGCCTAGAAAAATTTTTAAGTACTCTTACAAATATCTGAGTAATTGGACTCCAAGAAGTGTGAAGACAAGATGCAAACCTGAGGGGAGAAATGCTTGATATTTTCTAGAAACAGCTGAGTCAGGGTGATGGAGAAGAATGAGCAAAGAGAACAGTGGGGGAAGAAATGGGATTGGAGCTCTAGCAGTACTAGACTCTGCAGTGTATGGGATCATTTTTGCATTTACCTTTTAGGGAGATGATAAGACAGATTTGGTTTCTGCAGGGACTGGCTTTTGAGAAACATTTGAACAAGAAATAGCAGTTTGGTGGCTATTCAGAATGAGAGATAATGATGTCTTGAGAGATATGATGTCTTCACAGCATTGTCTGTTATAAAAACTATTGGACTCCAGATGCTTTTAAACAATGAAATCAACAGCATTTGCTGTTGGACTGGCTATGGGTTGTGAGAAAATGTTGATACATGCATGTTGTCCAGAAAAACTAGAAATGTCATTTACTGAAATGTAAATGAAAATGTTTGTTGGAGAAAATCAGGATTTTGAACATTTGTTCTGTTTTTCGACATGGCATACTTGATATGTTTCTTAGGCTACTTATCCACATGAGATATAAGTAGGTAATCGGGTACAGGAGTGTGTTGTTTGTGTATAGTGAAGAGCTGGAGCTGTAAATTGAGATGTTTTCCCCATGCACAGGCTGCATTTAAAATATAAGACTTCCTAAAAAAAATAAAATAAAATAAAATAAAATAAAATATAAGACTTCCTGAGAATTGGTTGCTCACTATTCCACTTTCTTCAGGCCTTTGCTCAAATAACACCCACACTTCAGGATCTTCCATGTTATCTTTATTTTAAATTACAAAACTTCTCTTGGCACTGATTTATTTTTCTTCTTAATATGTACTGTCTTCTACTACACTATATGAGCTTCCCAGCTGGCACTAGTGGTAAAGAAACTGCCTACCGATGCAGGAGATGTAAGAGACACAGGTTTGATCCTTGGATCAGGAAGATCCCCTGGAGGAGGGTGTTGCAACCCACTCCAGTATTCTTGCCAGGAAAATCCCATGGATGGAGGGACCTGGCAGGCTGCAGTCCATAGAGTCACAAAAAGTCAGACACAAATGAAATGAATTAGCATGCACTACACTATATAACTTGCTATATATTACAGGTGTCTCTACCAATTGAATGTTCACCCCAGGAGGCAGGCTACATGTTTATTTTCTCCATTCATATTTGTCTACCTGTTGGAAGAGGCCATCAAAAATACATGATCAGCAGTTGACCTGTGAGCAGGACCTGGGCAATTGGAAGCTCCCCATCCTCTCCCAGTCCTTGGAATGTGCTTTCACCTTGCCTTCCCTGCTCCCAAAAGCTGCTCCAAGCATGCAACCTTGAAATAGACATGTAGTGTAGAAGCTATCTGGAATGGTATGTGACTGCGACTGAACACAGTTAAGCCCTTTAAATAAACTTCTATGGTTCTGGTAAGCAGATGAGGAAATCTACTTGACTTATGGCCACTCAAGACAAACCTTACAAGTAAATTCTCTTGCTTTATAAAAGTGCCCCCTGCCAATCTGGAATGGTCTATCTTTTTCTGAGGTTTCCCCCTAACCTCTATATAAAGAGGTCCGTTTCAAATAAATACTCAGAAAGATCCAAAAAGTTTTTGAGGCAACATTGCCATTCTTCTTATTGCCTGGTACAGAACAGGTGCTAAATAGTTGTGATTAAAAGAAAAGTCATAAGACAGGATCATATTATTTAGAGAGTGATTTTATGTGGTGAAAGCAAGTTTTTTAACTAACACAAGGGAAGAGAGGCAGCATCTAGGGATTCAGAAAGAATCCTAGAAAAAAAATCCCTGGGAGACAATACAAGTGATAAAAGAGAACAAGAAGAGACAAACTCTCAGAGGTCAAAAGTTGAAAATGCTATAGAGATTGTGATTTACTCAGTTAAACCCTGCAGACTGGTTTGAAAACTGAAGAATGAGAACTGAAAATTTGATTTGTAAGGAGATAAAGATAGACAGGACAAGGATTACAGATAAAATTTGTTAGAGTTTCTACATAGAGAGGAACATACAAATAAGACGCTTACTCCTTGAAAGGAAAGTTATGACCAACCTAGACAGCATATTAAAAAGCAGAGACATTACTTCCCCAACAAAGGTCCATCTAGTCAAGGCTATGGTTTTTCCAGTGGTCATGTATGGATGTGAGAGTTGGACTATAAAGAATGCTGAGTGTAGAAGAATTGATGCTTTTGAACTGTGGAGTTGGAGAAGACTCTTGAGAGTCCCTTGGACTGCAAGGAGATCCAACCAGTCCATCCTAAATGAGATGAGTCCTGGGTGTTTATTGGAAGGACTGATGTTGAAGCTGAAACTCCAATACTTTGGCCACCTGATGTGAGAAATGACTCATTTGAAAAGACCCTGGTTCTGGGAAAGACGGAGGGCAGGAGGAGAAGGGGACGGTAGAGGATGAGATGGTTGGATGGCATCACCGACTCAATGGACATGGGTTTGGGTGAACTCCAGGAGTTGGTGATGGACAGGGAGGTCTGGCGTGCTGCAGTTCATGAGGTCGCAAAGAGTAGGACATGACTGAGAGACCAAACTGAACTGATACAAATAAGGAGTAGCTAGATGGAAGAAAACATGGGGTAAAGAGAGATTATTTTTCAATGTAAGTGATTTTAGAACATTTATGTGTGTGTATGTGTGCATTCAGTTTCTCAGTCATGTCCGACTCTGCAACTTCATGGACTGTAGCCCATCAGGCTCCTTTGTCCATGGGATTTTAAGCTAACATTAATGATAATGTAAGAAGAATTAAAAATGATAATACAGAAAACAAAGAAGTAAGTGCTGGAACAGTGTTGTTAACCAGCAAAACGAAATGGGAATTAGTGTACATTTTCAGGCTCTGTCCTGCAGTGGGAGAAGGTCAGTCTTGCACTATGAGTGCAGAGAAGTATGAATGTATGGACAGAGGCAGGTTTATTAACAGATGTGGAACTTCTCTTACCACTGCTTATATTTTCTTATTGGCATGTGAGGAAAATTCAATAGCTGAGAGAGAGAAGTGTGGGGTAAATGTGTTAAGAAAAAAAGAAGGTTCCAGACACTCAGATGATTAAGTATAGAAGTGTAAAGAGTGAATAGCAAGAGCATATGGATTATTTTTTCCAAACAAAGTCTCTCTCTGTACATATTGGACAGGAGAGGAATGATTTTATGTTGTTGTTGTTGAGTCACTAAGTTGCATCTGACTCTTTGTGACCCCATGGACTGCAGTACGCCAGGCTTCCCTGTCCTTTACATCTCCTAGAGTTTGCTGAAACTCATGTTTATTGAGTTGGTGATGCCATCCAAACATCTCATACTCTGTACCCTCTACTCCTTTTGCCTTCCATCTTTCCTAACATCAGAGACTTTTTCAATGAGTCAGATCTTTGCATCAGGTTGTCAATATATTGGAGCTTCAGCTTCAGCATCACTCCTTCCAATGAATATTCAGGGTTGATTTCCTTTAGGACAGAATGGTTTGATCTCCTTGCTATTCAAAGAACTCTCAAGAGTCTTCTCCAGCACTACAGTTCAAAGTCATCAATTCTTCACTGCTCAGTGGTGAAGAATTATGATTTTATAACACATAATTTTCCTACTTGTATTATTAAGAAATCAATTTTATCCATAGTTTGATCATATATATATAGTTTGATATATATATATATATTCACCTTTGCAAATATATATATGTATATATATATACTTTTTTAACATAAGTAAGCTTCAAAAGTTTTAATTTTTGGTATCTTATCTAGTTTAACTGCTTTTAAGGTTAACAGGCATAATAATAATACTTATTAATAAGTTAATAAACATAATTGTTATATTAACTTGAATAAATTTAAAATAATATTAACAGAAACATATTTGTGTATTGTAAGATTTTATTTTTTTTTCATTTATTTTTATTAGTTGGAGGCTAATTACTTTACAATATTGTAGTGGTTTTTGCCATACATTGACATGAATCAGCCATGGAGTTACATGTGTTCCCCATCCTGATCCCCCCTCCCCCCTCCCACCTCCCTCTCCATCCCATCCCTCTGGGTCTTCCCAGTGCACCAGCCCTGAGCACTTGTCTCATGCATCCAACTGGACTGGTGATCTGTTTCACCCTTGATAGTATACATGTTTCAATGCTGTTCTCTCAGAACATCCCACCCTCGCCTTCTCCCACAGAGTCCCAAAGTCTGTTCTGTACATCTGTGTCTCTTTTTCTGTTTTGCATATTGGGTTATTGTTACCATCTTTTTAAATTCCATATATATGCATTAGTATACTGTATTGGTCTTTATCTTTCTGGCTTACTTCAATTGTGTTATATCAATTAGGAGTTAAATAATAAGCACATTAATATTCATCCCCTAACAGATGACCTATATGATATTTAGAACCAAATTTTAGGGTGTGTTTAAAATTATCCTGTATATTTATTAATATTTACAGACAAAGAAAAGTCAAGAGAAATAATTCTAAAATTAAGATAAAATCAATGATTAGTCTATGGTAAATATCATTTTTCCTGTTATAAGGTATTGGTATAATGTACATTTTATGGTAATTATTCATTTCTATAATTTTTTCAGTGTCTTCTATATGTAGAATGCACTAAAATATAAATGATGTAATGTCATAACAGAAAGTCATTACTCTGAAGACAAGCCAGAAAACAAAGCTACTAATACACTTACTAGGAGATTAAAAGTTTCAAGATGTCATGGATACCTGGAAGAAAATTCTTGATTTCAACTACTTTTTTCCATTTAATCTCATTGCAAATGAGAAGAATATGATAAATTAAAAGTTTGTTATCTTTATATCTTTAACTTTCACCTCTCTTGAGTCGTAGAGTTTGGGACTTTTCACTTATAACAAAAATACTTCTTAATTTTATTTTTTATTTTTTTTCTTCTTAATTTTAAGTAGTTATACAAGGTTGCTGTGCCGAGCCATGCTTAGTCGCTTAGTTCGATTCTATGACCTCATCCACTGAAGCACAGTAGGTCAGCTTTGGTGATGCTATCTAACTATCTCATCCTCTGCGACTCCCTTCTCCTTTTGCATTCGATCTTTCTCAGCATCAGGGTCTTTTCCAAAGACTCAGCTCTTCACATCAGGTGGCCAAGGTTCTGGAGCTTCAAATTCAGCATTAGTCCTGATCAATACTCAGGGTTGATTTCCTTAAGGATTGATTAATTGGATATCCTGGCAGAGGGATTCTCAAGAGATTTCTCCAGCGCCACAATTTGGAAGCATCAATTCTTCAGCACCCGGC
Source organism: Cervus canadensis (assembly GCF_019320065.1). Classification (NCBI taxonomy): domain Eukaryota; kingdom Metazoa; phylum Chordata; class Mammalia; order Artiodactyla; family Cervidae; genus Cervus; species Cervus canadensis. Next base: position 17,541,604 of record NC_057411.1, on the reverse strand, counting down.
CTTCTTTATGGTCTAAGTCTCACATCCATACATGACTGCTGAAAAAAAACATAGTTTGACTACATGGACCTTTGTCGGCAAAGTAATGTCTCTGCTTTTCAATATACTATCTAGGCTTGTCACTGCTTTCAAGGAGCAAGTGCCCTTTAATTTCATGGCTGCAGTCACCGTCCACAGTGATTTTGGAGCCCAAGAAAATAAAATCTGTCACTGCCTCTACTTTTTCTCCTTTTATTTGCCATGATGTGATGGGACCAGATGCCATGATCTTTGTTTTTGAATGTTAAATTTCAAGCAACTTTTTTCACTCTCCTCTTTCATACTCATCAAGAGCCTCTTTAATTCCTCTTCAATTTCTTCACTATCATAGTCATTAGAATGCTATCATACATAGTTTCTTATATAATTGTGCTAAAAATTATCCAATTTAAAACATTATTTTTATAAAGATTATTTAATATACAGTTCAATGTGTCTTCTGTTATCTCAAATCTATCTTTTATAGCATTATGCAAATTTCTACCCTATCCTGCATGCTCAATTGAGAAGTAAATATTAATTATTGTTCAGGTTTCTTTTTGTTGTTGTTGTTGAGGTTTCTTTAGTCTTTCTTCAGCTGGAATTGTTATTTAATCATTATTTTATAATGTAAGTTTGAGAAATTTAGTTCAGGTGTCTTGTTTATTTTTATTTGATATTTCTTTATGATTAAAGTGAAAATTTATTTTTGGAAGGAATATTGTAGAATTAATACAGCCTTCTAAGTGTATCATATTAGGAGATACAAGACAGCAGTTTATCATATATTGTTGGAAACATTACCACTTTCCTTCTTTAGTTTGTGATTATTTGGCAGATAAGTCAAAACTATGTAAGTATCCTGTTTTATTGACCATTGAATATTCTTACCAGAAAAAAGTTTTAATATGACAGTAAAATAGTTTTTTTGTCATTCTTTTATTCCTTATTAGTTGATGTTACTCTAAAGAATTACCATTCTTTGTAATTCTTTTACTATTTGTGTGATTGCATAGACAAGAGAGAAGATACAAAAAATTTCCTGAATTTTATATCTTTATAATATCTGATATTTCTTAGCTCATCTGTGGTCAGTACATTCTACCAGGAGACAGACACTTCAGAGTTTGAGTATGACTAAATATTCACTCTACTTATTAATATAAAACTGTATATTTTACCCATTGTTTTATACTGTCAAGCATAATTTTTATATTGCCATTTATTTGTTCATTCATTAAATTTTATTCAGCACCAGTCATACTACAGTAAGTATTGTGCGATATTCTTTTAGAAACAGATCATCTAAGATAAATACTGATATTTAAAGAAAATGTAATTCCTTTAGAAAAACTGCATAATGCTATGCTGTATTCAGTCACTCAGTCATGTACAATCTGTGGCCCTTTGGATGGTAGCCCACTAGGCTCCCCTGTCCATGGACTTTTTCAGGCAAGAATTTTTCAGGGAGTGCATTGCATGCCCCTCTCCAGAGGATCTTCCTGACCCAAGGTTCAAACCCCCATCTCCTGTGTTTCCTGCACTACAGGCAAATTCTTCACCATTGAATCATTGGTAAAACTCGCCCCAAACTCTATAATATACCACATCAAAAGACAAATAACATGACTTTTAGTATGGTGCACTTTAATGCCCTAACAGGGTAAACAGAAGGATTCTGTGATGTCCTATTTCAGTCCTTATGAAAATTGTGCAACTCTGGGTATCACTATGGCACAAGTAATTCCGGGATGTCAAGGATGTAGAAATGGCAGGAAAATTGACTCACAGGGAAAAGTTAGAGTGAATGAGAGTCAGATAAGCATAAGCATATGTATCTGTAGAGGGACAAGTATGTTTGTTAGTTGATGAAGGACAAGTTCCCCAAAGAGCATCACCAATTGCTGTGTCATCTCTCTCTCTCTCACAAACACATAGACACACACACACACACACACACACACACACACACGTTCATGCATTGTCATTTGTAAGCACAAATATACTCACACACAGAGGATATTGTGTGTTTTCCATTTAAAAATAAGCAGCTATCATTTTGCAATCACAATTATACTTTGATAGTGTATACATATATATGTGTTGTATGATTTTAATTCTGTGATGATAAATAATAGATCCCTATATATGCATTTAGTTCTGGATGTGTGTGTATGCAGCCATAAAAGGTGATGCTGGAAAGTTATTAAGAACTTATAGTGATTTGTGATTAGTTATGCCACTTTTTGACTTTATCACTTCGGTGAAGTTACCTAAACCCTCTGTGCCTCAGTTTCTGCATCTATAATAAAAGCTATCTTATTCAGTTATGTGGATAAGCACTGAGTACATTGCATAAACCATGATAAGCCTCACATGGTCACTGACTATTACTCTGTGAATACCAATTACTTCACACAGATATAACGTCTGCTGTTTCCTAAGTAGATTAAACTATGCAAACCTTGTGGCATAAAATGTTCAAAAATGAAAACATTACAACTCTAGATAATCCAAGAAAAGATAATATTTCAAATAGTGCTAGTCAACATCTTTCTATCCAGATGAAAATGTACCTCAACCATCTCAGATCATATTACTTAAATTACTTGAAATGTGCATGAGAAACCTAAATAATAGCAATATTATTGATTTTTAAATTATGAAGATGCAGAGTTAATATCCTCACTCTGTTGGTACTGTCTTACTCATCTCTCTGATGTTTTTAAGGTTTTTTTGAAAATCTATGAACCAAAAAAATGCACTGGCCTCAATTTCCCAAGCCCAGTGAAAAAATGAAGCTGTACATAATAAAAAAATGAACACACTAAGTTCTTATTTCTCAAATGAAACTTTAATTTTTTGTTTGATTATGATTTCTTCACAGCTTATCAGAGAAGAGGTAAAACTGCAAAGAAAGTATATGAGTGTGTTGCTAAATATATAGATCCAAAAATATTCAGATTTTTTTTTCAAATTTTTCTTTCAAAGTTGAGAGAGGAACTCTATAGTCCATTCTATTTATGACAAGAAATCCCTGAAAGAGGAGAAACAGGCATGGCCTGAGCTCCCAAAATAAAGTACAGCACTTGCCAGCACACATCAGAGGACAACTGCAATCATGTGGCCAGCTTTAGGAAGGGCAGGCCTGAACGTCTGGAAACTCTCCAGGGTGGAATCAGAGAACACAGAAGAGGGCAGAGCCAACTGCTCTAATGAAAACACAGTGTGCAATCAAGGAAAAATGGAGCATATAGAGTTGAGTTAAATACTGGATTGAATGGTTTATGAGGACTTTGTAATTTCTATAAATGGTCCAAAGAAAACATTTTGGTAAGTATTCAACTCAAAATTCAAAAAAGACAAGACAAATAGAAATTATAGTCTGCTCAAAACTGAATATGAATTAAGTTCTGTCACCCCTTCCTTGCCTTTTCCTATGAATATTTTAATTTTAAAAGTCACTTGAACCTTGTACACACAAAATGAGATTATGTTTTCCTCAATTAAAAAAAAAAGTGGTCATATCTCAGTCCAATTGGTTTGCTTTTCAGGAAATCATTTAATTTCACCATAGTCAGTGAAATACAGTACAGAGACTCCCACTCCTGTCTAATTTATTAATTAATGTATTGAATTTTACAGTTCATTTTTACTAACATTACTATAAAGGTACAGTAACTTTGTGAGGGAAAGACAACTATATAGGTCTTATTTCTATTTTTTTTTTTATAATGGTTGGCTTTAAATAGGAAAAAAAGATAAATATTACCCAGAAATTACAGTTAGAAGGATCATTAGATATCATACTAAGAATGTGTTCATGAAAGATACAACTAGTAGTAAGAGGTTACTCGGTTCATCCAGTATCATATAGCACAGGCTGTCAGAGTAGACCAAGAGTCTGTATCTCTGAACTTAACTCCAGAGTTCTTTCCCCTACATTTCAGCTATAGTATTTCTAAATAGAACAACTATTATTCATCTATTATCTGAACAGATTTATTTATTCATTATTTCTAATTTACCAACTATCCCAATTTTTTGGTTAAAAATGTAAAACAAATTTGTCACAGTAAGAACACCTGTTTCCTCCTTTTAATCCTTTTCTCTATTGCAAGTAATTTATTTCATGTAACCAAAATAAATACTCAATAAATATATGTGATTTTTCAATTATTATGTATTAGTTCAAATGTTAACATACATGGTTTCAACCACTTAGTTTCAGGACTTTAAAAAGCTTGTGTAACAAATATAAAACACTCTTTTAGGAAAACTTATATTCTCTGGAGACTCAGAAAACAGTTTATTTTCATATTGCTAAGTCTTTTCTATCTACCTTTAGCCTGCTGACTCAGAGCCCATTTCATAGCTCATTGGTATCACTAAAATTGAGGAAAGTGGAGAAAAATAAGACTACATAAACTTTATAGGGGAAAAGGATAATAAATATACTTTTGAATATTTTATGGAGCCAATAGCACCTAGCTTAGAAATCTATACAGATATCAGTGTAGTAATGATAAGTAAATTTCATTTTCCAATGATTGTAACCATCTAGATTTAGAAAAGTAAAGAAGAAGAATAATCTGAATGTTTAATTAGGGTTATCAGTTCAGTTCAGTTTCTCAGTCGTGTCTGATTCTTTGCAACCCCATGAACCACAGCATGCCAGGCCTCCCTGTTCATCACCAATTCCAGGAGTCCACCCAGACCCATGTCCATTGAGTGGGTGATGCCATCCAAACACCTCATCCTCTGCTGTCCCCTTCTCCTCCTGCCCTCATTCTTTCCCAGCACCAGGGGCTTTTCCAATGAGTCTGCTCTTCACATCAGGTGGCCAAAGTATTGGAGTTTCAGCTTCAACATCAGTCCTTCCAATGAACACCCAGGACTGATCTCCTTTAGGATGGACTGGTTGGATCTCCTTGCAGTCCAAGGGACTCTCAAGAGTCTTCTCCAACACCACAGCTCAAAAGCATCAATTTTTCTGCGCTGAGCTTTCTTTATAGTCCAACTCTCACATCCATACATGACCACTGGAAAAACCATAGCCTTGACTAGATGGACCTTTGTTGGGGAAGTAATGTCTCTGCTTTTTAATATGCTGTCTAGGTTGGTCATGACTTTCTTTCCAAGGAGTAAGTGTCTTTGAATTTCGTGGCTGCAATCACCATCTGCAGTGATTTTGGAGACCAGAAAGACAAAGCCAACCACTGTTTCCACTGTTTCCCCATCTATCTGCCATGAAGTTTTAGGGTGATGGGATAACAAAAATTAAAGATCTGATTTTTGGGAGGCATAAATCTGATTTTGGAGAACAACACTGAGAAAATATGTTAAATGTGTGTATTGAATGCCCTCCAATTTTTTCAGAAATGTCTCTATTTGATTTATATATAGTGTCTTGTATTTCATAAGTCTTGCAAAATCCATAATGTTATTGAAATGGGACAGATAATGGAAAGTATGATATTACATGACTATTTAACAAGGAACTTCTTGAACCCAAACTATTTGCATTAATAAAGTGTTATTTTCTAGACACATATTACTTGCTTATATATGTTCCTAGGTCCAATAATAGTAGGCCTTAATGCTTAATATTCTGCTCCCATATTAACTTCCTAAACTCTAATTCTTTGTACCTAATATACAAGATTTTCTCATGAACATTGACCAAAAATATCCAGGACATGTGGGTTTGTGTTTGTCTTTATTTCTCTTTGACCCACTTAACTCTGGGTTTAGTGTCTTCAAGGATTTACTCAGGTGACATTTAGTACAGATTAAAACCATAGTTCTTATCATGAAGTCCTTTCTGTTATACTTGTGTGGGTCTATTTCTAGGACAAAACTTTCACAGGCACAACTTTATTTTCATGTATTTCCTTTGTGCCATACGAAACTCAATAGGCAGGCTTTATGTTTTGATAAATTAACTATGAAAACTCTTTATGTTTATTATAAAAATGTAGCAATTTAACCCACTGGAAAAATATTGTAATTTGTACTCTTGTCGGAACCCATAGTTTCTGTTTGTTAATAAAATGATTACACTGGGAAAAAAAAAGTGACTACCTTATTGTGATATCATTGATTAGAATCTCAACTTAAAGAGAAAAAATATTCACATGATGATTTGTTCATTCAACAAACAGTGTTGAGTACTTACTATATGCCAGTAATTATATGCCAGTAATTATACTATGCCTTGAAGGTAGAGTGATGGGCAAAATTAGATCTAATCTTTGCCTCATGAATTTTATGATCTGGTGGCTAAATGTCACAAACATGTATGAAAGTGAAAAAAGTGAAGTCACTCAGTCGTGTCTGACTCTTTGCTACACCATGGATTGTAGCCTACCAGGCTCCTCTGTCCATGGGGTTTTCCAGGCAAGGGTACTGGAGTGGGTTGCCATTTCCTTTTCTCAGGGATCTTCCCAACCCAGGGATCAAACCCAGGCCTCCTGCGCTGTAGGCAAACGCTTTATCATCTGAGCCATCAGGGAAGTTGTACATGTATGGATGATTATCATTTCCATTACCCGATAAAGTATCAGCAAAAATGTAAATACAGTGAAATAAACTATTTTCCAGAAAAATGGCCAAGAACAATTTTTCCTATGATGGGAATAACGTCCTTTCTTTTTGCATTTTTGCCTTTGATTTAGAGTAAAAGTGCATCAATTCTGGAAATTCCTACTATTATAATCTTATGAAAATATTCATTGTTAACATGCAGGTGTTCAAATTTAGAAAACCCACTATGATTTATTGAATCCACAATGCAATTGTGGAAACACATGGAGTGTGTGCTTGTGTGCTCAGTCACTCAGTCGTGTCAACTTTTTCTCACCCGGTGGACTGTAGCCTGACAGGCTCCTCAGTTCATGGGATTCTCCAGGCAAGAATACTGGAGCGGGCTGCCGTTTCCTCCTCAAGGGTTCTTCCTGACCCAGGAATTGAATTCGCGTCTCCTGCAGCTCCTGGCATTGGCAAGTGGATTCTTTACCATTGAGCCACTAGGGAGGCTCCAATACATGGAGTATCTATCATAAAACCTGAACTAAGAAGCAAAAGACTCAGAATATCTCTTGCAGTACTGAAGAAGAAAAACAAAGTTAGATGGCTGAGATTACCAGACATCAAGTCTTATTATGAAGCTATCATAATAAGGACAATGTGGTTTTGGCAAAAAGAACAGACTGATAGATCAATGGAACAGGACAGTCTAGAAATAGATCCACATAAATATAGTCAAGCAATTATAGGCAGACCATTGGAGAAAGGATAGTCTTTCTACCAAATGGTACTGAAGCAGCTAGATACCCACATGCAAAAAGAACATCTATTTACAGACCTTATACCTTTCACATAAATTAACTCAAAATGGATCATGGACATAGATGTAAAATACAAAATCATACATTTTATAGAAAATAACATCAGAAAAGCACAATCCATGAATGATGAAGAGATAAATTGGAATTCGTTAAATTTTAAAACTTTTGCTTTACAAAAAATACTCTTAAGAGAATTAGAAGACAAACCAAACAGTAAGAAAGTATTTGGAAAACACATATATGATAAAGAACTTATATCCAAGATATAAAAGGAACTCTCTAAACTCTACAGTAGGGGATAAAAAAGCAATTACAAAATGGACAAGAGATCTGGGCAGGCACTTCACCAGAGATATACAGATGGCAAATAAGCATAAGAAAAGATACTCTACATCATTTGTCATTAGAGAATTGTATATTTAAACATGAAATACTACATCACACTTATTAGGATGGCCAAATTCCAGAACAGTTATAACACCAAACCTGTGGAGGATGTGGAGCAACCAGAACTTTCATTCATTGCTGGTGGGAATGCCAAATGGTACATTTTGAAAAGCAGTTTGACTGTTACAAAATAAACAAAGACCTACTATTCAATTAAGCAATCACATTCTTAGTTCTTTAATGAAAGAAATTTAAAATTATATTCACACATAAACCTAAAACACAAATGTTCAAAGCAACAACAAAGATGTCCTTCAATAGATGAATGAATAAGTAAACTATGGTACAACATATAATAAGATATTATTTAATGATAAAAAAAAAACAACTCTAATTTTATATGTGTATTGTTAATTTTAAAAAGCCTGTCTGGAAAAACTACATACTGTATGATTTCAACTATGATATTCTGGAAAAGATAAAACTGTGAAGACAGTAAAACAGATTAGTGGTTGCCAGGAATTCAGGAGTACAGAGTGGAATGGATATGTAGAGTACAGGACAGTCTCAGGTCAGTAAAACTTTTTGTATGATGTTGTTATGGTGGATGAACGAATTTATTTGTCAAAACTCACAGAACTATAAAACACAAAGTCTATACCCTAAGATATTGCCTTTAATTCATAAATATTTATCAATATTGGTTTATTAATTGTAACAAAGTTTCACACTAATGCAAGATATTAATTATAAGGTATATAGTATATTGGGAGGGAATGGAATAAATATATTTACTCAATTTTGTATGAACTAAAACTGCCATATAGAATAACTCTACTTATTATTTAAAATGATCTCTTAAGAAGTAGCACTTCAAATGGAAAATAAATTTAAATGATATGCCTTCTGTCAAAAAGAAATGAAAAACATGAGGGTAAAGAACAATGGTACAATAAGGCCTCCCTTCACATTTTACTATAAGTAAATTCAATTGGAATAAAGATTCCTGTTTTACATGCATCATTTTATAATAGTTTTCCACTAAAAACATTTTCAAACTGCTATCTATTTTAAAGTGATATCCCAGGTCTAGTATTAAACCAGTAGTAATTAATGATATTAGTTGCATTATGATCTATTTAGCAACAATCTTAAAAAAATTTAGCAAGTAGAAAATACTTTGTTTTTAAAGTTACTTCAAAATACTAATGAAATAATAAATAGCCTAATACACAAAATTATTTTTTTTTTCTTTGAAAACTTTTAATATAGATGACTGGCATAGACAAAAATCTGCAATTTTCTCCCTTTTAAATAATGCCATTTACACCCATTTTTTCTTTCTTCAATTTTTTTTTTTTTTTTTGCAAGTGTGGGTATGTTTTAGCTGATACTTTTTATTTTAGAATAACTTTAGAAAATCATTGAGAATAAATTTTTGTGTGTATTTTTTTACCTAGTTCCCCTAATTTCAACATCTTTCATAATCATATTTATCAAAACTCAGATATTTATATTGGTACTATACAGTTAGTTAAATTTCAGATGCTATTCTCATTTATTTTCTCTTTTAGAAAACAATCAACATACTACATTGCATTTTCTACTTGTTTCTTTATATAGTCTCTCTTGATCTGTCACTTTATCTTAATTGTTTCCTTGTTTTTCATATTTTTAACAGTTTGAAAGACTATTAGGTATTTTTGTAGGATGTCCCTCAATTTGTGTTTGTTTGCTGTTTTCTCAGGGTTAAACTTAAGTAATGAACTTTTGGAAGAATACCACAGAACTGATGTGCCCTCATCTCATGATATCCGTCAGTATATAATATCAACATGACTCTTCATGGTGATATTAGACTTGATCTCTAGGTTAAAATATGTCTCCCTGCCAGTTTCTTTACTCACTGTAAAGCTTCTATTTTCTGCTTCCATTCATTGTGTTACTTAAGTGAAACTTACACTCATGCAGAGATTATCTGCATATACAATTTGGAATTTCTTATGTAGGAAAATTTCATTCCTTGTCCCCATTTATTTATTTATTTATTACTTATTCTATCACTTATTTATAGCAGTATGGACTCACAGATATTTACAAAGTTCTTTGAGTCAGAATATATTATCATCAATATTTATGTTTTTGAATTATTTCAGTGTTGGCAATGGGAGCTCTTTCAGTTTGGCACCTGTGTCCTTTGACTATTCCCTTCTTTTTGTTTTTAATAGAAGCTATCTCTGAAGATTATATTATATGGGTTGCAGAGTTATGTTACTTTGGTATAATGACTAATAGTTCACCTCACCATGTAGTTAATTCACATCCTTCTGCCTACACCTTCAAGATACACTTATTGATCAATTATATATTAGTTGATTCTTTAATACATGTGTATGAGGCACCTACTGTGTGCTAGACACTCCTCTGAGAACTGTGGGTAGCTTAGGGCATGGCATCAGAAATATGACAAAATGCTGATGATGCAGAGCATTGTAGACCTCTTCAGGAAACTTTAGCTTTTTAATTATATATGAATAAAACATGAATCCTCAAGGAGTGTGTTGAGCAGTTAATTACATTGCTTGTTTTAATAGAAAGACCGATCATTTCAGCTGCTGCACTAAAGACTATAGATTGACCAATTTTCACACAGGGAGACCAATTTGGAAAAGCATTACAGGTGAAATGATACTCTGAATTTAGCTGTGGGATGGTGGTAAGACTGTGCTCTGGATTTTTGATGGATTAGATCTGAGGTGTGGGAGAAAGGGAACTGTTAAGGATAATCCTAAATTTAAAGTGCTGAACAACTAGGTGATAAAACTGACTCTGTGTGTGTGTGTGTGTGTGTGTGTGCAAAAACATATATGCACGTACATCCCTGACTTCTAGTGTTTAATAATAAATATTGAGTGGAATTGTGGTCTAGAGTATGAAAACGATTACTGAACAATGTGTACATGAATCTCTGGCACACAATGAGTAGTCCAAAATGTTTTAATTGCATTATTTTATTTACAAAATTAAAGATTAGTTCCCTAATATAGATATATAGATTTCCCCTCTACTATTGTAACTGTTTTCTTTTTCATGTTTTTATTGAAAATAATATCCTAGAATATTTTCCTGTAACATTCCTTTGAATCAGTAACACTATAATTTGGATTTTTGTTATTCCTTCACCCGCTTTACAGGTCTCAGAGTACTTGGAGTCTTTCGCAAACCCCTCTTTCCAGGTTGTTTTTTTATTTTTCATTGTTCATTCTGAGCTTATTTGAATTTGTCATAATTTGTGAAACTTGTGATGTTTAGTACTGATTTTGCATATCCATTTAATGATTTCCCTGTCATATAATGTGTGTAAAAGTGTTAAAATAAGGTTTTGTTCCTTTTCCTTAAAGTGTAAAGTTCGTCTCAATGTATCCCAGTCATATAGATGACTTGTTTTTCTGTTCTCCATATGGAATGAAGAATTTATCCATTTTCTATCAGATGTATATGTGAGTATTCAAAATATGGCACAGTATTCAAAATATTCTAGGAAGTATTTACCGAAAAAATGTGTTTATGTAATAATGTACTAAGTATTAGTATAAGACATAAGATAAGATAGCAGTATGATAATTTTAGTGCATCTACATATGAATGCAGGATTAATTCATGTGTTTGCAGATTAGTGGATCCAGAATCCAGAGATAATAAAAACTCTTCTCTATTCCTTTCTTGCTTTGGAATTTCAGATACTACTGGCCATATTAAGAACCTGAGATAAAAGGAGAAAGCAAGAAATAATTTGAATGCTGGTAATCTACATTGCAGCAATTCACAATAGTGTGTTATATATAGAAAGAGATCAGTCATTGTTTTCAAGGCTGCTAAATAAAACTGAACTCTTGGAATGGCATGCCACTTGACCTTTCCAGGTTTCACCAGCAGTATTTAACTTGTTTGAAGAGAGCACACTTGCATGTGTCTCCTGTTGACAAGAGTTTCTCCTGGTAGTTCGCAGAATGTTCAAAAGGTACAAGTCTCTTGCTTCAGAACGCAGGATTTCTCCAGGAGCTACACGGTCCATACTGAAGGATGACATGAGAAATTTTCATTTTTTGTCGCAATTTATAATCTCAGCAGGCCCTCTAAGATCAGCGTCAGCAGTTAAACATTCAAAAACTACTCACTTTGAGATTGAAATACTTGATGCTCAAACCAAAAAGCAGATATGTATTGTGGACAAGGTGAGTTTTCTTTATTTATTTAAATTTCTCTTTTCTGCCTCAAAGATCATTGATCACTTGGTTGATGCTGAAAAAGACTATACCAAAATATATTTTGGGGTTTTCATACCAATTTTATGATGAGTTGGGTGGATACTTTAGCATATACTTTAAAGTATGCTTTGCATACTTTTTTCTGTAAAAGATATCCACTGCATCCTTCATATTCAGTTTAAAGGGTAGCTAAAAATTATAAGGTTCTGTTTTTTTCCCCTAACACTGGGGGCATTGTCAAGAGGTAAAATTTCAGTGCTCACCTTCTCAGCCTACATGACATTTGCTTAGGTCTTTCTCTTCATTCACTTCCTTGCATATTCAAACTTCCATAGTTTTAATAGTGTTTGTAGAAAACAGCAGGCAAAAGGCACTAAAGTTATTAAAATAATATTTAACATATGGGATAAAATCCAGCCATTTGAAAATTATTTAGAATTTATTTAATTGCCTACAGTGTTACAGTGTTTAGGAACTTAAATTACTGTTTAAAACTACAGAGTCTGAGTTCCTAAGAAGGATGTCTTGCTTAATATATCATTCTTCTACACTCATATTACTGATGTTTCACTAAGGAAAGATGAGATATATACTTCCTAGGTTAGAAAAATAACACACAAATATATATGTGCATTGTAGATAGATGTGTATGTGCAATCTTCCAATCATCTTCAGTTTTTCTAAAGTTTGAAAAAAAAAAGAGTACTTCAATTTATTATGGGAAAGACTAACATTTTAATAAAACATTTATTTTGCTCTAAAGACATGTTGAACAAGTTTTTTGCTATTGTTCTAAAATAAAATTCAATCACTGATTCCATTTATCTATGCCTTTTTTTTTAATGCTTAAGCATTTATCTATGCTTTTTTTAGCTATGTTTCTAGATAAGAGGAAAAGAGGAGAAACTATTTACTTGCTTTTAACTACCAAGAAGATAATATATACCTTCTTATTTAGTAGTTAAACATTGTGACCAGTCTATTAGTTGGAAAATACTTCTATTTACAGGTGGAAATGAAAGAGAGAACTTTTACAAGTTCATGCAGGTCATTGTGGAATGTATGAAATTCAAAACCTTTACTTCAGAACTCTAAATCATATTCTTTCTCTATAGTACCACTAGAGTCATGTATAAATTATAAATATGCATTATGTATAATATATTTTTAACTTACAATCTTCAGGCATGTTACAATTTAAGTATCTCATTAAAATGTTTGATTTTTTTATATCATACAGTATAGGATAAATTTTGAAAATAAAATTACTATCCAGAAGTTGTTGATGTTTGTAGGTTCTCACTACTGAAAATTGAAAACTTACAAGGAAAATGTAGTGAAATTAAGGTGGGATAAAACAATAAATGGAATAGATATTATGTTGGCCAAGGATTTCCAAAGAACATAATTCTAAAATGAGATGTTATTGTGTCTTTTCTGATATATGTAGAAATTTTGACATGAAATTCATTATCAAGTAATGAGAAAATGAAATATTTCCCTACTACATTTAAATTTCCTGTTATTTAGATTTTTAAGAAACAAAGCTTGCATTTTCAGGTATTAGTTAAACTGCACAAAATTTAAGCATGCAGAAAACCAGTATTCTTTTCAGATAAAGATTTGTTTTCAGAATCTCACATTTGAACTCTAAGAGACCCAGTAATTGCATCTCCAATGGCAAATCTTTAGAGGAACTCAGTAGGCTAGCTACAGGATTAATCTGGGATTCCTCACAGCCTTTATCGCACAATCAACACCATCTGATGTGTAATTTGCTGCATCCAAATCTTTGACTTGTCAGTACAATGGGTGTTGTTTTGTCTTGTTTTAGTTTTGCAGTTTGGTAAATTGTCTCATGATGATGGCAAGACATATAAAGAAAAAAAAATCTGGATTAGTGTGCTAATTTGCTTTATGATTGTAAACATGAGAAAATAGTGTTTGCCGTCTAACACAATTTTTTCTTAAACAAATTAACAGCTATGTTAATAGTAGGTCACGTTAATTGCCTCTCTTGGCTCTACCTAGTATGTAAAAATCGTGTTACTTAAAGTTGGTCTCTGTCTTTCAGTAAGTGTAATAAAAGTTATAAAGTAGTAAAAGTTAAAGGTCATATATTTTGGAACTAAATATATTGGGACCAAATACCTACTACATCAGTCATATCTATCAAACACTCAGGAAAATCACTGAAGTGCTGATCACCAGGACTCTTATTTAGAAGATAGATTAATAAAATCTATTTTATAAGCCTATGGTGAAGAGTAAGAATAAGATATGTAACACATTTAGCATAGTGTCTTGAACATAATAGGGAAAAGCAATGTTTTTTAGCTTAATAATCATTTGGAGAAATTTAATATGCCTACAAATCCAAGAAAAAATAAGCGATGAAACACTTGAAAGTTACCTATTGACATGATTTGTTATAATATGTTATATATGAATTTTCAAATATGCATAGGATATATGTATTTTAGTAATATGTGCTGAACTCTAGTAGAAATTTTGTTTGCATCTAGAAATTACAACTTTAACTGGGGAATGGGCAAAATATTTGCTCAAGGTGTTCATAAGACAAAAATATTAAAAGAATTCTTTGAATTAAAGAAAACATATTGAATCACGTTCTTTTATTCACACACACAAACACAAACACCCCAGGAAACACAAATCCTTCTATTATCTACTCCAGTTTCTACCTCATTTTTCTAATTACTTTCATCGTGGTCATGATGTCTGTACACATTTTCCTTTTTTCATTCTATTTTAAACCCACTGCATTCAGGCATTTGCCTCCATCACTTCTCAGAACATGAACTTGCTGAGGTTCGCCAGTGAGGCAGTGATAAATACCTCACTAAATCCAAAGGTCAATTCTCAGGCTTTACTTACTCAGTACACGGATACCATTTGCCACTGTTAAGTACATTGTCCTCCATAAAATATATTTGATACTTGAGTTCCAGGAAAACACATGCAATTTTAAAAAACCAATGTCGCTGACTTCTTCCTTTTCTCTTGCTGCTTCTTTATTAACTGACATTAGATGTGGACTGTCACCAACTCAGTCATCAGGACTTTTCTCCATGTTTAATCATTTACCTACAGAGTGCTATAGCTTTAAATATCATCTGCCTATTGATGACTCATAAACATGTAATCATAGCTTATCTTTTCCCCTGAAATGCAAATCCATTTATCTTTGTGTCTATCTACATATCTATGTATGTATGTATCTATGTAGCTATGTATTCATCCATCTCTCTATCCAGCGTTTTGGATCTTTACTAGGAATCTCAAACTGAAGAATCTAAAACTGAGCATTTGGTCTTCCCTGAAAATTTTTCCACAGAGTTTTCCAAATCAACAAATAGCAACTACACCCTTCAAATAGTTCAAGCCAAACATTTAGAGGCATCATGACTGGCCTCTTCATCTCACAGCCCACATACAATCCATCTTCATCATGATACTTTAAAATATATCCAGGCTAACAAATTTTCACTGCCTCTCCCACCAGCACTCCTAAATCTTTCCTTTGCTCTGTCCTTAGCACATTCCATATATTCTCTACATAGAAACCAGAACGAGACTGTTAACCGACGTCAGAGAACATCATTCTCCACTCATAACTAGTCAATGTGTTCCTTTGGGTCTTTACTTCCTGTCACTTTTTCCTTGGGGCCTTTCCTGACTACCTACTTAAAACTGCAAAATCTGCCATTGTTCTCTATTACCCTTCCCTGTTCTACTTCTTTAGTAAAACCTAGTGCTATTTAACATATTGTTTATTTTCTTTTTTTCATTTTGTTTATTATCTGGCCTAACCCTATTATACTAGCTTCACAAAGTCAAGGATTTATTTTTTGTTTGTTTGTTTTGTTTTGTTTCACTCCTGTGTCTATAACATTTAAAACAGTGCTTGGTCCAAAGAAAGAACTTTATTCAATTATTTATTGAATAACTCAATGCCTGTTCAAGAGATATGTGGATTTGACAATGCACTCATGTTTAGCAGTGGTAGTTTTGGGATGGAGGAGTATGTTTGAAAATACTGTTTTTTACTATTTTCTCAATCTAATTTGGGCTTCCCTTGTAGCTCAGTTGGTAAAGAATCTGCCTGCAATGCAAGAGATGCAGGTTCAATCCCCGGTTTGGGAAGATCCCCTGGAGAAGGAAATGGCAACCCACTCCAGTACCCTTGCCTGGAAAATCTCATGGACCCAGGAGCCTGGTGAGCTGTAGTCCATAGGGTAATAAAGAGTTGGGCACGACTGAGTGATTAACACTTACTTAAATCTAATTACAAATTAAATGAATGTAAATATATTTATAGAAAATCATTTAATTAAATCATTTCACTGAATGCCCAAATTACTCTTGGCTTGCTCCCAAAAAGATGTATAGAATTTAACTTTGTATTGTGTATAATTTACTAACAAATAGTCATGTTCTGATTACAGAAGCTAACAAGCCTTTCATAAAAAGGCAATGCATATGGGAATATTTAATTGGTATAGTTATTTCCCATGAATATTTAAACTGAAGATAATTTGACTATCTTGTTGTCCTTTAGTGGCTAAGTCCTTTCCGCCTCTTTTTGCAACCCCATGTGCTATAGCCCATCAGGCTCCTCTGTCCATAAGATTTTCCATACAAAATTACTGGATTGGGTTGCCATTTTCTTCTCCAGGGTATCTTCCTGACTCAGGGATGGAACCTGCGTCTTCTGCACTGGCAGGCAGATTCTTTACCATTGAGCCACCGGAAAAGCCCAATATGACTATTCGTGTGTGTGCGTGTGCACTAAGTCGCTTCAGTGGTCTCTGACTCTTTGTGACCCTGTGGACTATAGCTCTACCGGCTCCTTTATCCAAGGGATTTTCCAGAATATTAGAGTGGGTTGCCATGCCCTCCTCCAGGGCATTTTTCCTACCCAAGAATTGAACCTGTGTATTTTACATCTCCTTCACTGGGAGGCAGGCTGTTTAACATAATGGTAAACTACTTGGGAAGCCAAGTATGACTATAAAGAATGATAAAAGTAAAAAGATTTTAAAAATATTGTTAAGTGTCATTCTAAGTATTTTTGGAACATTAAAAATACACATGAAAAGTACATTTTTAAAATTAACAATGAGTAATTTCTAGTTGCTAACTATTCCCATCTCACTTCTATTTTTTTTTTTTTTTAAATGTCAGAAGCTTATCTGGTGACAAGTGAATGATTCAAGAGCATGGAAAGAACTCTAAAAAGCTAGGCTCGTTAACATTTCCAATATCATCACATTCTTTTTTCTTTAATCTTTTCTCCAAGGAACTTGACTTCAAGAGACGTCTATCTCCTATTTTGTATATCTATGTAAAATTGTCAAAAACTTTTTAAAGACTTCTTATGAATAAAATACTCAGTAATTCACCAATCCTTTGAAAGACAAAAATACCAGTGTTCACTAGAAAACTGTGGAGAAAATAATAGGCTAGTAAGATTTCATAAAAATTGTACTTTTAATACTTAAGTTAGAAAATTTGAGAATTCTTAATGTCTGACTTTGCCACTTTTAACATTTTATCTTGGATATGTAATTTAGCATATTTGTGCCTTAATTTGCTAATCTGTAAAATGAGAATGACACTTGCCTTAAAATGGTCTAATGGCAGTTTTCAGAATTTCATGCATATGCAAGTACAAATATCTTCCTGTTCTTCCATTCCTCCTCTTCTTTCTCCTTCTCTTGTTTTCTATTCCTCTTTTCTCCTCTATTTTTTCACTCCCTTCTTCACATCCCTGCTCTTTTTTTTCTCCTCTCCACTTCCATCCCCTCCATTCTATTTCTTATGATGTGGCATCATATAATTGAAAGTTTATGACTTTTGAACTCAAATATACCATATTTCAGTATAAATTTGTCCTTTTTTTTTCTTTTTCCTTGCATATAGTCCAATATATCTTTCCCTTATTATCTTTTTCTAGAAAAATATCTAGATATTATTAACCTTCTTCCCCTGTATAGATAAAGAAAAATTGGCACAGAGAGTTGAAAAGAAGAACTTAGTGCATTTTAGAACCAACCTTTGAATCTGGCCAATATACATTCTGTGGCTTGCTCTTAACTATCATACATTATTATGTGGAAAATTATTGACCTTTATTAGCCAAAATTCTCATTTTCTATTTAATTTCATGATTGAGGCATCTGACTTCCAGTAAATGTGTTTAGGCCATTGGATCTATTTTACAAGGATGTCTACTTGCCTTTCCACTTAACATAAAGAAAGACTCTTAAGCATATTAAAACATATTTATGGTCTTCCCTGGTGGCTCAGACGGTAAAGATATATATACATAAAATAATATTCAAAGTTAATATTCAAACCTAGAAATTAAAAATATTTAAAATTTTCTCTAATAATAAAGACAAAGTATGTTTTAAATGTTCTTACTTTTAAAAATTAAGAAATTGACTTAGTGCAATATCTTTTTTTTTTTTTGCACTAAGTTAAAAAAAAAAGTATAATGAGTAAAAAAAAAAAAAATTAAGAAATTGAGATGAATGGTTCCTCCCAAAAGAGGTAATTAGCATAATCATTTTGTATGAACCCACAGGATTCCCAGTGCCCACTCTTCTTAATTGAGAATTCCATAATGCAGCATGCAGTTCTGATTTCAAAATAATCATTGTTTAATATTTTCTGCCCTGACTTATATTTCTCTCAGAAAAGGTAGACCTATCATGTATATTTGTTCATGATATGTAGTCCAAATATATAATGTGATTAAAGAGATAATTTAGTGCAATGATTTATGCCCTGAAGTCAGATATGTTTGTATCTGCATTTGAGCTTTGCAAATCATTGTCTTATCACCTTAACACATTACTTAACTATTCTGATTCTTGGTTTTCCAAGTAGGGTAAATATCAAACCAAAGTAGGGTAAACATCTATCTTCCAGGAGTATCTGTGGATTTTATATTTCTATGCAAAATGTTGTACCATGTTTGTCACACAGTTATTTGTCTGCAAATGAACATTATTTTAGATAGTGGCAATACATTTTAAAATATTAGTCCACTGAAGTGGGAAAATGACTTGATACTTTTTTATTATGACTGTAAAATTTTAGGCATTTCAATGATAGTTATTATTATTCCTTTCTGAAATGATTAGTAAGGGCTCCCCTGATAGCTCAGTTGATAAAGAATCTGCCTGCAATGCAGGAGACCCCAGTTGGATTTCTGGGTCAGGAAGATATCCTAGAGAAGGGATAGGCTACCCAATCCAGTATTCTTGGGCTTCCATTGTGGCTCAGCTGGTAAGGAATTCGCCTACAATGTGGGAGACCTGGGTTCGATCCTGGGTTGGGAAGATCCCCTGGGAAAGGGAAAGGCTACCCACTCCAGTATTTTGGCCTGGAGAATTCCATGGACCGTATGGTCCATGGGATTGCAAAGAGTCAGACACGACTGATTAAGAAGCACTAGAATTAGAAAGCATAGTCACAGGGACCCATCAATGCAGAATCAATTTCTAAAGTCTGCATCCCACTCTCATACTCCAAATAATATGCATACTTACTTATACTATGTTATACCATGAGAGATGCCAATAGATGTACAAGCATTTCCTGTCACTTTAATAGTAGAGAAAAAAATTAATGTACTCTAGAAAACTATTCATGAATGACATTTACAAAACAAATATACACTGTTGTAAATACTTAACTAATTTATGTCTACACATTTCAATTTTCCAATTGTATCACCATCAAAGAGAATGTTTCTGTTTACAGTAAGGCTAAGATGTCATTTTTATCTCCTAATACCTGAGGTCATTATACTCCATTTAGGAAGAAAACATAGATGATTAGGTTTCAGAAGGTGCCTCTAGAAATAAAATGGTTGACATTTACCTGATTCAGTCATTCTCTTACTCTGTATTTTGACATTTTATAGTATCACAATCAAGTATCCATCAATTCAAAAGATATTTATTGATATATTGTCCAGTGTTCTATTACCTTTTCAAGATAATACATTAACACAAACAGATACAATTCCTAATTTCATTGATTTAATTCTCTCCTGTGGAAGACAACCACTGTAAAAGTAATTTTACATGCAAAAATATATACAATGTGAGAGGAAAAACAAGGTAATTCGGGGTGGTAAACATAGGAAGATTACTTCGTCTGTTGGACAGGAAAGTCTTCCTGGAGAAATGGTGTTTATGTTTGGCTCAGATAGTGAATAAGATGAGGCGAAGTAGGAGGATAAGACAGACAGTGTGTAGAAACAACAATACATGTTGTTTGGTTGTCAAGAATGAGGGATAGGAAGGTGTAGATATGATGTTAAAATGATGTTTGAGCAACTGAAGATCCTGAAGATGCAAATCCTTTACAATAATACATTGGAAGAGCCAAATAGATTCAAGGAATTAGATCTGATGGAGTGCCTGAAGAACTATAGATGGATGCTTATGACATTATAGAGGAGGCAGTGATCAAGACCATCCCCAAGAAGAAGAAATGCAAAAAGGCAAAATGGTTGTCTGAGGAGGCCTTACAAATAGCTGGGAAAATAAGAGATGCTAAAGGCAAGGAGAAAAAGAAATACATACCCATTTGAATGCAGAGTTCCAAAGAATAGCAAGGAGAGATAAGAAAGCCTTCTTCAGTAATCAATGCAAAGAAATAGAGGAAAACAACAGAATGGGAAAGACTAGAGATCTCTTCACGAAAATTAGAGATACAGAGGGAGCATTTCATGCAAAGAGGGACACACTAAAAGACAGAAACAGTATGGACCTAGCAGAAGCAGAAGATATTAAGAAGAGGTGGCAAGAATACACAGAAAACTATACAAAAAAGATCTTCATGACCTAGATAATCACTATGGTGTGATCACTCACCCAGAGCCAGACATTCTGGAATGCGAAGTCACATGGGCATTAGGAAGCATCACTAGGAAGAAAGCAACCGGAGCTGATGGAATTCCGGTTGAGCTATTTCAAATCCTAAAAGATGATGCTGTGAAAGTGCTGCACTCAATATGCCAGCAAATTTGGAAAACTCAGCAGTGGCCACAGGACTGGAAAAGGCCAGTTTTTATTCCAATACCAAAGAAGGGCAATGCCAAAGAATATTCAAACTACCACACAATAGCACTCATCTCACACACTAACAAAGTAATGCTTAAAATTCTCCAAGCCAGGCTTCAACAGTACTTGAATCAAGACCTTACACAAGTTCAAGCTGAATTTAGAAGAAGCAGAGGAACCAGAGATCAAATTGCCAACATCTGCTAGAATCATCGAGAAAGCAAGCAAGTTCCAGAAAAGCATCTACTTTGCTTTATCGATTACACCAAAGCCTTTGACTGTGTACATCAAAACAAACTGTGGAAAATTTTTCAAGAGATAGGAATACCAGACCACTTTACCTGCCTCCTGAGAAATCTCTATGCAGGTCAAGAAGCAACAGTTAGAATCAGACATGGAACCACAGACTGGCTCCAAATAGGGAAAAGAGTATGTCAAGGCTGCATAGTGTCACCCCGCCTATTTAACTTATATGCAGAGTACATCATGAAAAATGCTGGACTGGAAGAAGCACAGCTGAAATAAAGATTGTGGGAAGCTCAGATATTCACATGAAACCACCCTTTTGGCAGAAAGTGAGGAGGAACTAAAGAGTCTTTTGATGAAATGAAAGGGGAGAGTGAAAAAACTGGCTTAAAATTCAACTTTCAAAAAACAAAGATCATGGCATCAAGCCCCATCACTTCATAGCAAATAAATAGAGAAACAATGGAGACAGTGACAGACTTTATTTTCTTGGGCTCCAAAATCACTGCAGATGGTGACTCCATGAAATTAAAAGACACTTGCTGCTTGGAAGAAAAGCTCTGACCAACCTACACAGCTTATGAAAAAGCAGAGACATTAGTTTGCCAGCAAAGGTCCTTCTAGACCAAGTTAAAATTTTTCCAGTAATCATGTATGGATGTGAAACTTGGACTATAAAAAAGCCAAACACTGAAGAATTGATGCTTTTGAACTGTGGTGTTGGAGAAGACTCTTGAGAGTCCCTTGGACTGCAAGGAGATCCAACCATTCAAATCTAAAGGAAATCAGTCCTGGCTTTTCACTGGAATGACTCATCAATTTGTACTTCCTGGAGGTCTTCAGTTTGCATTATAATGACTCATCAACTGAAGCTCCAATACTTTGGCCACCTGATGTGAAGAACTGACTCTTTGGAAAAGACTCTGATGCTGGGAAAGATTGAAGGCAGGAGCAGAAGGGGATGACAGAGGATGAGATGATTGGATGGCATCACTGACTGGATGGACATGAGTTTGGGCATGCTCTTGAGTTGGTGATGGACAGGGAAGCCTGCTGGGCTGCAGTCTATGGGGTCGCAAAGAGTAGAACACAACTGAGCAATTGAACTGATTGAATGTTTATTGTGGATTTTTATGTTTGCTATCAGTTTGCTTTCTTATTATTTTTCAGACTATATGAGAGTAAGGGAGGAAGCAAACACTCAGATTTGTACGTTTTAAACTGGAAATCTTTGTGAGATAACCAGTATGCAGTTGTGTGTAAAGATGTAGAACTCAGGACAGTGGTTCAGATGAAATATATTAACTTGAGGATTAGAATCATATAGGTAGTCTTTGCAGTCTTTGGAGTAGAGAAGACAAAATTAAGAAAGAACAATGTGATAGACTGGAAGGGGAAAGAATCAACTGTAGAAAACTAAGGAATTCCAAAATGTAAAGATTTTAAATAAAGAGATGAAGAAGATTTTAAATAAAGATATAAATGAAGCGAAGGCTTCAGAGATTTAGAAGAAATATATCAAATGTTATATAACAGAAGACTAAGAAAAAAATTGATTTGAGAAATGAGAGATCAGTAGAGTCAAATGCAGCTGAGAAAAACAGGAATACTGCAAGTGTCCCATATATTAAACGTTGTAGCATTAATTGCTGAATTTAATGAGACCACTATAGATACAGTGATTTGGGGGGAATCTAGTCTGGAATGGGACTGCCAAGCAATGGAGAATAAAAATTTGAGTTTCCTGAAAGGCCCTTCCTTTGTGGGGAGGGGGGTGGGTGGGGGGTGGGGGGTGGGAGGGTTGCTCTTGAAAAATGTACTTGTCCCAACTCTATTCTTCAACTTTATACTCTTAGTTAGTTCAATTCACATACTTGGGATTATCTTCTACCTGTTCTTTATTACTCCATGTTTCAATATTCTATACTACTCAGCTATCCCAAAGAGTCTTGTAATTTGCATTGTTTCACTTTTGATCAAATTTTATTCATCTCCCTGGAGTGTACTGTCACAATCTTATGTCTAATTCACATTCATCCTTCATGGTCCAACTGAGACAGCAACCATTTCATTTGCCAGTATTATATCCTATAAGCAGATGTGTTCTTTGTTCCAGTAATAATTAGTTGAAATCTCCATTATGTACATTATATACACTAGTAGTTGGGACAGAGCATTTGTACTTATCTTAACAATTTGAAAAATTAATTTTGTGCTTGTTCAATCAAATAATCTTTTTAAAATGAGGATTGTATCTGGTATATCAGTATTTAATTTTATAGCAACTTAATATCATTGTATTTTACAAATGCATTAGTCCACAACAAAGTAGAAATTTTTCAGAAGTGATACTTTATCCTACATAGTTTGAGAAGCACTAAAAAAGATGACTTGAAAATGACCTTTTCAACACTGCCATCATTCAAGCAGATCAAATGGCCTAAATGTTATTTTACAATATATGTATCTTGGATGCAGAATTAGAACATGCCATATTCAGGTTCTTCCTGGATTTCTTTCTAAAGATCACAGTTTCTTGAAAGGCAAAGTAAAATAATAACTCTCAAAGGTTTGTGTTGTAAATATAGAACAAAACTTATGGCCAACATGACAAAATTTTAGACAAATACAAGTAAATGAATCGTGTTTCTCTTGGAAAATTAAAGATCAGATGAAAAAAGAAATGCTAACAATTTAAGGAAGAAAATTTGGAGGATTATATTGTGCAATTAAAACAGAACCTATTTCTTATTAATTCAAGACTGAATGAAGAAAATTAATAGCTGGAATCATATGTTTAATAAGACAGACAACATTTTCTTCACAAAACATAGCTGTGAAATGATGACTATATTTTAGCAAGATGTGTAAAGTTGAGAGGGTTATAGCTACTTTGCTATTCAAATTAGACAAAGTTACTTTATGAGTGGCTACTATATTTTAGGTTAGTTACATGGGGTTGAAAATTAAACACAATTCTTTACTCTGATATGCATGAGAGAGATTAGACATGTTAAAATGAATTATAATATGGCAAAAAGCATAGGAGAGTTTAGCCCAAATTATACTAAGAAAGTTGAGAAAAGAATACTTCTCATCTGAGGGGTGTTCAGGTGTGAGGATGAGAAAACTGAATTCATTGGAAGGAGGGACTCACAGATATTTTTTAAAAATATGTATTGTATAATGCATTCCAAAATGTAGGGTAGAAAGAACATCCTCTCAGAAGAATAGTTAGCATAACAAAGGCAAAGAGACAGAAAAGTAATAAGCAAGGTTTCTGGCCCTATGTATTTAAGTTCATGGTGTGATGCTGCAGAAAGGAGTGAACGGAGAAAACAAACAGTAGATGGTGTGGATGGGACTGACGGTATGGGTGGAGGCCTCCATGCCTTGCAAGGCATCTGGACTTCTTATTCTCTTTCAAACCAGAGGGATAATGTTTTCAGATCTGCCAGTTGGAAAATTAAATCTGGCAACCTTGTGGAAGATAGAATGAATAGTAGAAAGACTGAAAACAGAGAGTGCAGTAAAACTGAGAAGTAAATCTTCTCAACCTGTTCAGGACTAACATGAGAGATGACTTGGCATCAGGGGATCTGCTTAGGCTTTGAGGATACTCAGCCACCTCTCACATGGAACTGACTTGGGACATTGGGCAATGGCCTTGTTTCTTTTCCCTTATACTTAACTGACACAAGTTATCTGATTGGAGACACCTGAATATATACCACCTTCCATGAGGTATTACCAGAAGGAAATGGCTATGGCTCACTGCCTTGAATAAAGTAAGACACAGTTAACAAAATTTACAAATTTACAAATTTAGTATTATGAGAATTCTCAAATCAATTGAATATACTGAAACCCATAAAATAAAGGAAGGCTTAACAACAGGTTCATGTTGTAAGAAAAGTATTATTTTTTCTCATATATATGTATATTCCCCAAGTTTGAGGAATAAATATAAAATAATTCAACAATTCAAATAAATATAAATCACTGGGCACATCTTTAGGTTACACTTGAACCTTTAAGCAATATATATATACATATATATTTCTAAGTTAATCTTTACTGAATACCATTCATATAACAGAATACAATAATTATGCAGTGAACATACAGTTCAGTTCAGTTGCTTAGTCGTGTCCGACTTTTTGCGACCCCATGAATCTCAACATGCCAGGCCTCCCTGTCCATCACCAACTCCCGGAGTTTACTCAAACCCATGTCCATCGAGTTGATGATGCCATCCAACCATCTCATCCTCTGTCGTCCCCTTCTCCTCCTGCCCCCAATCCCTCCCAGCATCAGGGCTTTTTCCAGTGAGTCAACTCTTTGCATGAAGTGGCCAAAGTACTGGAATTTCAGCTTCAGCAGAACATACAGTAGTTTCTATCAAATGTAGTACAGCCTACAGAGTTTAGACAGATATATGCATCCAGTTTCAATAGAATAGAATGTGATATTACAAGTGAAAGGAATATATTATTGCCATTTTATTTCAGTTTAATATTGTTTCACTAGGATTTTACTGTTTGGATTTGTAATGAATTAAGGTAATTTCTCTAGATGTAAATACGTTATGAATTTGTCAAATTAACACTAGTTATGTGGAGCACATGGTGCCAGATGGTAAGTTGAGATTCAAAAGACCAAAAGGTAAACTGAAATAGAGTTTAGTATTCACAGGCCCTTGAGGAAGAATCCAGCAGGCATCCTGGGACTACAGTGCAGAGTACAATGAAAGAGAGACAGGACCCGGGCACATGCCTTCATTATGGTCCATGAATGGGGTAATTTGGGGTTTCTGCACTAAAGCCAGAGTGGTCAATTCAAACCAAAATAGTGGGGTTTTGGTAAAATCTGTGGGGAATTTATCTAAGGAGCACATAAGGAGGAGGGCTTAGCAGTTAGGTGAGACTGGGATCAGAGGAACTGTGGGGAAGTCACATCAGAAACTTAAAACTTACTTGTGACTTTGAGGGCTGTTACTGAGGGTATCCGAATGCCTGAAGGGTAAGTTTAAGGTTACTGCAGTCTGCTTGGTCAAACAATACGCAAGACCAGGCAGCAA
This sequence comes from Cervus canadensis, assembly GCF_019320065.1. Taxonomy (NCBI): domain Eukaryota; kingdom Metazoa; phylum Chordata; class Mammalia; order Artiodactyla; family Cervidae; genus Cervus; species Cervus canadensis. The sequence continues at coordinate 17,515,149 of NC_057411.1, read as the reverse complement.
AACGATGGAGTGGCTTAGCTAAAGTCAACAAAATCTGAAAATGTGCATGCTGTAGTAATTAACAGAAAGTTCACAGTGAAGCAATTTTTGGTTCTTTCATATTCTAATGGTTCAAACAAAATAGATAAAGCCTGTGCTTACAAAATGTATTTTGGGGAAATATTTTTGGTGTGATATTTTTAGACTTTTATTATTTTTTTTTAAAGAAATTAAAGGAAATTGTATTTTAAGTATGTACTTTGTCCAGATGAACATTTTATTGTACTTTTTAGTAGCTTGAAAAGTAACTGTCAAAATCATTAACTGACTTGTTGCTGTGATTTTAATGTTACTTAAATATAACAGATTTAATTGTTCATTTTACTGACCTCAGTGCTCAAGTTATCTAGGGACAACTTTCTTTCCTGTAACTATCTCTTATACTATAAATACTTCAAAAATGAGCAATAATTTAAGGCAACATTAAGAAATGACCATTCTATTTTTAAAAGGTATTTTAAACTATCTAAAGGCTTAATTTTAAAATATATTTTACATCTGTGTCTCTTTTTCTGTTTTGCATATAGGGTTATCGTTATCATCTTTCTAAATTCCATATATATACATTAGTATACTGTATTGGTCTTTATAGTTCTGGCTTACTTCACTCTGTATGATGGGCTCCAGTTTCATCCATCTCATTAGGGTGGGATGTTTAGAGAGAACAGCATCGAAACATGTATATTATCAAGTGTGAAACAGATCACCAGCCCAGGTTGGATGCATGAGACAAGTGCTCGGGGCTGGTGCACTGGGAAGACCTAGAGGGATGGGATGGGGAGGGAGGTGGGAGGGGGGATCGGGATAGGGAATACATGTAAATCCATGGCTGATTCATGTCAATGTATGGCAAAAACCACTACAATATTGTGAAGTAATTAGCCTCCAACTAGTAAAAATAAATGGGAAAATATATATATATATATATATATATATATATTTTAAATATATTTTAAATTATCAAAAGGCTTAAGGTAATTGAGGCTAAAGGCTTCAAAAGTACGTGAATCATGAAATTCAGATGTTCAAGCTGCATTTAGAAAAGGCAGAAGAAGCAGAGATCACATTTCCAACATCTGTTGGATCCTCAAAAAAGCAAGAGAATACCAGAAAAACATCTACTTCTGTTTTATTGACTATGCCAAAGCCTTTGTCTGTGTGGATCACAACAAACTGTGGAAAATTCTTCAAGAGATGGGAATACCAGAACACCTTACCTGCCTCCTGAAAAATCTGTATACAGGCCAAGAAGCAACAGTTAGAACCAGGCATGGAACAGACTGGTTACACATTGGGAAAGAGTACGCCAATGCTGTATATTGCCATCCTGCTTGTTTAAATTATATGCAGAGTACATCATGAGAAATGCCAGGTTGGATGAACACAAACTAGAATCAAGATTTCCAGGAGAAATATCAATAACCTCAGATACCCAGATGACACCACCCTTATGGCAGAAAGTGAAGAAGAAGTAAAGAACTTCTTGAAGAAGGTTAAAGAGGAGAGTGGAAAAGATGGCTTAAAATTCAACATTCAAAAAATGATGATCATGGCATCCGGTCCCATCATTTCATGGCAAATAGATGAGGACACAATGGAAACAGTGACAGATTTTATTTTTGGGAGCTCCAAAATCACTGCAGATGGTGACTGTAGCTATGAAAATAAAAGACGCTTACTCCTTGGAAGGAAAGTTATGACCAAACTAGACAGCATATTAAAAAGCAGAGACATTATTTTGCCAAAAAAGGTCTGTCTAGGCAAAGCTATAGTTTTTCCAGTAGTCATGTATGGATGTGAAAGTTGGGCTTTAAGAAAGCTGAGCGCCGAAGTATTGACGGTTTTGAACTGTGGTGTTAGAGAAGACTCTTGAGAGTTCCTTGGACTGCAATGAAATCAAATCAGTGAATCCTAAAGGAAATGAGTCCTGAATGTTCATTGGAAGGACTGATGCTGAAGCTGAAACTCCAATACTTGGCCACCTGGTGTGAAGAGGTGACTCACTTGAAAAGACCCTGCTGCTGGGAAAAATTGAAGGCAGAAGGAGAAGGGGATGACCCGGGATGAGATGTTTGCATGACATCACTGACTCGATGCACATGAGTTTGAGTGTGCTCTGGGAGTTGGTGATGGAAAGGGAAGCCTAATGTGCTGCAGTCCAGGGGTTGCAAAGAGGCAGACATGACTGAGTGAGAGAACTGAAGATATTCTTGTAGGTATCTGAATAGTAGTCTACCGAAATATTTTAAGGGTAGCATCATCTTCAAATAATGATTGCCTCCAAACTTTTGAGCTCTTATCATGTAGCCATGCAAATAGATTCATTTTTGGAGCAGAAAAAATGAAACAATATGCTGTGCTTGGCCCAGTCACGTCAGTCCTGTCTGTTTCTTTGTGATCCTATGGACTGTAGTCTGCCAGGCTCTGCTGTCCATGGGATTCTTCAGGCAAGAATACTGGAGTGGGTTGCCGTGCCCTTCTCCAGAGAATCTTCCCAGCCCAGGAATTGACCTGAGTCTCTTGTGTCTTCTGCATTGCAGATAGATTTTTTACTCACTGAGCTATCTGGGAAGATGCACTGTAAATATACATAAATCAAAATCACATGTTTATGTATAATTTAGGACTATGTGGAGCTTAGAATCTGCCATTATACAAATTTTAACAAAAATATAAATTTCATTACACCTTTGTTTCTTATAATGCAAAATGAAGACCCCCAGGAAGTACAAACATGTGCCAAAAACTTGTGTTAGAAAGATAATACAAATCTTAATGTAATAGAAAAATCAGTTTTCACTTCCTGCAATATTGTCCCTTCAGTCTTCTCTACCTTAAGCCTTTCAGTTCAGTTCACTCACTCAGTCATGTCTGCCTCTTTGCAACCCCTGGACTGCAGCACACTAGGCTTCCCTGTCCATAACCAGCTCCCAGAGCATGCTCAAACTATGTCCATCAAATCAGTGATGCCATGCAACCATCTCATCCTGGGTCATCCCTTTCTCCTCCTGCCTTCAATTTTTCCCAGCAGCAGGGTCTTTTCAAAGGAGTCACCTCTTCACACCAGGTGGCCAAGTATTGGAGTTTCAGCTTCAGCTTCTTTGCGACCCCATGGACTGCAGCACGTCAGCCCTCCCTGTCCATCACCAACTCCTGGAGGTTATTCAAACTTGGGGTCCATTGAGGTTATTGATATGTCTCCCAGCAATCTTGATTCCAGCTTGTGCTTCATCCAGTCCAGCGTTTCTCATGATGTACTCTGCATAGAAGTTAAACAAGCAGGGTGACAATATACAGCTTTGATGTATTCTTTTTCCAATTTGGAACCAGTCTATTGTTTCATGTCCAGTTCTAACTGTTGCTTCTTGACCTGCATACAGATTACTCAGGAGGCAGGTCAGGTGGTCTGGTATTCCCATCTCTTTCAGAATTTCCCAAAGTTTGTTGTGATACAGACAATCAGTGGCTTTGGCGCAGTGAATGAAGCAGAAGTAGATGTTTTCTGGAACACTCTTGCTTTTTCAATGATCCAACGGATGTTGGCAATTTGATCTCTGGTTCCTCTGCCTTTTCTAAAACCAGCTTGAACATCTGGAAGTTAACGGTTCACATACTATTTAAGCCTGGCTTTGAGAATTTTACACATCACTTTACTAGCATGTGAGATGAGTGCAATTGTGTGGTAGTCGGAGCATTCTTTGGCATTGCCTCTGTTTGAAATTGGAATGAAAACTGACTATTTCCAATCCTGTGGCCACTGTTGTTTTCCAAATTTTCTGGCATATTGAATGCAGCACTTTCACAGCATCATCTTTTAGGATTTGGAATAGTTTAACCGGAATTCCGTCACCTCCACTAGCTTTGTTCCTAGTGATATTTCCTAAGGCCCACTTGACTTCTCATTCCAGGATGCCTGGCTCTAGGTTAGTGGTCACACCATCGTGGGATTCCCTGGTGGCTCAGATGGTAAAGCATTTGCCTGCAGTGCAGGAGTCCTGGGTTTGATCCCTGGGTCGGGAAGATCCCCTAGAGAAGGAAATTGCAACCCACTCCAGTACTCTTGTCTGGAAAATTCCATGGACAGAGGAGCTTTGTAGGCCACAGTCCATGGGATCACAAAGAGTCGAACATGATTGAGTGACTTCACTTCTTCTTCATCGTGATTATCTGTGTCATGAGGATATCTTTTGTATAGTTCTTCTATGTATTCTTGCCACCTGTTCTTAATATCTTCTGTTTCTGTTAGGTCCATGTCATCTCTATCCTTTATTGTGCCCATCTTTGAATGAAATTTTTCCTTGGCATCTCTAATTTTCTTGAAGAGCTCTCTAGTCTTCCCCATTCTATTGTTTCCCTCTAATTCTTTGCACTGGTCACTGAAAAGGGCTTTCTTATCTTTCCTTGCTATTCTTTGGAACTCTTCATTAAAATGGGTATATCTTTCCTTTTCTCCTTTGCCTTTCACTTCTCTTCTTTTCTCAGCTATTTGTAAGGCTGCCTCAGACAACCATTTTTAATTTTTGCATTTCTTCTTCTTGAGGGTGGTCTTGATCCCTGCCTCCTATACAATGTCACAAACCTCCATCCATAGTTCATCAGGCACTCTATCAGATCTAGTCCCTTATATCTATTTTTCACTTCCACTGCATGATTGTAAGGGATTTGAGTTACATCATACATGAATGGTCTAGTGGTTTCCCTACTTTCTTCAATTTAAGTCTGAATTTGGCAATAAGGAATTCATGATCTGAGCCACAGTCAGCTCTTGGTCTTGTTTTTGCTGATTATATAGAGCTTCTCCATCTATGACTGAAAATAATATAATCAATCTGATTTCAGTATTGACCATCTGATGATATCCATGAGTAGAGTCTTCTCTTGTGTTGTTGGAAGTGGGTGTTTGCTATGAAAGGTACGTTCTCTTGCCAAAATTCTGCTAGTCTTTTTCTTGCTTCATTCTGTACCCCTTGGCCAAATTTGCCTGTTACTCCAGGTGTTTCTTGACTTCCTACCTTTGCATTCCAGTCCCAAGAATGAAAAGGATATCTTTTATGTATGTTATTTCTAGAAGGTCTTGTGGGGGGTTTTCATAGAACCATTCAACTTCAGCTTCTTTGGCATTACTGGTTGGGGTATAGACTTGCATTACTCTGATACTGAATGATTTGCCTTGGAAATGAACAGAATCATTCTTCCATTTTTGAGATTGCATCCAAGTACTGCATTTTGGACTCTGGTTGACTATGATGGCTACACCATTTCTTCTAAGGGAATCTTGCCCATGGTAGTAAATATAATGGTCATCTGAGTTAAGTTTACCCAATTCAGTCCATTTTAGTTCCCTGATTCCTAAAACATCAATGTTCACTCTTGCCATATCCTGTTTGACCACTTTCAATTTGCCTTGATTTATGGACCTAACTTTCCAGTTTCCTACACAACATTGCTCTTCACAGCATCAGTCTTTACTTTCATCACCAGTCACACCCGCAACTGGATGTTGTTTTTGCTTTGGCTCCATCACTTCATTCTTTCTGGAGTTATTTCCCCACACATCTCTGGTAGCATATTGGGCACCTACCGACCTGGGGAGTTCATCTTTCAGTGTCCTATCTTTCGGCCTTTTCATACTTTTCATGGGGCTCTCAAGGCAAGAATACTGAAGTGGTTTGCCATTCCCTTCTCCGATGCCAAGAATATTTTGCAGAGATATAATTCAAGAACTTTTCCTGCCTTCCAATTTTCTCCTGCTATCCTTTTATCATATTGTTTTTCTTCATATACACTGAAGAATACCAATCTTCCAGTTTGTAGGACTTGTAACAGGCAGTAGGAACAACAGTACAGACACCAAACCAAACCACAGAAAGTGGTTCCTCCTTTTCAGATGTTCACCTCTTTGTAATGGATATTAACATGTAAATAGTCCAATACAATACAATATAAGCTGAAAGACCCTACTGATGGGAAAGATGGAAAGCAAAAGGAGAAGAGGATGGCAGAAAATGAGATGATTGATATTTTCACTGAGTCAATGAATATAAATTTGAGCAAACTCCAGGAGTTAGTGTAGGACAGGGAAGCCTGACATGTTGCAGTCCATGGAGTCACAAAGAGTGGGCACAACTTGACAACTGAACAAAAAAGGAGAGGTAAGAACAAGGTGCTGGGCACAAAAGGATGATTTTTCTTTTTCTTCTGTTGAAGAAAGCAGCTTCAGAGATCTCTTCCATTTATTAACAGTTCCAGCACACTGAAGGATCATTCTGGGGCTAGTTGTAACAGTAAAGGTCAATCTACTGCAGTAGAAATTATCTCCTTTAAAATGCCTTACATCATTGACTTTTCAGGCTTTCACCGAAGGCATACTGTTTTAAAGACAGCTCTGGAATATTCAGGAAGGAAGGCAAAGATGAATTCCCTACCTACTTAAGAGTTTAAAACGTGCACATTTTTCAGGCTCTGTACCACTGTAATAATATATTTTATTACTGAATTTTTAAATTGACAGTTAACAAGTAATTTTCAATCCCTGTTGATCAACTGGGCCTACCAGTCTGCCACCACATAAAATTTACAAATATCACACACATGTATTTTCCTATGAGAATTTAGTTCTCTTTAAGACAGGTTTATTTTTAACTTCCTACTAAAACACATATTTTGAGAATTGATTTTACTCTTAAACTGAGGAATGTTGTACTTCTGCCTTTTTACCAACTCATCATTCTAACATTGTATTGTAAAAAGAATAATTTAATTATTGCCTGTCCTTTTTTTAAATTGTAGTTTAAGTTTTCTCATTACATATTTTTATTGTCTCCCAAATAACCATGTAACATTACTTCATGTTGAGTGTTTCTGATTTGTTTTCTGATTTGATTAGTTGTCTGATTTTTTAAAAAAATTAAAAATGTAGTTAATAATTTATTTTTATAAAACATTTGATGAATTACTGCCTGTCTAATTGGATCCTTTATTTGTCAATACCGGTCTGTGAGTCATTAAATAAACCTATAGTATCTGCTTCTCATAAACTTCATTTAATAAAATCCTGTTATAGTCTAAATTTAATTTAATCAGACTTTCATGAGGAATCCTGATGTAATCATATAGATATATACTACTACCTTTTTTATAGATAGTAAAGTTTCAAAAAGGTTTCACTCTAAAATTCCTGAGAAACTACTTTTATATGAAAAGCTATTTTATGTAGAATTTTTTTAACTGTTGACATGATAAGAACATAAATAGCAAGAGAAACCATAAACCCTGAGGTGTTCATTACTAAAATAAAACCTGCTTTACTTCAAAGTGGGGAGAAAAAAAAATCAAATAGTTTTTTTACAATTTTAAATAAATAGATCCATAAATTTACTTACTTGCTTTCACTTTTCAAATAACATTTCTGGCATTGTGTAGACCTAATGTTTTCCTCGGCCACTGTTGATAATAGAATTAGATAACTTAATGGTACATATATGTCATAGTTTAAGTTGGTAAAAATGTAATTGCAGTTTCAGAGCATGAATTTTAAATCATTATAACTAGGCTCTAATACATCTTTATTAATCAAAATAGGAATCAGTACAATCAAGACATTTTTGCCAACAAGAAATAAGCTTGTTTATTCCTGTAGCATAAAAATCCATGCTTTAGGATTTGACAAACTCTTGGAAAGCATTTTCTGCCTCCCGCTGATTGTGGAAACGTTTTCTCTGCAAAATGTTGTCGAGATGCTTGAAGAAGTGGTAGTGTTTGGCAAGGAGCCAGGTGAATATGGTGGATGAAGCAAAACTTTTTAGCCTAATTTGTTCAACTTCTGAAGCTCTGGTTGTGTAATGTGCAGTTCAGCGTTGTTGTGGAGAAGAAGTGGTCCCTTTTTGTTGACTGATGCCAGCTTCAGGCATTGCAGTTTTTGGTGTATCTCATTGATTTACTGTGCATACTTCTCAGATATAATGGTTTCACCTGGATTCAAAAAGCTATAGTGGATCAGACCAGCAGACCACCAAACAGTGACCATGACATTTTTTGGTGCAAGTTTGGCTTTGGGAAGTGCTTTGGAGCTTCTTTTTGATCCAGTCACTGAGCTATTTGTCACTAGTTGTCATATAAAATCCACTTTTCATGGCAAGTCGCAATCTGACAGAGAAATGGTTCGTTATTGTTGCATAGAATAAGAGAAGATGACACTTCAAAATGACGATTTTTTTTTTTTTTTAAATTTTTGGTCAGCTCATGAGGCACCCACCTATAGAGTATATTCACCTTTCCAGTTTGCTTCAAATGCCTAATGACCACTGGATGTTTGACGTTGAGATCTTCAGCAAGCTCTTGTGTAGTTGTTAAGAGGATTAGTTTCTATGACTGATTTCAATTAGTTGTCATCAACTTACGATGTCCTGCCACTATGCTCCTCTTCTTCAAGCCTCTCTTCTCCTTTGAAAAACTTCTTGAACCACCACTGCACTGTATGTTTGTTACTAGTTCCTGAGACAAATGCATTGTTGATGTTGTGGGTTGTCTCTGCTGCTTTATGACCAATTCTGAACTCAAATTAAAAAATCACTTGAATTTGTTTTTTGTCTAACATTATTTCCATAGCCTATAATAAATGTAAAATAAATAGCAAGTAATAAGTCATTAGCAAAATAAACATAAAGCTAGAAATGAACATTCAAATGATGTATAACATAACCACATTTATTTAAGAATGCATTCCAAAGTCAAATGATAAAGTTCAACAATGCAAAACTGCAATTACATTTGCACCAATCTAATATGTAAGCACAATTTGATGAAAATACCTAAGTTTCTAGTAAAGTAAAGATTCTAGTAAAGTTTCTAGTAAAGTGTATTGTAATAGAAAAAAATCTGGACTGAAAGGTTAGCTTTGCTTCTTTTCAGGAACACACCCACTACCCCTTTGCCTAATCATGGCTCTTCTAATTACACACATCACTCATCATTGCATCAGTCCTAAAATGGGGGTCCAACTTGTGGAGTTCCAAAATGCACATGTGACTGTGAAATTTTTTTTTTTTTCATATCCGGTCACATCATTACCTCAAAGTTACTTATCTGGGAGTTTGAAGAATCCAACAACCAGAAAGTGACTGCAACATGATTAAAGTATCCCCATCAACAGAGATTTCACCTGTGAAGAGACTTCTTTAATTAATTGAGGGAGAAAATTTCACCTTAGCCAGTTTATAAAGCTGCTGACTCTCTAGAATCTCTCTCTGTCTTTACTATATCCAATCAATCAGTAAATCATTTCATTCTATACACAATATATCTTCTCACTGAATGTAACCATCCTAGTTTAAATTATCATCATCTCTGACATATGGACTGATCTACATTCTACATTAGTCTTCATGGAATATCCATACTATACAAGTAGTTACAGTCATAAAGCTTCCACAAGATCACAAGATGAAATAGAATTTGCTATTTGTTATTACAAATGAAATAGATTTGTTATTACAAATGAAATAGTTTTGTTATTGCATTATCGCTTTGTTACCTAGAGTCTGTTCAGTTACAGAAATCAGAGAGCATATGTCCAGAGGCAGAATTCCTTGCCTATATAATAGTTCTTATTCGTATGTTGTCCTGTGTTTAATAAAACAAAGTTTTTACATTTAAAACTGTCTTACTCAGGAGTAGGAGTTCTGTGTTTGCCTTTTCTACACAGCCTCTGAGATGAGTGTACTCTACAAACCTATGGCCTGTACAACTACAAAAGACTAATTTTTCTATTTTCAAAAGAGATCGATCATAGTTTCCAAAAAATGTTAACTGTACAAAAATGAGAAGAATGATGATGTAATCATGCCTAATAACTACCACTTCTAAGCCATGAGAAACAGAGACTAAGCTGCCTGACTTATGCAGTTGGGAAGAAATTTTTATTATTATTTGCAATCATGATTTTATGGACACTATATATAAGGCCACCCTGGTGATGGAGGTAACTTTGTAATTCATGTAATAAAATAATTGATCTTATATTTATTTAAAACCTGATAAACTGACTATATTTTATTTTTATCATGTGTTTAGGAAACATGTTTTTCATGATCAAAGATGGAAAGAATATGTCTTAGGTAAAACAGGGAAAATGAATTATATTTCATACTCTGTCTCTCTAGTCTGAAAAGAAAAAATCCCAGCCTCTCTTTTCTTCCTCTTTCTCCCCCCCCCAAACATGTATAAAATAATGTTTGAAATACCTTTGCAGCATTTTATCTATATATCTATCATGAGAGTATAATAACATGTGAGGTGTAATCTTATTTCTGACACACAGAAATGATGGAAATGGTACATGGATAATAAAATAAAATTGTAATCATTTTGGACATTGACTTTAAAAGTATTAAAATCACTTTTGGTTTTGCAACACCCATGGGGAGGAAGTGGGCTCTTTGAGATCAGACACCTTGTCATTTAGTTCACAGCTTTCTGGATGGAATAGGTATACAATCCTTCACATCATTCAAACATCTCGGACTTTGAGATTTATACCATAACTGAAAGGAACTTTTCACTGTTTTCATGAGGACCTGGTGTTATATTTTGAAAACATACAACATGAGTAAAGGCTAGGGGAACAAATATTTGATCAGATGGTAAATATTAGTGTTATTGATTAAGATTTTTTCTGGTTTTCACACACAGACATGGTAAAATTAAACTTGCCTATCTTTTTGAAATAATGTATTTGGTGCTGTGAAATGAGTGGAAAATGTATATTTATTTCCTGAGGGAAGCTTTAAGAACCTAATATAATTTCACACAATTTCTGCCCTCTGACTTCTGCCTTGGAAACAAGCAGTGTTCCATGTGATGTCTGCTACGTCAATGAAAAGCCTAGATTGAGAAAAATGCAGGGTAGTTCCTTCAGTCAGCCTGTGATATACATGTAGTGCATGTGAAAACATAGCACATATGCTTTAAAACTGCAACACAAACTAGAATATTCTGACAGGTGTATTCCATTAAACTTGAATCTCTTTAATAAAACTGGAGATATCACAGGAATATTTCATTCAAGAATGGGTACAATAAAGGACAGAAACAGTAAGGGCCTCAGAGCAGAAGAGATTAGGAAGACGTGGCAAAAGTACACAGAAGAATGATACCAAAAGGCCTTAATGACTTGAATGGCCACGACAGTGTTGTTACCCACCGAGAGCCAGACATCCTGCAGTGTGAAGTCAAACTGGCCTTAGGAAGATTTACCATGAGCAAAGCTAGTGAAGGTGATAGAATTAGAGCTGAACTATTTCAACTCCTAAAAGATGACACTGCTAAAGTGCTGCACTCAATATGTTAGCAAACTAGGAAAACAGTGGCCACAGGACTGGAAAAGGTCAGTTATCATTCCAATCCCAAAGAAGGGCAATGCAAAATAACATTCAAATTACTGTAAAATTGCTCTTATTTCATATGCTAGTAAGGTTCTACTCAAAATCCCTCAAAATAGGCTTCAGCAGCATGTAAACTGAGAATTTCCAGAGATATACAAACTGGATTTAGAAAAGACAGAGGAACTAGAGATCAAATTGCCAACATTTGTTGGATCATAGAGAAAACAAGGGGATTATAGAAAAATATCTGCTTCATTGAGTACATGAAAGCCTTTGACTATGCAGATAACAACAAACTGTATAAAAATTTTTAAGAGATGGGAATACCAGACCATCTTACCTGTCTCCTGAGAAACCTGTATGCGAGTCAAGAAGCAGCAGTTAGAACCACACATGGAACAATGGACTGTTTCGGAAGTGGCAAAGAAGTATGACAAGGCTGCATATTGTCACTGTGCTTATTTAATTTATATACAGAATACGTCATGTGAAATGTTGGGCTGGATGAACCACAGACTGGAATCAAGGTTCGGGAGAAATATCAACAACCTCACATATGCAGATGATACCACTCTGATGGCAGAAAGTGAAGAGAAACTAAAGAGCCTCTTGATGAGGGTGAAAGAGAAGAAGAAAAAGCTGGCTTTAAAATCAACATTATAAAAAACTAAGATCATGGCATCTGATCCCATCACTTCATGGTAAATTGAAGGGGAAAAAGTGGAAGCAGTGACAGATTTTCTTGTCTTCAGCTGCAAAAATCACTGCCAATGGTGACTGCAGCAGTGAAATTAAAATGACACTTGCTCCTTGGAAGGAAAGCTATGACAAACCTAGACAGCATATTAAAAGGCAAAGACATCACTTTACTGACAAGGTTCTATATAGTCAAAACTATGATTTTTCCAGTAGTTATGTACAGATTTGAGAGTTGAATCAGAAAGAAGGCTGAGTGCTGAAGAATTAATGCTTTTGAATTTTGGTGCTGGAGAAGATTTTGAAAGACCCTTGGATCACAAGGAGATCAAACCAGTCAATCCTAAAGAAAATCAACCCTAAATATTCATTGGCAGGACTGATGTTGAAGCTGAAACTCCAATATTTTGGGCACCTGCTGTGAAGAGCTGGCTCACTGAAAAATACTCTGACACTGGGAAAGACGGAAGGCAAAAAGAGAAGGGGGGCAGCTGCATCAGCAACTCAACGTACATGAATCTTAGCAAACTCCAGGAGATTGTGAAGTACAGGGGTGCCTGGAGTGTTGCAGTTCATGGGGTTGCAAAGGATGTGACACAACTTAGTCACTGAACAACAACAAATGTGTAATGTTTCCTCTTCTATTTAAAACAGTAAGATTGCAGTAAGACAGGACTACATCAAACTAAAGCTTGCTGCATAGTAAAGGAAACCATCAGAAAGTGATAAGACAACCTATAAGATGGGAGAAAATTTTGCAAACTACATATGCAATAGGAAACAATATCCAAAAGATATAAGAAACTCATGCACCTCAGTAGCAAAAGAATAAATAACCCAACTTTAAAATAAATGAAAGACTTAAATAGACTTTTCTTTCCAAAGACATTCAGATGGCCAACAGGTCCATGAAATGATTCTTGAAATCACTAGTCATCAGGCAGATGAAAATCAAAACCACAATGAGACATTATCTCATACCTATTATAATATCCATCATCAAAAAACAAGACATAACATGTTGGCCAAGATGGGAATAAAGGAGAACCCTTGTGAATTATTTGTTGGTAATGTAAATTGATACAGACACTATGGATAACAGTATGGATATTTCTCAAGAACTTTAAAAGGGAATTACTATATAATACAAAAATCAAACTTTTGGTATATAACAAAGGAAGTGAAATCATTCTCTCAGAGATATCTGTACTCCCATTATTTAGAAAAGCTGAAATATGGAAATAACTGGTGTCTATCTACAGATGAATACACACACACACACACACACACACACACACATCTGCATTATATATATTCAGTGAGATATTATTTAGCCTTTAAAAAGAAGGAAATTTTGTCATTTGTAACAACATGGGTGAAACTGAAGGTCATAATGCTAAGTGAGATAAATCAAATAGGAAAGGTAAATATTGCATAGTATCACTTATATGTTAAAAAAATAAATTTAAGTTGAACTCAGAAACAGAATAGAACAGTGATTGCTGGTGGCTGGGAGTTGGGAGAAATAAAGAGAGATTGTTAATAGAGTATGAACTTTCAGTTATTAGTGGAATAAGGCCAGAGGATCTATTGTACAGCATAACGACTATAGCTGATATTATCGTATGGTATAATTGAAATTTGCTGAGAGTAGAATTTAAGTGTTCTCACCCAAAACAAAACAAAATGGTAAATATGTAAGATAATGGATGTTTTATTTAATTTATGGGTGAAATCTTTTAATAACATATGTGTATATCAAATCATGTTATATATTTTAAATATCTTATTATTTAACTTGCCAATTATACATCAATAAGCCCAAGAAAAATTTAAATAAAATATTTTAATAAACACATGCACAAAACTGTAAAAAAGTTAAAAATATTATATTTTATTATACATATAATTCAACAAATTGATATTCAACTTATCCATGGGACATTAATTTCTTCAGTGAATGTTTAATAAGTACCTAATATATTAACATCATGAGAAATGCTGGGCTGGAAGAAGCACAAGCTGGAATCAAGATTGCCAGAAGAAATATGAATAACCTCAGATATGCAGATGACACCACCCTTATGGCAGAAAGTGAATAGGAACTAAAAGCCTCTTGATGAAAGTGAAAGAGGAGAGTGAAAAAGTTGGCTTAAAGCTCAACATTCGGAAAACTAAGATCATGGCATCTGGTCCCATCACCTCACGGGAAATAGATGGGGAAACAGTGGAAACAGTGTCAGACTTTATTTTGGTGGGCTCCAAAATCACTGCAGATGGTGATTGTAGCCATGAAATTAAAAGACACTTACTCCTTGGAAGGAAACTTATGACCAACCTATATTAAAAAGCAGAGACATTACTTTGCCAACAGAGGACCATCTAGTCAAGGCTATGGTTTTTCCAGTGGTCATGTATGGATGTGAGATTTGGACTGTGAAGAAAGCTGAGTGCCGAATAATTGATGCTTTTGAAGTGTGGTGTTGGAGAAGACTCTTGAGAGTCCCTTGGACTGCAAGGAGATCCAACCAGTCCTTCCTAAAGGAGATCAGTCCTGGGTGTTCATTGGAAGGACTGATGCTGAAGCTGAAACTCCAATACTTTGGCCACTTCATGAAAAGAGTTGACTCATTTGAAAAGACCCTGATGCTGGGAGAGATTGAGGGCAGGAGGAGAAGGGGACGACAGAGGATGAGATGGCTGGATGGCCTCACTGACTCTATGGGCATGAGTTTGAGTGGACTCCGGGAGTTTGTGATGGACAGGGAGGCCTGGGGTGCTGCGATTCGTGGGGTCGCAAAGAGTCAGACACGACTGAGACACTGAACTGAATACATTTATAGTAGATGATAATAACTGTAATAGTCAGCAGAAGGGGATGATTCTAAACAATCAATAGAGTAGTTTGGATCAATAGAACTCTGTGATTTCTCAGATAATGAAGTTGAAAATTCATGGTTTATAAAAGTATTTTTTGTTTGAAAGACCATTTGAATATTGGTGTCATTAGGGTAGAAATAGTTTTTGGCTTAACCGACATAGCATTCAGTTCTGGATGCTTAAAATTATGATCACTGTCAGACATCCATGTAGATGTGTTATATATTCAATTGTGTATGTAAATTTGCAGCTATGAACCAAGATATGTGGGAGATATACCTCTGAGGATTAGGAAAATATTTGGCGTTAGAAGTCATGAGAATGCATTAGACCAGCTTTCCAGATAAAAGAATGTCTTATCTTTACCCAGGATGTAATATAATGTGATGTAATGAAGGTGTTGAAACTTCATGATTCTTTAATCATCAAACATTTTTCAGATTTTCAGGGCACATTAAACAATAAATTTTTCATTGTTCTAAAATGAAATAAACTATGAATTTGTTTAATTGTTGTAGATAAATTGGTCCTTGAACATGCAATACACACTGAAATTTGAAAAGTAATGTGATTACTTTCAGTGGCCAGCATTCTATAGTAGCATTTATGAGTTGCATTTATAGTGAGCCAATGATGCAGAAAAATTTGTAGCAGCTATCTCTGTAGTTTAATGTCAAAGAATTAATTACTAATGTTAACTTTCTAAAGATAGGTTTCCTCCCTAATTATTTTTGCTTGAAACTCATTTCACATTCTTTATATTTTAAAAAATGTAGTATAAAACTTGTGTAGTCATTAAGACATTTATGACAATCACTTCAAAATGTGAAGTGACTTTTGATGTTTTGGAAACATCTATCTATCTATCTATCTATCTATCAAGGTTATAAGATATAATGTCCTTCCATACCAGTAGGTTTAATCTAGTTATCTAAAAGACATTCACGCCACTTTTTGAATGTATATAGAGCAATTTTCAGTCCAGACTAAGCAATGACTCCAAATAACCAATAATAGACAGTAATGAAGATTTCATCCTCACTCATGGCATGCCAACCTGGATGAGCTACGACTGTGCTCTGAGCTCTCCGTTCCACAAAACCAGGCTGATGAAGCAACTGTTGTTATCATTATTTCCAAGTAGAGTGAACAGAGAGGGGGTGTCTTAGTTTTAATTGCTATAAAAGTGACATAAATGGGGTGATTTCTAATGTTCGAAATTGACACCGTCCAGTTCTTCCACAGTCCATTGTCCAAAGCAAGTCAAAGAGCCAAGTCCAACACAACAAACATCACTTTCTAAAGAAGTGAAAATGAAGAATACAACAAATATTTGCTAAACATAACTAATTCACCGAAGATTTCCATTTCCTTTTGAAATGGCAGTAAATATAATATATTTAGGAATAAAAGTATTCAAACTGGATAGATTCACATATTTGATGTTTAAAGAAGTAGATGAACTCCTATGCTTTCAGAAATGAGCTTACCCATAATGACTCATTTTCCAAGAGATACTATTAATCTTAAAATGGGGATTTCCTTGAATCTCAAGGTAATATATCTCACATCTTAAGATATTATGCATTATACATTTTTTGTTTTGTTTTTGTTATTGCTTCTGGTATTATGTTGCTTTAGCTTTTGCTGAAATTCAGTTTTAGTGCCTTGTGCAGCTTTCAAAAGCAAATAATCTTAAATATTAAGGTTAAATATTTATGGGAGTCAAGAATAGTTTTAGATTTATTATAAAAACAAACACATGGCATACTTCACAGTGGTACCATATTACTTTCATTTTTTGTATATAGGATTTGACTGTTAAGTGTATTTTTAAAAATTAATCTACATGTCTCTTTAACATCGTCAGTAGAAAAAAAGCAAAAATATATATATATATACAGCAGAGTTAATATCTCAGTTGATTTACAAACCTGATATAAACTTGTAAAAAGTAAACATCACTCTTCTAAATGTCTGTAACCTATACAATGAAATAATTGAGCTATGTATTTCTTTTCCTTGTCCTCTTACATGATTAATGTTTTTAATAGCTCTTTAACACTGGAGAGCAAATACTCTAAAACTTAGCAATGCAAAAGCCATTTATTTACCTCATTATTCTGTTTGGGAGTGTAGCATACGGCTGTTCAACAGTTCTGATGATGTCTGCTGGGCTGGCAAAGACTTGCAGCTCACTGCCAGGAAGCTAGGTGACTGATCTGGGAGTGAGCTCTAGGAAAAGGTGCAACAGGGCCATGTGTCTGTCATCAGAGGGGAAGTTAACTTACGATCTGTTACAAGGTGCTGATCAGGGTGTTAGCAGAAAGAATGGAAAATACATGGCCTCTTGAATCGTAGCTTCATGACTTGCACAGTCTCACTTTCAACACATGCTTTTGGTTAAAGCAAATAGCAAGGCTGGCTTAAATTTAACATTGAGGGCAATAATTCTACTTCTCGATGGGAGGACTTGCAAAATGTTGTCGTTGTTCTTATCACAGCACAATAGTAGAGAATAATGTGTACTTTTATTACCAATAAATAGCATATATACATATAAACAACACAGACTGATACTTCTAATGCTGGACTCATTATTACTTATCACTTCCATTGGTATTTTCACTATATTTAAGACTTTATTCAATGTACATTTCACGGCAATACTTATTAAAGTATTCATAAGTATTCATAAACATCATCTTTTCCTTTTACCACTAAAGGCTAAGCAACTTTGGTAAATGTCTTTGTCATTGTCACTGCAAATCAAAAACTGATAACCAACTATATTTTATCAAAATTTTTTTGAAAGACTATAAATCCTTGGGCTTCCCTGGTGGCTCAGAAGGTAAAGAATCTGCCTGCAATGTGGAATACCTGGGTTTGATCCCTGGGTTGTCAAGGCCCCATGGAAGAGGGCATGGCAACCCACTCCAATATTCTTGACTGAAGAATCCTCATGGACTGAGGCGTCGGGCAGGCTACAGTTCATGGGGTCACAAAGAGTCAGACACGACTGAGTGACTAAGCACATAAATCCTTACTGTTTCCAAGAATTTTACTCTGATAATTATTAGGCAATTATATCACTTAAATGTGGCCCTGAAACATTTCAGATTGTAATAAAGAAAATTCAAACTAGATTTAAAATATATCATATAGACATTTTATTTCCCCTTTAGTTTTATTTGAATTTACGTTTGATGAACTGTAGTTCAGTTCAGGTCAGTTCAGTCGCTCAGTTCTGTCCGACTCTTTGTGACCCCATGAACCACAGCACACCAGGCCTCCCTGTCCATCACCAACTCCCGGAGTTTACTCAAACTCATGTCCATCTCAACCTCTGTGGTCCCCTTCTCCTCCTGCCCTCAATCTTTCCCAGCATCAGGGTCTTTTCAAATGAGTCAGCTCTTTGCATCAGGTGACCAAAGTATTGGAGTTTCAGGTTCAGCATCAGTCCTTCCAATGAACACCCAGGACTGATCTCCCTTAGGATGGACTGATTAGATTTCCTTGCAGTCCAAGGGACTCTCAAAAGTCTTCTCCAATACCATAGTTCAAAAACATCAATTCTTCTGCATATTGATGTAGAATTTTTGTATTTATGGAAAAATAACCTTTGTCAAAGAAATAAATATAAATTAATTTGGATAATGCATATACCTATCTATATATATATAGTTTCTTTCCTATGATTATGGGGCTGAATAATTAATCAGTAAGTAACAGAATATCGATCATTTGCTAAATGTTTTCTTCATATAGTTAATTTTCATTAGTGATATGTGTTGATTATTTGGAAATGAATATAATTGCTACTTGATCACTAGCTTTTATAATAGATTTTTTAAATTATTATTTAATTTTCTCATAGGTGATAACTATTTTATTTGAAAAAGTCTTCCAATATGTATGGAGAAACCACTTCATTTACACATGATTTAGGCTTCCTTATTTCAGTAATACAGTGTTAAGTGCAAACTTCCCTGAGTGCAAGGATTATTTTGACTTCACAAACTTGCAGTAGGAAAGCATAATCAATTATTTAAGAAATAATCATAAACATTAATTTCATAAATATGCTTATAATTCTTTTGTCTTTATGGTTTCCTTTAGTCCTAAAATATTCTCACTTAGGTAATAAAACATATATTCTAAAAAATATTCCAGAAAGGCTATTCATCATGGAAAACTGTGGTTTTAAAATCCAACACAATATTTTCTAATTTGATAAAATGAAACACTTCTTTCTATTTATTTATTTTTTGTATTTTCATGGGGCATCAAACTCTAGTTGCTATTTTACACTATCTTTCATATTTTCCATATGTTAGAATATCAAGCTATAAGGCAGAAAAGAATGTGTAGAAATAGCCCTTTGTTCAGTACATAATATATAAAGACTTATTTTCATATTAAATAGAAATGAAATGGCTTGGTAATGGACACTATAAATGAATATTCTAGTCACTAAAGGATATTTAATTTTATTGAAGGATTACAAAAATTAGATGTTAGTTTTGGAGTGGTTATTGACACTGCATTTATGTCTGCAATGTTATAATCATATAATAGTTATATAGAGTAAAATCAGATACTCAAAGTCATATTTTCAACCATAATTTTCTTTCTACTCTTATATTTACTATACATATGATATATTTGTATATGTAATGAGAAAATACATAATATCTAGGCTATAATTCTAGGTAAAATTTATATCTACACATAATTTACTGGGAGCTAAGTATTTTTTTAAAAGAAAATTATTCAGAAGAATATATTTTTGAAACTTTCCATGGTGAAAATTTTAAATAATTTCTATATTAATGCTTATTTTTATGTTTTAAAAATAATTGACAAAATGTGCTATTGTGACATATAAAGAACCATTTGCTATGATAATAAAATCTGAAATACATATATGTATATATACTTTTTTTTTTTTTTTGGCACTGCAAGACCTTTTTAAAAATAACCCACTGTAGTATATAAAGAGCTTCCCTGGTGGCCCAGACAGTAAAAGAATTGCCACTTTCAAAGTTTCAAAAAGTAGTAATAGTTAAAAAATATTATTTTGTAAAATACTGCAGTATTTTCACAAGGGGGAAATTCAAGCAAACCTTAAATTGCACTTTAATGTGAAAATATTTTCCTAAGTCCATCAACTTAAATGTTGAAAAAAGTAATGATGACACAAAACTCAACTATGATTAGTTGAAATTTAGGTAAAAATTTTTGGTTCAACTAACAAACATCAATTACCTTGTGTACTTAATATTTTAAGATTAAGTCACTCTGATTATAAAGAAAGATTGATGAAGAGAATTTTAGAATTTCAGATGACAGAATACTTTTTTATCCCAACAGGACAATTAATTGTGATTTACAAAAATGAATGTATTATTGCAAAGATAGTTGGTCCCTGTTGTTTAAACTGGCTTAAAGTAGAAATTATTATGAAAAAAAATTCTTAATGAATCTACAGAGGCATTTATTTAGTAATCAGAAAGTCTTATATGCTCTATTAATGATCATAGTTTCCTCTTTTTATGCTCTGAATACAACTAAAGTACTGAAAGAGTCGACCAAGCACAATTTTTTGGTGAATTGAGCAACACTTACTATCTGAATCATTTCATGGTTAATCATATATTTTTCTGCTGTATTTGACTAAAATTGTTCTAGAAAAGGGCAATTCTCAAAGACTTATTCAAAGTCAGCAGCTTTTTTTTTAACAACCAAAATTTAAATGTAGCTTAATAAAAAAATTAAATTTAAAACTTTGTGAAAAGCTTGAAATGATAACCCACTTTCCACAAGTAGGTTTTTTTCAGGGTAGCATAATTTTAGTCTTGGAAGTCTATAAATTCAGGGGCAAAAATGTGTATATGCCAAGTTAGAAGATTGGCATTTACTGTAGCTGGGTTGAAAAATAAAGCATATAGTTTTTCCATAGTAATCTACTTGTGAGAGATTTTTTGTTTCAGGTCAAGGGGCTTCTGTTTTCATGCAAATTTTTGCTCATAGCTTTGTTTTACACTTCAACAAAAGTGACCTAACACTTTATTATATTCTATATGGTATGCTACACGTTGAAACACAAACTACAATGCACCAAGTAATTGTCTTCAAGGATTTCATAGAATGTTAGTACCACTAGCATGTATACACAAGATTCATTTCAGTTCATTTTAGTAGTTCACTCATATCTGACATTTTGTGAATCCATGGACTGCAACGCACCAGGTTTCTCTGTCCATCACCAATGCCCGGAGCTTACTCAAATTCGTATCCATTGAGTAGGTGATGCCATCCAACTATCTCATCCTCTGTCGTCCCCTTCCTGTCCTACCTTCAGTCTTCCCCGGAATCAAGGTCTTTTCAAATAAGTCAGATCTTCCTATTAGTGAAAGTGAAGTCACTCAGTCGTGTCTGATTCTTTGCGACCCCATGGACTGTAACCTACCAGGCTCCTCCATCCACGGATTCTCCAGGCAAGAATACTGGAGTGGGTTACCATTTCCTTCTCCAGGGGATCTTCCCAACCCAGGGATCGAACCTGAATCTCCTGCATTGGAGGCAGACGCTTTAACCTCTGAGCCACCAGGGAAGTACATTAGGTGGCCAAAACCTTGGAGTTTCAGCTTCAGGATCAGTCATTCAGGACTGATTTCCTTTAGGATGCACTGGTTGGATGTCCTTGCAGTCCAAGGGACTCTCAAGAGTCTTCTCCAACACCACAGTTCAAAAGCACCAAATTCTTCAATGCTCAGCTTTCTTTATAGTCTAACTCTCACATTCATACATGACTATTGGAAAAACCATAGCCTTGACTAGACATACCTTTGTTGGTAAAGTAATGCCTCTGCTTTTTAATATGCTGTCTAGGCTGGTCATAGCTTTCCTTCCAAGGAGTAAGCGTCTTTGAATTTCATGGCTGCAATCACCATCTACAGTGATTTTGGAGCCCCCCAAAATAAAGTCTGACACTGTTTCCACTGTTTCCCCATCTATTTGCCATGAAGTGATGGGACTGGATGCCAGGATCTTAGTTTTCTGAATGTTGAGCTTTAAGCCAACTTTTTCACTCTCCTCTTTCACTTTCATCAAGAGGATCTTTAGTTCTTCTTCACTTTCTGCCATAAGGGTGGTGTCATCTGCATATCTGAGGTTATTGATATTTCTCCTGGAAATCTTGATTCCAGCTTGTGCTTCTTCCAGCCCAGCGTTTCTCATGTTGTACTCTGCATATAAGTTGAATAAGCAGGGTGACAATATACAGCCTTGACGTACTCCTTTTCCTATTTGGAACCAGTCTGTTGGTCCATGTCCAGCTCTAACTGTTGCTTCCTGACCTGCATACAGGTTTCTCAAGAGGCAGGTCAGATGATCTGGTGTTCGCATCTCTTTCAGAATTTCCCACAGTTTGTTGTGATCCACAAAGTTAAAGGCTTTGGCATAGTCAATAAAGCAGAAATAGATGTTTTTCTGTAACTCTCTTGCTTCATCAATGATCCAGAGGATGTTGGCAATTTGATCTCTGGTTCCTCTGGTTCCTTCTCTAAAACCAGCTTGAACACCTGGAAGTTCGTGGTTCATGTATTGCTGAAGCCTGCCTTGGAGAATTTTGAGCATTACTTTACTAGCATGTGACGTGAGTGCAATTGTGCAGTAGTTTGAGCTTTCTTTGGCATTGCCTTTCTTTGGGATTGGAATGAAAACTGACCTTTCCCAGTCCTGTGACCACTGCTGAGTTTTCCAAATTTTCTGGCATATTAAGTGCAGCACTTTCACAGAATCATCCTTTAGGATTTGAAATAGCTCAACTGGAATTCCATCACCTCCACTAGCTTTGTTCGTAGTGATGCTTTCTAAGGCCCACTTTACTTTGCATTCCAGGATGTCTGACTCTAGGCAAGTGATCACACCATCGTGATTATCTGGGTCATGAGGATTTTTTTTTTTGTACAGGTTTTCTGTGTATTCTTGCCACCTCTTCTTAATATTGTCTGCTTCTTTTAGGTCCATACCATTTCTGTCCTTTATCGAACCCATCTTTGCATGAAATGTTCCCTTGGTGTCTCTAATTTTCTTGAAGAGATCTCTAGCCTTTCCCATTCTGTTGTTTTCCTATATTTCTTGCATTGAACGCTGAGGAAGGCATTCTTATCTCTCCTTGCTATTCTTTGGAACTCTGCATTCAAATGGAAATATCTTTCCTTCTCTTCTTTGTGTTTCACTTCTCTTCTTTTTGCAGCTATTTATAAGGCCTCCTCAGACAGCCATTATGCTTTCTTGCATTTCTTTTCCATGGGGATTGTCTTGATCCCTGTCTCCTGTACAATGTCACGAACTTCCATCCATAGTTCATCAGGCACTCTGTCTAACAGATCTAGTCCCTTAAATCTATTTCCCACCTCCACTGTGATAAGGGATTTGATTTAGGTCATACCTGAATGATCTAGTGGTTTTCACTACTTTCTTCAATTTAAGTCTGAATTTGGCAATAAGGAGTTCATGATCTGAGCCACAGTCAGCTGCCGGTCTTGTTTTTGCTGACTGTATAGAGCTTCTCCATCTTTGGCTGCAAAGAATATAATCAATCTGATTTCAGTGTCGACCATCTGGTGATATCCATGTGTAGAGTCTTCTCTTGTGTTGTTGGAAGAGGGTGTTTGCTATGACCAGTGCGTTCTCTTGGCAAAACTCTATTAGCCTTTGCCCTGCTTCATTCCGTACTCCAAGGCCAAATTTGCCTGTTACTCCTTTGACTTCCTACTTTTGCATTCCAGTCCCCTATAATGAAAAGGCCATCCTTTTTGGGTCTTAGTTCTAGAAGGTCTTGTAGGTCTTCATAGAACCGTTCAACCTCAGCTTCTTCAGCATTACTGGTTGGGGCATAGGCTTGGATTACCGTGATATTGAATGGTTTGCCTTGGAAACGAACAGAGATCATTCTATCATTTTTGAGATCGCATCCAAGTGCTGCATTTTGGACTCTTGTTGACAATGATGGCTACTCCACTTCTCCTAAGGGATTCCTGCCCACAGTAGTAGATATAATGGTCATCTGAGTTAAATTCACCCATTCCAGTCCATTTTAGATCGCTGATTCCTAGAATGTTGACATTCACTCTTGCCATCTCCTATTTGGACCACTTCCAATTTGCCTTGATTCATGGACCTAACATTCCAGGATCCTATGCAATATTGCTCTTTACAGCATCGGGCCTTGATTCTATCACCAATCACATCCACAACTGGGTATTGTTTTTGCTTTGGCTCCATCCTTTCATTCTTTCTGGAGTTATTTCTCCACTGATCTCCAGTAGCATATTGGGCACCTACAGACCTGGGGAGTTCCTCTTTCAGTATCCTATCATTTTGCCTTTTCATACTGTTCATGGGATTCTCAAGGCAAGAATACTGAAGTGGTTTGCCATTCCCTTCTCCAGTGGACCACATTTTGTCAGACCTCTCCACCATGACCCATCCGTCTTGGGTGGCCCCACACGGCATGGTTTAGTTTCATTGAGTTAGACAAGGCTGTGGTCCTGTGATCAGATTGGCTAGTTTCTGTGATTATGGTTGTAGTGTGTCTGCCCTCTGATGCCCTCTCGTAACACCTACCGTCTTACTTGGGTTTCCCTTACCTTGGATGTGGGGTATCTCTTCATGGCTGCTCCAGTAAAGTGCAGCCGCTGATCCTTACCTTGGACGAAGTCGCCCCTCCTGACCTTGAACATGAAGTAGCTCCCATCGGCCCTCCTGCCCCTGCGCAGCCGCTGCTCCTTGGATGTGGGGTTGCTCCTCTTGGCCGCCGCCCCTGACCCTGGATGTGGGATAGCTCGTGTCGGCCGCCACCCCTGACCTTGGACATGGGGTATTATGTGCCCTCAAATAGCTGGAGCTGAGCCTACAGTGAACCCTACCTGAGGAGTTGTTAATCATGAAAATTATTACTATATTATATATCATTATGTTTTTAAATAGATGGCTCTTGAAAAGACTGATGAACAAATATTTATTACTCTAGAGAATGGTACGTGGATATTAGGCATATTTGTCAGAGGCCACAACATATAATGGTGCTTTGTTATTTAATGTTATTTATGGTTATTAAATAACAACGAAATAATGGAGTGAATATTGTTAAAACAAACCATCACCTTTATAAAAATATAATTCAAAAATCAAAGTTTAATAATCAAAATTAAGACATGATATATTTAAGCATATAAATATATGTTATCCTCTCTAAAATTTTCAAATATTTTCCAACATTTAGAAAAGACAATGATATGAAGAACTTAAAATTTCACACTAACAGAATCATTTAGGTTTCTTTTGAATTTAAAGCATAACACAAATGGAAAAAATATCATTCTTCAGTGCTTGAAACTTTCTGGTTTATTAAACTATAAACATAGAAGAAATAAAAAATTCTGAATGATTTGTCACACTTGGTTACAGGAGGTAATGAAATATAGTAAAATAAATGTATTCTTTGTTATGCTTTTGATTTGTAATGCAATATTAAATACAATAATTTCAATAACAACTGCCTAGAATATTAATATTATTATGTATCATCCTTTTGGACACTTTTTAATTTTTTCATGTTATCCTCCCAAAATAGCCATGAGAAGATTTTAATGTAGCAAAAACTAAAATAAACCATGTACACAATATTCTATATTTGTTTAGAGAAAGGAAATATATTTGACTTGCATGAACATGAAAATGTCTTTGACACAGATCTTGAAGGATTGTTGAGTTTATCATAAACCAATGAGAAATCAGAAGCAGGGGAATTTCAGTTTGCAAGCTGGCTAGGGACTGAGTCAGAAAGTCAGAAAGTACTGTGATGGTTTGAGGTGTTTTGATAAAACTCTTATCCTAATGAATTTTCCTATTTAGATGAAGAAACATTTTCCCTTATTCTCTTTTCTAACATTTTTGTAGTTATTGTTTAGTTGCTAGGTCATGTCCAACTCTTTGTGACTGCAACACCCCAGACTTCCTTCTCCTTCACTATCTGAGTTTGCTCAAATTCTTGTCCACTGAGTTGGTAATGCTAACTAATTATCTCATCCTCTGCCACACTTTTCTCCTTTTTTGTTGTTGTTGCCATTTTCTACTTCAAATGCTTTTCCTGACCCAGGAATAGAGCCTGTGTCTCTTGCATCTCCTGCATTGGCAGGTGGATTCTTTATCACTGTGCCACCTGGAAGCCCTTTCCTAAGATTGGAAAGATTTAATTTCTGTAGATTAGGACCAAATAATAATATCCTTAAAGAATCAAAAAATATATCTAACAGATTTTTGGTGGTCCTATGGGGGGGGTGAAAATTTTAAAAACATAACTATGAGGCTTGTGATATTTTGTTTTTCTACATGATATTCTGAAGTAAATATCTCTTTTGTTTGTGTAAATAAATTTTATATCCCTGGATTCCTCTGATAAGTCTTTTACTTTATTTCTTTTGAATTAATTCATAGTTTTAATTGATAATCCCACCAATTTGGAAATCAGAAACTGAATATCACAGGCAGAGAAAATTAATAAAAATAAATTTTGAAATAAAAATTTGGATGACATCATCATTACATTATTGTTGTTATATGTAAATACAAAACTTTGGCAACTAATAAAAATAAATGGGAAAAAAAAAAACTTTGGCAAAAGCCTTAAAGAGGCAATGTTTCAAAATCATCAGATATATAGTGACTAGAGAGCTAAACAAAAAAGCTAGGCATTTTGTACTTATTTTATATTTTAAACATATTAAACAAATGTTTTCTTATTAAATGAATATGAAGCAAACAAATGAATACTTTTTCTTAATCACTCTCTCTATTTTTCAGGTGACACAAAAATCTACCATTCATGATGTTAAGCAGAAATTTCACAAAGCATGTAAGTTTTATATATAATTTTGAATTTGTATTACAGTCTTTTTCTCAAATTGGTTCAGATTTACCTATAAGTTCAATATTATGATGGAAAGAGTATGTGGAAATCATATTTTTACATGGAACTCAGAAATAATACTATGCTAAACACCCCTTCATCATGAACATTTTCATATCTACCTCTTTAACTCACACTTTAATGTTCAAAACCCAAAGTTTATTCGAACTTTTCCATTCTAACAAGACACATCCTCTATGTGAAAGTGATTAATCAATATAAGGTATTTCTTTATATTTAAGCAAACATAGAGCATTTTTTAACTTCATGTATTTATACTGATAAAATATCTATCACATAGGAATACTTAAAAATTGCATTTGAGTTGTTATTTAATTTTATTAATGGCTAGACTTTCCTCATTAATAGATATCCTATTATTATTTCTTCCCAACCCCGGGATCGAACCCAGGTCTCCCACATTGTAGACAGACGCTTTGCCGTCTGAGCCACCAGGGAAGTACTATTATTATTTATAATAATAATAGTGTGTGTGTGTGTGTGTGTGAAATCTGTTTAATTTTTAGTTTTATAACTTTTTGATTAGTTTACCTATAATTGTTAACATAGTGATGATGCCTATAACTCAGTTCAGTTCAGTCACTCAGTCGTGTCCAACTCTTTGCGACCCCATGAATCGCAGCATGCCAGGCCTCCCTGTCCATCACAAACTCCCGGAGTTACTCAAACTCATGCCCATTAAGTCAGTGATGCCATCCAGCCATCTCATCCTCTGTCGTCCCCTTCTCCTCCTGCCCCCAATTCCTCCCAGGATCAGGGTCTTTTCCAGTGAGTCAACTCTTTACATGAGGTGGCCAAAGTATTGGAGTTTCAGCTTCAGCATCAGTCCTTCCAATGAACACCCAGGACCTATCTCCTCCAGGATGGACTGGTTTGATCTTGCAGTCCAAGGGACTCTCAAGAGTCTTCTGCAACACCACAGTTCAAAAGCATCAATTTTTTGGTGCTCAGCTTTCTTCACAGTCCAACTCTCACATCCATACATGACCACTGGAAAAACCATAGCCTTGGCCAGATGGACCTTTGTTGGCAAAGTAATGTCTCGGCTTTTTAATATGCTATCTAGGTTGGTCATAACTTTCCTTCCAAGGAGTAAGCGTCTTTTAATTTCATGGCTGCAGTCACCATCTGCAGTGATTTTGGAGCCCTCCAAAATAAAGTCTGACACTGTTTTCACTGTCTCCCCATTTATTTCCCATGAGGTGATGGGACCAGATGCCATGATCTTAGTTTTCTGAATGTTGGGCTTTAAGCCTATAATTTACTAGTTAACAATTTTTAATAAACTTCATTTTTAGGGCATTTTTAGATTCACCATAGATTGTGCAGAAAGTACACAGAGCTCCAGTGTACCCCTGCCCCGCACATGGACAGCATGCACGCTCAGTCCCAGTCATGTCTGACTTTTTGGGATCCCATGTGCTCCTCTCTCCACGGGATTTTTCCAGGCAAGAATACTGGAGTGGGTTGCCATTCCTCCTCCAGGGGATCATCCTGACTCAGCGATCAAACCCTCGTCTCCTGCATTGCAAGTGGATTTTTTATGCTGGACAAACACAGAAGACCATGGGCAGCATTCTCCACCATAACATTCAGAAGGGTACATTTGTTATACCCCCTGAACCTACAATGACACATCATTATTGCCCGAAGTCCATAGTTCCAATCTTTACGTTAGAATTCATTTTTGGTGTTTCACATTCTATAGATTTTGCAAAGGAGCATTTTCAATACTTCTAGATTTATTTGAACAATGTTTCTTTTCAGAAAGCTACTTAAAGCTCATAATTTAATATATCAATTAAAAAAATACTTGAGTAAACTAGGAAAAATTATTTCATTATTTTCTTTCAGGAAAGATGCAGTATATTTACTGAATACTTTGTGTATATGACATTATGATAAGTATAATGAATAAATGAAGACAGAAAATTTCTCATTAACCCTCAAAAATTTTCTCATGAAGAAGATTCTATATATATAATACATATATATATGAATATATATCATATATTGCAAATAGTATATCAATTACATTATATTATAGTATATATATACTATAATATATATTATATATACTATATATGCTATATATATATATCTATATAAAGATATATCTTGTTGATATTTCTCCTAGCAATCTTGATTCCAGCTTGTGATTCATCTACCCTGGCATTTGCATGATGTACTCTGAATTTAAATTAAACAAACAGGGTGACAGTATACTTGTCACCTTGACATTCTCCATTCCCAGTTTGGAACCAGTCACTTATTCCATGTTCAGTTTTAACTGTTGCTTCTTGACAAGCATACAGGTTTCTCAGGAAACAGGTAAGGTGGTCTGGTATTCCCATCTCTTTAAGAACTTTCCACAGTTTGTTGTTATCCACATAGTCAAAGGCTTTAGTGTAATCAGTGAAGAAGAAGTAGGTGTTTTACTGGAAACATTAGAAAATTTCTCTATGATCCAACAAATGTTGGCAATTTGATCTCAGGTTTCTCTGCTCTTTCTAAATTTGGATTATACATCTGGAAGTTCTCTGTTCACATACTGTTGAAACCTCACTTGAAGGATTTTGAGCATAACCTCAGTATCAAGTGAAATAAACACAACTGTACTGTAGTTTGAACATTCTTTGACACTATGCTTCTTTGGGATGGGAATGAAAACTGACCTTTTACAGTACTGTGGCCACTGCTGAGTTTTTTAAATTTGCTGACATATTGAGTGCAACACTTTAACAAGAACTTCTTTTAGTATTTTAAATAGCTCAGATGTAATTCTATCACCAAAACTGGATTTGTAAGTAATCAGTTCAGTTCAGTCACTCAGTCATGTCAAACTCTTTGTGACCCCATGAACTGCAGCACCCCAGGCCACCCTGTCCAACAACAACTCCTGGAATTTACTCAAACTCATGTTCATTGAGTCAGTGATTGCCATCCAACTCATCCTGGGTCGTCCGCTTCTCCTCCTGACTTCAATATTTCCCAGCATCAGGGTCTTTTCCAATGAGTTGGTTCTTCTCAGCAGGTGGCCAAAATATTGGAGTTTCAGGTTCAGCATCAGTCCTTCCAATGAATATCCAGGACCAATCTCCTTGAGGATGGACTGGTTGGATCTCCTTGCAGTCCAAGGGACTCTCAAGAGTCTTCTCCAACACCACAGTTCAAAAGCATAAATTATTCAGTGCTCAGATTTCTTTATAGTCCAATTCTCACATCCATACACGGCTACTGGAAAAACCATAGCTTTGACTAGATGGACCTTTGTTGGCAAAGTAATATCTCTGCTTTTTTTTAATATGCTGTCTAGGCTGGTCATAACTTTCCTTCCAAGGAGTAAGCATCTTTTAATTTCATGGCTGCAATCACCATCTCCAGTGATTTTGGAGCCCCAAAAATCTCTCACTATTCCACTGTTTCCCCATCTATCTGCCATGAAGTGATGGGACCAGATGCCATGATCTTAGTTTTCTGAATGTTGAATTTTAAGCCAACTTTTTCACTCTCCTCTTTCATTTTCATCTAGAGTGTCTTTAGTTCTTCACATTCCAGAATGTCTGGCTCTAGGTGAATGACCACACCATCAGGGTTATCCAGATCAAGAGGTTTTTTGTATAGTACTTCTGTGTATTCTTGCCACCTCTTCTTAATCCCTTTTGCTTATGCTAGTTCCTTACTGTTTCTGTCTTTATCATGCCCATCCCTGCATGCAGTGTTCACTGGGTAACTACAATTTTATTTAAAAGACCTCCAGTCTTTCCCATTCTATCATTTTCCTCAACTTCTTTGCTCTGCTCATTCAAGAAGGTCTTCTTACTTCTCCTTGCTATTCTCTGGAATGCGGCATTCTGTTGTGTATATCTTTCCCTTTCTCCCTTGCTTTTTGCTTTTATTTCTTTAGCTATTTGCAAAATTTCCTCAGACAGCCTCTTTGACTTCTTGCATTTATTTTTCTTTGGGATGATTTTGGTTTCAGTCTTGTGTACAGTGTAATGGATATCCATCCATAGTTCTTCAGGTATTCTGCCTATCAGATATAATCTCTTGGATCTATTTGTCACCTCCATTGTGTATCATAAATAATTTGATTTAGGTCATACGTGAATGGCCTAGAGGTTTTCCTTGCTTTCTTCAATTTAAGACTGAATGTTGCAATAAGAAGCTCATGATCTGAGCCACAGTCAGCTCCAAGTCTTGTTTTTGCTCACTGTATAGAACTTCTTCATCTTCAGCTGCAAAGAATATAAACAATCTAACAATCTGATTTTTGTACTGACTATCTGGTGATGTCCATATGTAGAGATGTCTACTGTGTTGTTGGAAAAGTGTGCTTTCTATGACCAGTGTGTTCTCTTGACAGAACTCATAGTCTTCGTACTGCTTCATTTTGTACTCCATGGCCAAACCTACCTGCTACTCTAGAAATCTCTCGACTTCCTACCTTCGTATTTCAACCCTATATGATGAAAAGGACTTTTTTTTTTTTTTTTTTTGGTGTTAGTCTAGGAGGTTTTGTAGGTCTTCATAGAACTGATCAACTTCAGCTTCTTCAGCATCAGTGGTTGGGGCATAGACTTAGACTACTGTGATGTTGAATGACTTGCCTTGAAAACAAATGGAGGTCATTTTTTTGTTTTTGAGATTTTACCCAAGTACTGCATTCTGGGCTCTTTTTTTCACTGTGAGGACTACTCCATTTCTTCTAAGGGATTCTTGTCCACAGTAGTAGATATAAAGGTCATCTGAATTAGATTCGCCTATCCTTATTCATTTTAGTTCACTGATTCCTAAGATGTCGATGTTTGCTCTTGCCATCTCCCATTTCATCCAAATTTACTTTGTTTCATGGACCTAACATTCCAGATTCCTATGCAATATTGTTATTTACAGCATTGGACTTTACTTTAACCACCAGGCACATCCACAACTATCATTTGCTTTGGCGCAGCCTCTTCATTCTTTCTGGATCTATTAGTAATTACCCTCTGCTCTTCCCCAGTAACATACTGGACACCTTCTGACCTAGTGGGCTCATCTTCTGGTTTCATATGTTTTTGCCTTCCCATACTGTTTATGGGGTTCTCACGGCAAGAATCTTGGAGTGGTTTGCCATACCTCCTCCAGTGAACCACGTTTTGTCAGAACTCTCCACTTTGACCCCTCCATCTTGGTAGCCCTACATGGCATGTTTCATAGCTTCAGAGTTACACAAGCCCCTTCGCCATAACAAGGCTGTGATCCATGAAGGGGAAAACAGGTTTAACCAGTTTAAAATTCTAGAAGAAGGTGAGTTCTGATATTTTACCATAAAGACATGTCAGATTTGGACATGTTAAAAAGAAACAAAATAAATTATATAGTGGAGAGGAAAAGAATAAAGCAAGAGAAGTGCAGAGATCTATAATGGATTAATTCTCTTTTAGGTTAGTAATTAAAAATTCTCTTCATATTTATGCCAATATTTTATAAATTATTGACCCTCCAAATTTATATCTTACATAGTGTATGTGAAAGATGTTGTCCTGGTTGTCTCCATAAGTATCTCCAGTTTATTTAGATTCTAAATGCAGTTGTTTTATTAAGCTAGCAATTGAATTGCCATCCTTGGAAAGACTTAGTAATTTTATCTAGTAAAGTGGTTTCAGAAAGTTTGAATTGCAGTAATAAGTGTGAAGACACTTCAGAAATACTTTTCTTACTATAAAGTAGAAAGATATGACAAAATTATTTCATTTAATAATGATAGTATAAATTTATTGCTTCTATTATTGTCTGAAAACAAGGAAATTAATCATAAACTAATGTATATTTAGAAAGAATATGCAGTCACCTTGATGTGTGATACTGTGACTATTTTTATGTTAGTCTGTATCTACATATAGACATAATTATATGTCAACAAAATTTTAGATCCAGTTCTAAATTTATGTATGGGCTTCTTTCATGACTCAGTTGGTAAAGGTTCTATCTGCAATTCAGGAGACCCTAGTTCAATCCCTGGGTGGGGAAGATCCCATGGAAAAGGAAATGGCAACCCAATTCAGTACCCTTGCCTGGAAAATCCAATGGCAGAGGAACCTAGCAGGTCACACACAGTCCATGAGGCCGCAAAAAGTTGGACATGGTTTAGCGACTAAACCACCACTACATTTATGTGGTCTTCACAGGTGGCTCACTGGTAAAGAACCTGCCTGCCAATGCAGAAGATTCAGGGGACGTGGGTTCAATTTATGACTGGGAAGATTCCCTGAAGGAAGAAATTGCAACCTACTCTACTATTCTTGCCAGGATAATTCTCTGGACAGAGGAGCCTGGAGGGCTACAACCCATGGGATGGCAAAGAGTTGGACACAATTGAGCAACTGAGCACACGCTACATTTACATTGTCTAGAACTTCTTTCTAGTAATTAGGAAAGTGAGGTGTAGTAGCTTGTGAAAACTTCTAGAAATATCCAGTTTTATGACTGGACAGTATGACAATATGATTAGTTTTAATACCTATATTGAAGGTAGTAACACATATACACTTAAGGATTTCTTGAAAACTATTATTTTTATTACTTTTCAAAGAACAGCTCTAAACTTTAATAGCTTTAAATAAATTGTAACTTTTCCTACTTTTTTCAAAATTACCCTTCGTTTAAAAGTATATCCGTCACTTTAAGAATCTCCATAAAATATTGCATTTATTAGAATGTATTTCAAAAAAGTATTAGTCTTCAGTTTATAAAGTACAGAAACACAAAACCATTTTTCCACATTACATGACAGAGACATATCTAGATGTCAATTAAATTATGCTTAATTCACTAAAAAATATTGCTAAATCCAACAATATATGACTGTATTCAGTTCAGTTCAGTCACTCAGTCATGTCTGACTTTTTGCAATCCCACGGACTGTAGCACACCAGGTTTTGCTGTCCATCACCGACTCCCAGAGCTTGCTCAAACTAATGTTCATTGAGTTGGTAATGCCATCCAACCATCTCATTCTGTCATCCCTTTCTCCTCCTACCTTCAAACTTTCCCAGCATTAGGGTCTTTCCTAATGAGTTAGTTCTTCTCATCAGGTGGCCAAAGTATTGGAGCTTCAGCTTCAGCATCAGACCTTTCAATGACTATTCAGGGCTGATTTCCTTTAGGATGGACTACTTAGATTTCCTTGCAGTTCAAGGGACTCGCAAGAGTCTTCTGCAACACCACACTTCAAAAGCATCAATTCTTTGGTGCTCAGCTTTCTTTATGGTCCAACTCTCACATACATGACTACTGGAGAGATGATAGCTTTGACTATACAGACATTTGTTGACTAAGGAATGTCTCTGCCTTTCTGTCTGGATTGGTCATAGCTTTTCTTCCAAGGAGAAAATGGCTTTTAATTTCATGGCTGCAATCACCATCTGCAGTGATTTGGAGCCCAAGAAAATAGTCTGTCATGGTTTCCATTGTTTCCCCATCTATTTGCCATGAAGTAATGGGACTGGATGCCATGATCTTTGTTGTTTGAGTGCTGAGTTTTAAGCCAAGTTTTTCACTCTCCTCTTTCACTTTCATCAAAAGGCTCTTTAGCTCCTCTTTTCTTTCTGCCATAGGGAAGGTGTTATCTGCATATTTGAGGTTATTGATATTTCTCCCCAAAATCTTGACTTTAACTTGTGCTTCATCCAGTTTGGCATTTCGCATTATGTACTCTGCATATAATTTAAAGTAGCAGGGTGAAAATATATAGCCTTGACATACTCATTTCTGAATTTGGAGCCAGTCCATTGTTACATGTCCAGTTCTAACTGTTGCTTCTTTACCTGCATACAGGTTTCTCAGGAGTCAGGTGAAGTGGTCTGGTATTCTCATCTCTTGAAGAACTTTCCAGTTTCTCGTGATCCTCACAGTCAACAGCTTTAGCATAGTCAATGAAGCAGAAGTAGATGTTTTTCTGGAACTCTCTTGCTTTTTCGATGATCCAATGGATGTTGCCAATTTGATCTCTGGTTCCTTTGTGTTTTCATAATTCAGCTTGAACATCTGGAATTTCTTTGTTCACACAGTGTTGAAACCTCACTTAGAGAAATTTGAGCATTACTTTGCTAACATGTGAGATGAGTGCAATTGTGCAGTAGTTTGAACATTTTTTGGCATTGCCTTTCTTTGGAATTGGAATGAAAACTGACATTTTACAGTCCTGTGGCCACTGCTGAGTTTTCCAAATCTGCTGGTATATTGAGTGCGGCACTTTCACAGCATCATCTTTTAGGATTTGAAATAGCTCAACTGGAATTCCATCACCTCCACTAGCTTTGTTTGCAGTGATTCTTCCTAAGGCCAACTTGACTTGGGAAGTGACTGTATACATAATTATAAAAAAGAGTGATCTGTTGATCACCTTAATATTTCATCCTTTTAACATATTTTAAAATTTGCTAGTATCATCATTTATTAAAATTCATAAATTATTTAAACAATAAAAATACATATTACATGTGTAGCTATATATTTTACATATACAGTTGTTTGATAACTACAGTGTTAGCTATAATATTTTTTCCAGTCACTTATGTTTCTGACACCAAGTGATTTTTTATTAAGATACTTCAAATGCTGGTTATTTCTAGGTCTTAGTGTTATAATAGGAATGTGTGTTAATTTTGTAAAGAAAATTATATATATTTATATCTCTTATCAGAAGACTAGATTTCTTGAAAGGAAAATTTCCCCTTGTATGTCTTTTATCTCTAACATTTGTTCTCTTCAGTTCAGTTCAGTTGCTCAGTCATGTCCAGCTCTTTGTGACCCCATGGACTGCAACACGCCAGGTTTTCCTGTCCATCACCAACACCCTGAGCTTACTAACCATCTTATCCTCTGTTGTCCCTTTCTCCTCCCACTTTCAGTCTTTCCCAGCATCAGGGTACTTTCTATTGATCAGTTTTTCTCATCAGGTGCCCAGAGTATTGGAGTTTCAGCTTCAGCATCAGTCTTTCCAGTGAATATTCAGGTCTAATTTCCTTTAGGATGGACTGGTTGGATCTCCTTGCAGTCCAAGAGACTCTCAAGAGTCTTTTCCAACACCACAGTTCAAAAGCATCAATTCTTCAGCACCCAGCACCCAGTCCAACTCTCACATCCATACATGACTACTGGAAATTGATCTTGATTTTTTGTCTTCCTCCTATCTCTCTGACTTGTGTCAGTTTAATATTTTTCTTAGCTCTATTTTAGAACTTACTTTACTGGGGTTTTTCTCATTCTATAAAATGACTATCATCCACTTCTAAGGTTAATGTTTTTCAATTCTGCTTTGGTATATGTCACCTTTTAGGTCACCCTGGCGACACTGTAATTAACAATCAGACTGGTGAAAAGATGAGGGGGAAGAAAACTATAATTATAATATTAGCTGTTAAGACTAAGGAGAAAGATCAATGACTTTCCTGAATAAGAGGTACATATAAAACTATAAATTATATATATGCATATGCACACAAATATATACTTTTGCTTATTTCACTTCTTCTTCTGGGACTTCGCTGCATATTCTCTATCCATTAACATTTGTAATCATTGTTTTTGTTTGTATCTTGAAGTCTCTCCTGGAGAACATCAGTGATTTTCACCCTCATGTCTCTATACACCACACTCTACCATCATTATAATTAAAACTAGCTTTAAAGGTGGATGGCATATAAATTCCAATGATTTTCAAGAGTATTACATGAAATTCAATCTTTTTTTAAGTAACAGATCATATAACATTTACTATTCAATGTTATATCAAAACCTATTTTCAAAGTCTATATCAACACTTATACATAATTGGCAAATTACTATATAAGAGTCTGACTGAGGTAAGCATACATACCAAACACTTGATGAAGTTTTTTTAGATAATTCACCATAAATACTCTGGATCCTTATTTGAAACAAAAGTTTTATTACTTTTTTATTTAGAAATTTTTAAGCAATACATGTTTTTTAGTGTTTCTAGCTCATGTTTCCTTTTAAATTCATCAAAATATATTAGGATGCTATTATATTGTGATTTATAATAAAATATATATGTATTTTATTTGTCCCCTTTTTCTGGTCTAAGCTTCTAAAACCCTTGAAATTTTTAAAGTGATAACGGCATAAAGGTTTTTTTTTTTTTTTTCCTGTTAATGCGGTGAATTCTAGACCTAGCTGAAAAATCGGTGCTGATTGTCAAGCTGTAATTAGAGGGTTGGAACTTTCAAAGGGGCTGGAAATTGAAACAATTTCCAACGACCTGTGATTTATTCAATCATGCCCAAGTAATGAAGCTTTCATAAAAATCCCAATGGAGGGGGTTCAGAGAGGCTGGTGTAGATTTGGAGAGGGGGCCTGGAAGCTCTGTGACTATTCCCTGTACTTTGCCCTTCGTATCTCATCCATCTAGCTATTCCTGAATTATATTCCTTTTTAGGAAACTTGTTATGGATACTTGCATAGGCATGACTGAGTTCCTTTGCAGTCACCTGAAGCTATCACATTTTTAATTGAATATACTCCAATTAAAAGGTGTTTTTTGTTTGTTTGTTTGTTTGTTTTTCTTTACAGAAACATGTAGTTAAGTACAATGTTTCTTTGAGTTCTGTTAGTTGCACTAGCAAATTAATTGAACCCAAGGGAAGGGTTATGGGAATCTCTGAGGCCAATTGGTTAGAAGTGCAGATGAGAACTTAGACCTGAAACTGGCATCAGAAGATGGCGGGGGGTGGGGGAGAAGAGCAGGTTTATAGGATAAAACATTTAACTTGTGGAACCTGATGCTCTCTCCAGGTACATAGTGTCAGAATTGATTCAAATTATAGGATGCCACTATAGTGTCCAGAGATTTGCTTGTTGGTGTGTGTGTGGTGGAGAGACTCTACCACACATCTATTATAACTGGGTGCAGAACTTAAAATAAATACACAAAAATTAAAGAAAGAAAACCATTAGAAATAATACCATCATGAAATCAGAATAGCAATCCTATGGAATTTTCCTTCTTATAGTGTTTATATGGACTAGCAATATATTTGTCAAAATTAATTAAAAAATTTGTGTTTAAGAAAATTGGAGGGAATCATGAAGAAAAATGAAGGGAAAACTTTTTATTGTAACAACTGTCTTGTGGTTTTTAAAATTAAGCCAGCATCAAAATTGAGCACTTGCTATGAAATACTGTGCCTTATAATACCTCTGTGCTAAGCTCTAGCTAACTTGCATTAACATTTATAGTATCAACATAAAACAAATATAGTCAAATTTGTCAAACACTCTCTTTGCATCATGAATCCTCTAAGATATTTCCATATAGCAAATTGAAAATAAATACAACTCTATGGTCATCTAGTGGCATTATAATTTTCATTTTACAGATGAAAGTCTTTTTAAAAAAGATTAGATAACTTAAACAAGGTCACAGAGCTAATAAATGGCTGAGCTGAAATTCAAACTATATAATTTACTTAAGAGATCTATATAATATGATTTTATACCTTGTACTTTAACCACTAATCTCCACTGTCTTTGTTTTACTGAGTTATATTTTTGTTAATTTCTTCAGGTAGAAATAAAAATGATACCAATTTATTTTCCACGGTAAAGGTTATTGTTACTCCCCATTGGAAAGTAGGGAGCTACCCAGAAAGTTTATTTAGAAATTATGTAATAATTAATAGTGATATCATTCTAAGCTTAGTTCTCAATTGGTTCCAATAACTGAAATCTCTGTCTAATGCCATATGTCACCATAAAACAAATAATTAAATTTAAAAAATCATTAATATGAATAAAAGGAAAGAATGAAAATATGTCTTGAAACTGCTAATGACATTTTCTATTGTGTGACTAACAAGAGTTATTAGTATATAAACTAAGGTAAAAAAATGAATGACAAATAGCTGAAGTGTAATTTTTGCACTGGCTCTCTATCATAGAATTAGTTTCTGAAAGCAAAAGCAAAATCATTTTTGCCCATGACTTGTATTACTCCCCTCGTGGCTTAGAAGGTAAAGAATCTGCCTGCAATGTGGTAAACCCGGGTTTGATCCCTGGGATGGGAAGATCCCCTGGAGAAGGAAATGGCAACTCACTCCAGTACTCTTGCCTGGAAAATCCCATAGACGGAGGAGTCTGGTAGGCTACAGTCCATGAGGTTGCAAAGAATCAAACACAACTGAGTGACTTCACTTTCACTTTCACCTGCATGTTATCAATTACTTAACAAAACCATAAGAAGCTTCAATGATGTTTGTAATCTATTGGATCATTATCTCTGCAGCTCCCAAACAGAGCCCTAGGAAAAAAGCAAGAGAAGGAACAGTGGATTTAGCAGTCCAACTTTAGTTTCAGTCACAGGAAGGAATATATAATTTATTGTGACAGTTGAAATACGTACACATCTTTGCCATAAGGCCAGGGAGATAAAAATAATGCTAAACTTTGAAAGGTTCAAAGAGAGTAACTCAAATAAAGATAACACAGTAGAAGGATTTATAGGATAGAATAATAAATGTTTTCTAGGCAATTTGAAAGGAGCCTCCCTGACAAGGCTGTAGAATTCCCTGATCTCTTCAACAAAAGAAGCTAGAAAAATGATAAATGCCACCAAAGAAAGAAGTGGCAGAATGCTTCTCTTACAAAACTGATTGACTGCTAAATCAAGAAGCAGCTAACATTCTTTCTCTAACAGTTTGCTCCAGCAAAAGGAATTATGAACCTTGTCAATAACTTAGATGGAGAAATGGAGTAATTTGGCAGGTTGTTTATTCTTTGATAACAGTCAAGGTTACATCATGTGAAAGCTATGGATTAAGGGGCTATGCCTCTTCTAGAAATTTAACCACTAAAGTACGGAATGAAGCAGGGCAAAGGCTAATAGAGTTTTGCCAAGAGAACGTATTGGTCATAGCAAATACCCTCTTCCAACAACACAAGAGAAGACTCTACACATGGACATCACCAGATGGTCAACACTGAAATCAGATTGATTATATTCTTTGCAGTCAAAGATGGAGAAGCTCTATACAGTCAGCAAAAACAAGACCAGGGGCTGACTGTGGCTCAGATCATGAACACTGTGTTGCCAAATTCAGACTTAAAATGAATAAAGTAGGGAAAACTACTAGACCATTCAGGTATGACCTAAATCAAATCCCTTATGACTTTACAGTGGAAGTGAGAAATAGATTTAAGGGGCTAGATCTGATAGACAGAGTGCCTGATGAGCTATGGACAGAGGTTCATGACATTGTACAGGAGACAGGGATCAAGACCATCCCCATGGAAAAGAAATGCAAAAAGGCAAAATGGTTGTCAGAGGAGGCAAATATTTCCAAATAGCTGTGAAAAGAAGAGAAGCAAAAAGCAAAGGAGAAAAGGAAAGATATTCCCATCTGAATGTAGAGTTCCAAAGAATAGCAAGGAGAAATAAGAATGCCTTCCTCAGCAATCAATGCAAAGAAGTAGAGGAAAACAACAGAATGGGAAAGACTAGAGATCTCTTCAAGAAAATTAGAGATATCAAGGGAACATTTCAGGCAAAGATGGGTTCGATAAAGGACAGAAATTGTATGGACCTAACAGAAGCAGAAGATATTAAGAAGAGGTGTCAAGAATACATAGAAAAACTGTACAAAAAAGATCCTCATGACCCAGATAATCACGATGGTGTGATCACTCGCCTAGAGCCAGACATCCTGGAATGTGAAGTCAAGTGGGCCTTAGAAAGCATCACTACAAACAAAGCTAGTGGAGGTGATAGAATTCCAGTTGAGCTATTTCAAATCCTAAAGGATGATGTTGTGAAACTGCTGCATGCAATATGCCAGCAAATTTGGCAAACTCAGCAGTGGCCATAGGACTGGAAAAGATCAGTTTTCATTCCAATCCCAAAGAATGCTCAAACTACCGTACAATTGTACTCATCTCACATTCTAGTAAAGTAATGCTCAAAATTCTCCAAGCCAGGCTTCAGCAATACATGAATCGAGAAACTCCAGATGTTCGAGCTGGTTTTAGAAAAGGCAGAGGAACCAGAGATCAAATTGCCAACATCCACTGGATCATCAAAAAAGCAAGAGAGTTCCAGAAAAACATCTATTTCTACTTTATTGACTATGCCAAATCCTTTGACTGTGTGGATCACAATAAACTGTGAAAAATTCTGAAAGAGATGGGCATACCAGACCACCTGACCTGCCTCTTGAGAAACCTGTATGCAGGTCAGGAAGCAACAGTTAGAATTGGACGTGGAAAAACAGACTGGTTCCAAATAGGTAAAGGAGTATGTCAAGGCTGTATATTGCCACCCTGCTTATTTAAATTATATGCAGAGTACATCATGAGAAACTCTGGGCTAGATGAAGCACAAGCTGGAATCAAGATTGCTGGGAGAAATATCAATAATCTCAGATATGCAGATGACACCACCGTTATGGCAGAAAGTGAAGAAGAACTAAAGAGCCTCTTGATGAAAGTGAAAGAGGAGAGTGAAGAAATTGGCTTAAATCTCAGCATTCAGAAAACTAAGATCGTGGCATCTGGTCCCATCACTTCATGGCAAATAGATGGGGAAACAGTGGAAATAGGAGCTGACTTTATTTTTCTGGGCTCCAAAATCACTGCAGATGGTGACTTCAGCCATGAAATTAAAAGATGCTTACTCCTTGAAAGGAAAGTTATGACCAGCCTAGACAGCATATTAAAAAGCAGAGACATTACTTTGTCCACAATGGTCTGTCTAGTCAAGGCTATGGTTTTTCCAATAGTCATATAATGGATGTGAGAGTTGGACTATAAAGAAAGCTGAACGCCGAAAAATTGATACTTTTGAAGTGTTGGAGAAGACACTTGAGAGTCCCTTGGACTGCGAGGAGATCCAACCTGTCCATCCTAAAGGAGATCAGTCCTGGGTGTTCATTGGAGAGACTGATGTTGAAGCTGAAACTCCAATACTTTGGCCACCAGATGCGAAGAGCTGACTCATTTGAAAAGACTCTTATGCTGGGAAAGATTGAGGGTATGAGGAGAA
This sequence comes from Cervus canadensis, assembly GCF_019320065.1. NCBI lineage: Eukaryota > Metazoa > Chordata > Mammalia > Artiodactyla > Cervidae > Cervus > Cervus canadensis. The sequence continues at coordinate 17,473,109 of NC_057411.1, read as the reverse complement.
GGGGATGACAGAGGATGAGATGGCAGGATGGCATCACTGACTCAATGGACATAGGTTTGGGTAGACTCCGGCAGTTGGTGATGGAAAGAGAAGCATGGCGTGCTGCCGTTCATGGGGTCACAAAGAGTTGGACAAGACTGAGCGACTGAACTTTAACTTTAGCTTTAGAGAAAGAAACATTATAATTTTGAAGCAAATATATGTGTTAATTTATAAAATTATATTTCACAGAAGATGATTTGTTTCCACATGATTACCACACAATAAAATAGTTGAAATTATCTGTATTTTCAATTTTATCTTTTTTTCTTTTGATACTTGAATTAAATTGTCATCTAATTCAATTTAATTCATCAGATATTCACTAATCAAGTTAATCAGGAACCATGTTATGCTAATACTAAAAAGATGAATATTCATATTCTAGCCATCAAGACTTTCAGCATTCAGAAATATGCATGGGTGCAAGCACATACACAGATTGAATAACCTTCTATAATTGGTTAATACTGAATGCATTAAAACTATATAGATTTTACTTTGTATTAACATCAATAAATATTGCACTTTGTCCACAGAGCCTCTCGTAATTCTCAAATAGTTGATAGGATGTGTGCAATTTTCTTTTTCTTAAGCACATTTCAAAATAGCTCAACAACTTATATGTTAAAAAACAGAACTGTGAAATCTTTTTAAAAAGATGATGCTAGATGATGATGAAGATGTATCCATCTGAATGCAGAGTTTCAAAGAATAGTTAGGAGAGATAAGAAAGCCTACATAATGAACAATGCAAAGAAATAGAGGAAAACAATAGAATGGGAGAGACTAGAGATCTTTTCAAGGAAATTAGAGACACTAAGGGAACATTTCATGCAAAAATGGGCACAACAAAGGACAGAAACATTATGGACCTAGTAGAAGCAGAAGATATTAAGAAAAGGTGGCAAGAATATGCAGAAGAACTATACAAAAAAGAACTCTTGACCCAGACATCCAGGGTGGTGTGATCACTCACCTAGATCCAGGCATCTTGGAGTGCTAAATCAAGCAGGCCTTAGGAAGCATCACTACAAACAAAACTAGAGGAGGTGATGGAATTCCAGTTGAGCTATTTCATATCCTAAAAGATGATGCTGTGAAAACGCTACACTCAATATGCCAGCAAATTTGGGAAACTCAGCAATTGCCACAGGACTGGAAAAGGTCAGTTTTCATTCCAGTCCCAAAGAAAGGCAATGCCAAAAACGTTCAAACTACCGCACATTTGCACTCATCTCACACACTAGTGAAGTAATGCTCAAGTCTCCAGGTTAGGCTTCAACAGTATATGAACGGTGAACTTTCAGATGTTCAAGTTGGATTAGAAAAGGCAGAGGAACCAGAGATCAAATTTCCAACATCCGTTGGATCATAGAAAAAGCAAGAGACTTCCAGGAAAACATCTACTTTTGCTTCATTTACTAGGCTAAAGCCTTAGACTGTGTGGGTCAGAATGAACTGTGGAAAATTCTTAAAGAGATGGGAATACTACCAGACCATCTTATCTGCCTCATGAGAAATCTGTATGCAAGTCAAGAATAAACAGTTAGAACTGGACATGGAACAACAGACTGGTTCCAAATGGAAAAGGAATAAGTCTAGGCTGTATATTGTCACCCTGCTTGTTTAACTTATATGAAGAGTACATCATGTGAAATGCCAGGCTGGATGAAGCACAAGCTGGAATCAAGACTGCCAGGAGAAATATCAATAATCTCAGCTATGCATGTGACACCACCCTTATGACCAAAAGTGAAGAGTAACTAAAAAGCTTCTCGATGAAAGTGAAAGAGGAGAGTGAAAAATCTGACCTAAAACTCAACATTCAAAAAATGAAGATCATAGCATGTGGTCCCATCACTTCATGGCAAATAGATGGGGAAACAATGGAAACAGTGATAGACTTTAATTTCTTGTGTTCCAAAATCACTGCAGATGATGACTACAGCCATGAAATTGAAAAATGCTTGCTCCCTGGATGAAAA